>NC_136271.1:123585280-124032780 GCF_964187855.1 Myxine glutinosa | reverse complement strand
AACCAAAGACGGACTTAACTATGAAGCGCGGGAAGAAGAAGGGAAGCGGGAGAAGCGGGAAAAGCGCTTACCTGGAGCGCACCGACTGCAGCTCCGGTCCTGTAGGGAATTAATGTACTCAAACACCGATTTAGAATGTACAAAAATATAAATTCATTCAAGGAACCCGATAACAAGGAACGCAACGGTAATCAAATAAACTAAATCCTATATTGGGATCCTACACACCAGACAACAGGACACAGGAATGAATGAAAGGAAGGAAATTGACTTCCGTTTCCGGTCTTGCTGGCGACGGTTCGTTTTTTCGCAGGTCTCCACGCTCTCCATCGAAATCGAAGTTAAGTCATTGTTCCAATTTGTATTTTCGTTATAACTGTATTTCTTTTATGGTGTATGTACGTATATTGTCCCGTCAAAGATTTTCGGTGCAAATCTTTCATACCTGTATTGAAAATCGCGTTAATTCGTGTCGTCTCGAGGTCTTGTACAGTGTACACTGTACAAGTACAACCTTGAGGCTTTGTTTTTCTCTCAGCGCCTGTCGTTTGCGATCCAATAACTTTCGTTCTCTGTTTTCGCAGTCTTTCCACCCCAAAGCCTACTTCCTTATGTAAATCTCAACTCAAAAAAACAAAAAAAAAAGACTACCTTCTCTGTGCTCATTCGTTTATTCATTCTTATTCGTTCGTTCGTTCTTCGACCACGTGTTTCTCCCCCATTTCCCCAGATAGATTGTCAAATTTCAATTCGTTATTTTATCGTCCATGTGATATTGTTTGATTATAGTTAGTTTTGGTTTGAATTTCCTGTAACTCGTAATTAATTAATCGTTTTCTGCCCCTCGTGTGTGGCCTTGTAGTTGTACCCCCGTCGGTGTTTTGTTAACTTAAGTGTGTTTTGCTTGGCTCTTGGTTTTTTCCCTTCTACCCCGAACATAATACTGTCTAACGTTCTAAATCCCCACCCCCCCCCCCCCCCCAAAAAAAAACAAAAAAAAACAAAAACATTTATTTTATTTTCTCCACGTGTACTGTTGTCTCATCCTGTATTTTCTGTCCAGGTGTGCTGTTCGCCCCACCCCCATTATCTCCTTGCCATCCACCGTTTGCCCTGTTCACGTGACTCGTGGTGGTCCCTCTCGGCTCTCCCCCCGTTGGTATTTTTGTGCATATAAGATTGTTCATAGTTCTGTTTAAATATTTTTAAATATGTTTAACCTTTCCCCTTCTGTTTTTTATTCAGTGGTATATTACAACACGCTGTTTTTCTTCCTATTTAAAAGGCTTTTCTCAATTTCCTCTCCAACTCATTCCACTTCAAAAAAAAGAAATTCAATATCTTATACGTCTCCCTCACTACATGGTCTAAATTCACATTCATTCCATCCCTCCTCCATCATCCTGAACCGGATTGCTAACTTGAAAATCACAACAAACCCAATTTGTTATCAATGTTCGTCTTTCATTAATCATCCACTTTCTAAACTCCCCTCTTGCCCCTCCCATCCAAATCCCCCCCCTTGCACCTACACTCCGAAACTTCCCCCTTGCCCCTCCACTCTTAAACTCCCCCCTTGCCCCTCCACTCCTGAACTCCCCCCTTGCCCTTCCCCTCCTAAACTTCCCCTTTGCCCCTCCCCTCCTAATCCCCCCCCTTGCCCCTCCACTCCTGATCTCCCCCCTTTCCCCTTCCCTCCAAAACTCCCCCCTTGCCCCTCCCCTCCTAAACTCCCCCCTCACTCCTCCCCTTCAAAACTCCCCCCCAATCCCTCCCATTCAATTCTCCCCCCATACCATTCCTCTCCAATTCTCTCTCCTCCCCCCTCCTCCTCCAAGCTGCCTCCTCCCCACTTCGTCTCCCTTCTATCTCATACCTCCACCCCCCCAAACCTTCTACTTTCCTCTGCCCCCCCTCAAACAACCCCTCACTGTGCCGCATCCCTTCACCAGCAAACCTTTCATCCTCCTCATCCTTCCCTTTCTTGGAACTCTTCTGCAACATCTGAAACACTATCAACTGCTCTCCCTACCTCCCCCTCTCATCCTTCATCTTACCCTACTCCTCCCCTCCCCTGTCCTGTACCCGATGCTCCCCCTCTCTCTTCATTAACGGTATGGACCTCAAACATCCGGGGCCTTCGCTCAAACCTGACTGATCTCTCCATACAGGTTGCTTCTGACAATCCAGACTTGATCTGCTTAACAGAGACTTTCCTCCTTCAAGATGTCTCTGATTCCTTAATATCTCTTCCTGGTTACTCCCTCCTCCGGTATGATAGACCTGAGCCTCGGCCTGGTGGTGGGGTGGCTATCTTTGTCAAAAACTCTCTTCCTCACTCTCCTTGCACTGCTCTCTTTCCTCCTCACCCGCAGGAGTACCTCTGGTTACGGCTTCCTCTCCGCTCCCACCTTTTGTTCATATGTGTTCTGTACCGTCCCCCAAACAGTGATGACTCCATCTACATTTCAATGTCTGACAACATGGACCAACTTCTATCCACTCATCCCAACTCTCTCTTCCTCATATGTGGTGACTTCAACTGTCATCATGCCACCTGGTTGGGTGTGGGTTCCTCTCTCACTAGTCATGGCACCTCAGCAAAGGACTTCTGTGACTCACTGGGATTGACACAATCTGTCAATTTCCCGACCCGGATCTCAGCCAATGGAGTATCTTCTCTTCTAGACTTGGTTATGACAAACTTCCCTGCTAATGTCTGCTGCTCTTCTTCTGCTCCAATCGGTTCTTCTGATCATGTGCTTGTCAAAGTGGACATCTCTCTGGCCATTCTCAGAGAGCCTCCTCAGCGTCGACGAGTCTGGCATTTCACTCAGGCCGACTGGGACGGTCTTCAAGCAGCCATCAATCGTCTGGATTGGTCTCCCATCTCCACTGCCTCTGACATCAATTCTTCCTGGGAATTCTTCCAAAGCAAACTGATCTCTCTCATGCACAGATTTATCCCATCTCGCCTTCAATTGTCTTACCCTTCCTCCCGTCCATGGTACACTGAATCTTGTGGTGAGGCAGTTGCCCTGAAACAACTTGCCTTTGCCTCTTGGAAGGCTAATCCAACTGAAGGAAATCTCAGTTCCTTCCACCAAGCTCGGAACAAGTGTGTGTCTACCCTCAGGAGTGCCAGGAAGCACTATCTCTCCTCACTCAAGAATGAACTCTCAAACCTGTCTCCTTCCTCCAAATCCTGGTGGCGTCTGGTCAAATCCGTTTCTGGTGTTTGTTCCCCCTCCATCCCCTCCCTTACCTCAAATGGACACACAGTTGACATCGCACGTGACAAAGCCGAATGCCTCAACTCTGTGTTCGCCTCGAAATCCTTAGTCCCAAACCCATCTCTCTCTGTTCCCACCTTTCCCAGTCGAACCCAACTGCTCCTGGACTCTGTGTCCTTCTCTCCTGACAAGGTGGAGGAGTTTTTGTCAAACCTCGACTCTGATTCTGCAACTGGACCAGACGGCATCAGCCCACGGGTCCTAAAATCCTGCTCTGCCGCTCTATCTCACCCTCTCTCTGTTCTTTTCACCCTATCTTTTGCTCAAGGTCATCTGCCAGCATCCTGGAAATCAGCTAACATTACCGCTTTACACAAAAAAGGTGCAAAAACAGATCCTTGCAACTACAGACCAATCAGCCTGCTCCCAATTATCAGCAAAGTCATGGAATCCATCATTGCTTCGGATATGAAATCTTTCCTCTTCTCCAATGGCTTGATCTCTGATCATCAATTTGGTTTCAGACCAGGTCACTCTACTCTGGACATGCTGCTTCTGCTGTCTCAACAATGGATGGAGGTCCTCAATGCCAAACAGGAAATCAGAGCTGTCTCCCTTGACATATCAAGGGCTTTTGATACGGTCTGGCACCCAGCTCTGCTCACCAAACTCTCCTCCTATGGTATCCATGGAAATCTCCATGCATGGCTTGCGGACTTCCTCTCTGGTCATAGTCAACATGTGGCCCTGAATGGATTTCTCTCATCTTCCCTTCCTGTTCAGGCTGGAGTTCCCCAAGGAAGTGTGCTGGGCCCTGTGCTTTTTCTGGTCTTTATCAATGATCTCTCTGACTCTCTGGAAAATCCTCTCTATCTCTTTGCTGATGACTCCACTCTCTGCCGCTCCATTCCTCTTCCCTCAGATCGGCAGTCTGCAGCCTCCTCACTCTCTGAAGACCTGGACAAAATCACAGACTGGTCAAACAAGTGGAACATGTCTTTCAATCCTGCCAAATCTCACTCTCTTACTATGTCTCTCCGAAAAGATCGACTGGACAACCCTCCCATCTACTTTCTCAACAATCCTCTCCAAGAAGTTCTGTCACTCAAGCTTTTGGGTCTCACTATCTGCCATGATCTTTCTTGGGAAAACCACATTTCCAAGCTGGCCTCCAAAGCCAGTCGCCGACTGGGCATCCTCCGTCGTGCGAAGTCCTTCCTCGGCACACCTGAGCTCCTCACCACATACAAGGCTTTCATCCGCAGCTCAATGGAATACTGTTCTCCCCTATGGGCTGGTGCTCCTGCCTCACACCTGGCTCGGCTTCACGCTGTTGAATCCAAAGCTTTCAAAATCATTGGAATCTCCCGCGATGAAGCTATCTCTGAGGGCCTTTCACTCACTCACCGCAGGCAGGTAGGTGGTCTTTCTGTCTTCTACCGACTCCTCTCCGGCCTTGCTCCCCCAGCTCTCTCTGTGCTCTGTCCCCCAAATATTCCTACAGGTCGCACAAGATCTGCCAGCAACCCTCTGATGGTTAAACTGCCGAAATCTCGGCTCTCTGCTCACCTTCACTCTTTCATTCCTCTTTTCTCCCGCCTGTGGAACAAACTCCCACACTCCCTTCAATCCCTCTCCTCCCTCCAGGTCTTTAAAACAGCTGTTCACCACCATCTCTTATCTTCCCCCATCCATAACCTTGATCTTTTCTACCCCCACTAATTCACCCCAGATCCACCTTGTTTGAAATTCCAACTTATTTCCTGGAAATCCTGGCAGTGTCCATATGTTTATACCTCTCCCACCCCCCCCCCCCCTTCACATGCCTCCCCCCCAAAGCCCTCTCCCTCCCACAGATCTCTCGATGTCTCCATGTCTCTCGGTCCCTGCTCTCAAATGTTGTGTTTGTGTCCTTCCCCCTCTCTCCCCATCTTGTCTACCGCTCCCGATGTTATTTGTTTTATGTGTCTGTTTGTCTTTCTGTGTGATTAATGTTCGCTCTTTCACGAGCCTCGATCTTGTATACAAAACAAAACAAAACAAAAAAAAAAAAAAAAAAAAAAAAAAAAAAAAAAGGAAAATAAAGCGTTATGGCATGTATTTGTGAAATGTGGTGCGTCTTAATTGTCCGTCGTCTTGCCGTGTCCGCCGTCCAAACGAGGCTCCGTTCGGCCCCGCTCGTGCGCCACCAGGCCTCGAACGACCCGCTCGCCCCGGCCTTGTCTGTTCAGCAGCACGCCTCGCTCCAAGCTCCAAATCGATCGCACGCGAGGTCCCGCCCGCTCACAGCAACAAAAGCACCGAGTACCGAGCACCGCTCCAAGCACCACGAAGATGGCGAACCAACAACCTCCCAAGACCAAGAAGGGAAGCGCAGAGACAAGCGACCAGTGAGGAAAGAGAGAGCCAGAACCCAGACAAGTCAGAGGGACGTGCAGCGCAAGAGAGAGAATGTTGTCCCGCACGCCCTTTTATAACCTGGGTCCACTCTCCTCCAATGTTCTGTTTTGCTGGCGCCCTCTCATTGGCCGAGTGCTTCCCGCACCGGTATTGCTCACCCTGATTGGCTGGAGGTTCGCGCCTTCCGTGCCAACCAATCACACGTTCCCTGTAGCGTGGTTATAGCTCGTGTCACTCGATGTTGCTGGGCCTGTCGGAGGTGTAGCTGGCGGAGGCCCCCTCAGCAGTGCCCCGATCTGGCTTCCTGCCTGTTTTCCAAAGTCGTTGTAAGGAAGGGGATTTAATTACTGTGTGCACTAAAGGGCCTATCTAAGTGTTTATATGTGTATGCATTGCCATAAGGGACAAAGGTTTGGTGACAGGGGGATGACGAACAAAGGAATCTTATCCATAATCCCTGGACTATTTCGCACGCCCTGCTCCCTCGTAGCGGGGACATCAATACAGCTTATCCCGACAAACCGGACTACACAATACATGCCCATAAGGGACAAAGGTTTGATGACCAGGTTTGATACACAGGGGCTTTACCTTTAAATCCCTACTCCATCTAACACTCGAACATCCTGGTATGTCCACAGGTATACTTCTTAACCGACAAACCGCCTAAACACACAGAAATTACAAGGTAGATTCCCTATCGCGACAGTTGAATACCTACCGACACAGATCTATCTGGCTCTAGATATTCCTCTACCCAAATTCATAACAATATTATCAGGTTTCAGAGCAATTGGTTCGTAAATAAGGGTGAGTATGGACACGGTGTCTCTGTCTCTCCACCCACACACCCACCCACCCACACACCCACCCACCCACCCACCCACCCACCCACCCACCCACCCACCCACCCACCCACCCACCCACCCACACACACACACACACACACACACACACACACACACACACACACACACACACACACACACACACACACACACACACACACACACACGAAAGTAGTCCAGGACCTGCTTTGTGATAATTTTATCACTTAATTTTAGGGATGGAGGTGCAGTAAAAAATGAAGAAAATGTTAAGTGTCCCAGAACTAATATCTACAATACTGTCCTGGTTCGGGTGCCGGCTTGGGATCCGAGGATCCTGGGTTTGAATCGCGGTCGATCGCTGAATTAACGCCAGGGGGGTTGACTCAGCCTGTCATCCTTCCGAGGTCAGCAAATTGAGTACCAGCTTGCTGGGATGAATGATCACGGTGTGTACCCCAATTTAGAATAGGCACACTGTATCCCTGCACATCGTAAGAGCGTGACCAAGGGCATCCGGCCATAAAAACATTGCCTCAAACAGGGAACCATGATTGTCATGGGGCCCGCAAGGCTAACCCCCTTGTAATTGTCATGGGGAAAAATGGCCTTAAAACGATCATTCATTCATATTCATTGTCCTCTTTTGGGCCATAATCGACACGCCCTCATCTAGACAAGGCGTACAATGTAAAACTGAAGCGGAGTTTTCTCACAGACCTGTTGTCGGTAGCCTGTGATGGGGAATTCAGGGTTGTACACATAGCTGAAGTCGTACATCCTGTAAATATCACAGGCGGGCCGGAAGACTCCTTGCGATTCCGAGAAGGTAGAGGAAACTTCCACACTCTCACTCTCCAGTTCATCCAGGGAGCAGGCCATCTCTGCCATGAACAATACAATAACCGTTTTCAAAAAGTATTTTGTGTCGTATGCTGAAAATACACAATATCCTGAAAAATACTGAGGACAAAGTCTCATGAACTTGCAAAACAAAACACATTGATAATGCAAATTTCAGCACATCTAACAGCATGTCATCAGTGCTGAATGTAATAAAAGTCCAAACCCCTCCACAACCCTCAATAAATAGCCCTGAGAGGGCTGATGGTCATCTCTTGAGGTTGTAGTTCAGACCTCTGCCGATTTTGAGGGACCCACCTGGGAGCTCCCATTATGCAAAATAAAAAAACACAAAAATGTAAAATTTAAAACCGAGTGATCCTGCTGACCTTCAAGTAGAAGGGCAATATAGGGTTTCAGAGAAATTGGTTGGTAAATAAGGGAGTATGGATCTGAAGTTCGTGGGGAAACCCCCTCCCCCCTCTTGGAGCCTCCATGATCCGAAATCGAAAGAACAAAGCCTGAGCAATTGTGCGGGCAATCGAGTAGACTGTAGAGGGCTGTATCGGTTTTTCGAGCAATCAGATCGTAAATAAGGAACGAGAATGGATGCGAAGTTTGGGGGGGAGGGCTTTACCCCCATCCCGGGCAGCCCCATGATCCAAAATCGAAAAAAATCGAAGCCCGAGCGATTGTGCGGGCTACTTTCTTGTATTAATGTGTCAGGTATCAGAGCAATCAGCAGGTGCTAAGGGAGAAGTAGCAAAATAGCAAAAGGTTCACTGACGGACGACCGGACGGACAGACATCCGGACATCACGACCCATTTTATAAGTTAATCTCTTGGAGAATCGAGACAAGAAGACCTAAAAATATTTAAATTCTGATAATAAAAAAGTCAATCCTTCAATTTACTACACTTGAGAATGAAAGCACCACTAACTGGGGTAAAATATGGAGCATTTCTCAATCTGGGAAGATAAGTGTCACCCTGTCAAGAATAATAAACAAACAAGCGTACAAATCGATTTCCCTGGACAGCCACAGGCAGAAGTTTGATTTATCTTCAATAATTAGACCTGACCTTCAACCACCACCTCTCGAGCTGACCAAATAGCAAAGCAGGACTCCAAAGTCAGCCTCAGACCAAATTATCCCTTGTAAAATCACCCTCTTCCAAAATATGCTGTACAAAACAATTAAAATAGCGTGTACAGGTACATTCAAAGTACACCGCCCCCATGACAAATAAATAAATAACATCCTCCAGCGCAGCATTTTCCAGGGCGAGCAAGGTCCCCGCCCGGCGATACCGCCGTGCAGCACAGATACGGTATTGGGAAAAAAAAAACCCCCTTTAGAGGCCATTTTCCCCACAAAGCAGGGGTTGGCCTTTTTCGGGCACCGTGGTTGTTGTTGTTTTTGTTGGTCCCCTTTTTGAAGCAATGTTTTACGGCCAGATGCCCTTCCTGCCGCCAACCCTGTTTGTCGCCTTTTTACGACAAACAGGGAATTACCAGTGAACTGGTACTCAATTAGCCGACCTCGGAAGGATGACAGGCTGAGTCAACCTCCCTGGCGTTAATTCAGCGATCGACCGGGATTCGAACTCAGGATCCTAAGCTGGCACCCTAGCCGCTAAGCCAACACCAGGCGCTCAACACCTGGTATTGGGAGGGAGAGGTGTACAATAATTGATTGCTCAATTGTGTAATTAAAATCAATAAATAGTAATCGCAAAATAATTTCTTACTAACCTCAACCACCAGTTGTTGGTTGAATAACCTCAACCACCAGTTTCATCTGAAGCTGGAACTTTTTGAAAATAAAGTCATTCATCAAAAAGAATCAACAATTCATTGATTAATCAATAAATAAGAAATCGATTAATTGATTAATCAATAAATCAAAAATATCCTTTATAATAGCCAAATCACTTGGTCACTTTCGTGCCCGAATATCAGCTTTCGAGCTCAAAAGGTGCCCGAGATATTGCTCAGGTTAGAAAGGAAACAAGCATTACGCCTCGGTCCCCCGTCGGTGAAGTGATGCGAGTTGACAAAGTGGAAGACGCAGAAAACATGCTATGATATGATATTTCGCTCACAAGGTTCAGACATACATGGAGGCAGCCAGCTTGGATTTTGACGTGGCGACCCAATTTTCAATAGTGTACTTCCTTATGCCTAGATACCAGCACACACTAGATTAGAAGTTGGTACTTCGCTTATTTTTCAAGATATTCCGCTCACAAGGTTCAGACATACATGGCGGCGGCCATCTTGAATTTTGACGTGGCGACCCAATTTTCAATAGCCTTCTTCCTTGTGCCTAGATACACCCAAACACCAGATTAGAAGTTAGTACTTTGCTTATTTTTCAAGATATTTCACTCACAAAGTTCAGACATATATATGGTGGCGGCCATCTTGGATTTTGACGTGGCGACCCAATTTTCAATAGCGTTCTTCCTTATGCCGAGATACACCCACACATCAAATTAGAAGTTGGTACTTCGCTTATTTTTCAAGATATTCATCTCACAAGGTTCAGACATACCGTATTTTTCGGTGTATCAACCGCACCCGTGTATCAACCGCACCCCCGATTTTCGACTTTAAAAAAATAAAAATAAAAATAAGATTTTCGAGGGGAAAAAAAAAATCAGGAAAATTTAAAAAAGAGAAGAGAATAAATAAATAAAATGGAAAGCGAAATATGATGAAAAGAAAGAAACTGAAGACAGAGAAAGAGTGAAAATACATGAAATGAGTTGAAAGAGAATTTAAAAAACATTATAATTATTCTTTCTTGCCAATGTGGGGCCCTGAAAAGGGCCGTTGGGTTTTGGCTCTTGCCAATGTGGGGCCCTGAAAAGGGCCGTTGGGTTTTGGCTCTTGCCAATGTGGGGCCCTGAAAAGGGCCGTTGGGTTTTGGCTCTTGCCAATGTGGGGCCCTTAAAAGGGCCGTTGGGTTTAGTCTCTAAAATCCGAAGAAGTCCTCGTCATCCGTTTCTTCAGTCCAATCCGAGTCGGGGTAGGCGAGATCCTCGTCGTCATTATCCTCTTCTCCATCGTCGGAAAAGGGCCGTTGGGTTTAGTCTCTAAAATCCGAAGAAGTCCTCGTCATCCGTTTCTTCAGTCCAATCCGAGTCGGGGTAGGCGAGATCCTCGTCGTCGTTATCCTCTTCTCCATCGTCGGAAAAGGGCCGTTGGGTTTAGGCTCTAATATCCGAAGAAGTCCTCGTCATCTGTTTCTTCAGGGAAGACATTACGAAGATCATCATCCGAGTCTGGGTAGGCGAGATCATCGTCGTCATCGTCATGACGATAATCATCGATCATCATCATATTTTGAAAAAAATCATAAAAAACGATCTTTTCACATTCAAATTTGGCGCCGTTCTGCACTGCATGCGCAGTGCGTGCTGCGCAGAGCGGTCGCAAGTGCCTCGGGCAACTTTACCCATTTTACGTTGGCCATTCATGGCGGCTATTGTGCGAGATTTTTCCCGCTGAAATCTGTATTGATTCGTGCTAGAATCGGCTTGAAATGCCTATTGTGATCGCATCAATAGCCCGTGAGGGCTCTTCCAAGACGGTGAAAGACTGGTTTGCGTGCAATAGCGAGTTGGATGTTACAATCTCGGACTTCCATGCAGAGTTCTCAGACGGCAAGTATGATGGGGATAGGGAGCCATTGCCTGACGATACACACGGTACTTTTGTCAAAGTATTTGCCGGCCCCAGTAAAACTGACATGATGAAAGTTTCACCAGCTTGCAAAGTTTCTGATGTGACAAAGACTCTTGGCTCATTTCTCAAATTTGTGTTGGCTGCAGACATGGCCACGGATCACAGGATGGAACCCGATGAATGAAGAAATAAAATCATTTTGAGGAGAAAGGAGCCTTTATTTCATATTTTTCCATGTCAACAAAACTCAATGGAAAGTAGGAAAAAAATATAAAAAATAAAAACCTCCCTCCCTACCCGAACTTTTGAGAAAAAAGGACGCTCAACAACTTTTTATTTTTATGTGGCCTTACCGCGGCGTTGGTTAGACAATAGGTACGTCATAATGTCCCATGCAAAACATCCTGTTTACCATGTTGACGCTTTTGTTTTGTGACTTAATCCTGTCTTTATTTAGCACACTCTATTCACTATGTGACCTGTCATTCAAAGAGGACTAGTGAAAGTACACATTTTCACAAACACGCATAGAAAAATCAAATATTACAAACTTCAAACTTTCTTGTATTTTGACTGGCAGCAGTAATCGGCGTTGAACCTACCTTAAGGGGGCATTATACCATTGAAGGCAAAAAAAAAACATTTTTTTACAAATATACAAATGCATCAATTAAAATGTTTGTTTCCTAGTATTGTATATATGTACCAAGTTTGAACGTAAATGGACTTGTCATAGAGAAGATATAAGCTCCCCATTACACTGAACACAGTAAAAACAACACTGAATCACAGTAATGCACTTTTTGATAAAATGTCTTGATTGAAAATATGCAAAACTATATATGTACATGTTGCTTGATATATGAACATTACATTGGTATACATTACATAGCATTATATTATGCATGGTTACCATGGTAACCAGATGCATACAAATGATGAATTACCACTTTACAGCTTATATCTTCTCTATGACAAGTCCATTTACGTTCAAACTTGGTACATCTATCTATAATTCCAGTAATCTCTGTGTGTTTGTATGTGTGTATGTGTGTGTGTATGTTTGTCTGTGACCGCTGTTTCTCGACAACTACCGGTCCGATATACTTGAAACTTGCCAGGTATATTGCTGGGGACCCGAGGATGTGCCTTTTCAAGGTTTGAAATTAATCGGACAAGTACTTACCGAGCTATGGCGATTTAGCCGTTCGCCGTTCGCTTTGGCGTTGCGAATGGACCAAACCATTGCATGTAAATAGAGGGGGGGGTTCTGTGGTCGTTGCGAATGGACCAAACCATTCATGTAAATAGAGGGGGGGGGGGGGGGTTCTGTGGTCGTTACTGCCACGTGGTTTCAAAGTTTTTTTTTGTTGTTGTTTGCACGCATGTTTTTTTGCACCCACGTACGGGCACGCCCTAGGATGTTTACACACACACACCCCTACACAAAATTTTTTTTTTTTTTTTTTTTTGGCAAGGAACGGGCACCCACGTACGGGCACGTCCTAGCTTATATATAGTACGGGCATGCCCTAGTATATACAATACTAGGAAACAAACATTTTAATTGATGCATTTGTATATTTGTAAAAAAATGTTTTTTTTTTGCCTTCAATGGTATAATGCCCCCTTAAGCCGCTGTCACACCTTGACGTTTTAGCCAGCGTATGCCGACGTATGAAAAATTTGGCTACGTTAAGAGCACGCTGAAGCACGCTGGCATACGTCGTAGTACGCCGAGCTCGTCGACAAATTTTGTGCATGCACAAAATTTGTCGACGTATGCCAGCGTATGACTCACACCAGCACTCAATTTTGATACGTCGGCATACGCTGGCTAAATCGTCAAGGTGTGACAGGGGCTTCAGTAACGTAATTGACGATCATTCATCATTGTATCCCCACAACCTCAAAGTAAAATAAAGATTACGTCCCGTTGATATGACAGTTTTTCAATGCACAAATTTTTCTGTTACTGTGTATCAACCGCACCCCTTTTTTAGGGTTTTCCCGTCGGTAAAAAACCAGTTGATACACCGGAAAATACGGTACATGGCGGCGGCCATCTTGGACTTTGACGTGGCGACCAAATTTTCAATAGCCTTCTTCCTGATGCCGAGATACATCCACACACCAAATTAGAAGTTGGTACTTCGCTTATTTTTCAAGATATTCATCTCAAGGTTCAGACATACATGGCGGTGGCCATCTTGGATGTTGACGTGGCGACCCAATTTTAAACAGCGTTCTTGCTTGTGTCTAGATACTGATACACCCACACACCAGATAAGAAGATAGCAGTTCGCTTATTTTTCAAGATATTTCGCTCACAAGGTTCAGACATATATATGGTGGCGGCCATCTTGGATTTTGACGTGGCGACCCAATTTTCAATAGCGTTCTTCCTTTTGCCGAGATACACCCACACACCAGATTAGAAGTTGGTACTTCACTTATTTTTCAAGATATTCATCTCACAAGGTTCAGACATACATGGCATCAGACATACATGGCGGCGGCCATCTTGGATTTTGACGTGGGTTGCACCCACACAACAAATTCGAATGCGGTCCTTCGCTGATGCACGCACGCACGCCCGCACTCAAACATGCACGCACGGACGGACGGACACACGGACGGAGGGGAAAACCATAGTCCCCCTTTCGCTCCGCTGTGCGACGGGGGACAATAAACAAGCATTCTGAGTATTGCGTTGCAATACATGTCCCCTACCGGCAGTCTGTCGTCCGGAAAACTGTTGGGGAAATTTCCAAAGTTCAAAGTGCCATAACTTGGTCAAAAATGATCGCAGCGTCGAGAAGTTCGAACTTCATCTGCAACTTATCATGAGGAAATCAGGTACCAAGTTTGAAATCACTAATGCTTTGAAAGCATTAAGAGTTTAGAAAAAAAGTCCGGAAAACTGTTCTTTGCATGACGGACTGACAGATGGACAGACTGACAGACGGAGGGACGGAGTGCAATCCTATAGTCCCCTCCGGTGTACACCGGTAGGGGACTAATAAGTGAATAATAAAACAAAACAAAAAACCACCTCTAGAGGCCATTTTTCCCCGCAAAGCGGGGGTTGGCCTTTTTCGGGAACCGTGGTTGTTGTTGTTTTTCGGTCCCCTTTTTGAAGCAATGTTTTACGGCCGGATGCCCTTCCTGACGCCAACCCTTTTTGCCGCCTTTAACGACAAACAGGGAATTACCAGTGACCACCATTAGCCGACCTCGGAAGGATGACAGGCTGAGTCAACCCCCCTGGCGTTAATTCAGCGATCGACCGGATTCGAACCCAGGATCCTAGGATCCTAAGCCGGCACCCTAGCCGCTAGCCCAACACCAAGGTGATGGTTTGATGGGGGATGAGTGATGGTTTGATGGGGGATGAGTGATGGTTTGATGGGGGATGAGTGATGGTTTGATGGGGAAGAATTATGGTTTGATGGGGAAGAATTATGGTTTGATGGGGGATGAGTGATGGTTTAATGGGGGATGAGTGATGGTTTAATGGGGGATGAGTGATGGTTTGATGGGGGATGAGTGATGGTTTGATGGGGGATGAGTGATGGTTTGATGGGGGATGAGTGATGGTTTGATGGGGGATGAGTGATGGTTTGATGGGTATGAGTGATGGTTTGATGGGTATGAGTGATGGTTTGATGGGTATGAGTGATGGTTTGATGGGTATGAGTGATGGTTTGATGGGTATGAGTGATGGTTTGATGGGTATGAGTGATGGTTTGATGGGTATGAGTGATGGTTTGATGGGTATGAGTGATGGTTTGATGGGTATGAGTGATGGTTTGATGGGTATGAGTGATGGTTTGATGGGTATGAGTGATGGTTTGATGGGTATGAGTGATGGTTTGATGGGGGATGAGTGATGATCTAAGAGATCGGGGGTCATGTTGTGGGGATGAGTGAGGGTTTGATGGGGGGATGAGTGATGATCTAAGAGATCGGGGGCAATGTTGTGGGAGGTTGTGGGGATGGTTTAGGCAATGTTTTGGAGAATGGGGGAATGATATTGGAAATTGTGGTTGGGGGGATTATGATTATTTGGGAGATTAGGGGGTGTGATGATTTGGGGGAGAGGTTACCGATGAGATGAGTGGTAGGCGAATGCTTAGGGGGGTGGTGATATGATTATATAGAAGATATAATATAAGTGAATAATAATGAAAATAAATAAATAATAATGGTAAAATAATTAAATATATTAATGGATTGGCAAATAAAATACCGAAACCACCACCGTTTCATCCGAATCTGTTACTTAAAAAAAAAAAAGTTAATCAAATTTTTTTATAATTAATCAATTAATCGATTAACCAATAAATCTAAAATACCCTTTACAGCCAAATCTCTTGGTCATCATCATGTCCAAATATCAGCTTCCAACTCAAAAGGTGCCCCAGATGAGAAAGGAAATAAATAAGTACTGAATAAATCGATAATTATCGATTATAATAATTAAGCAATTGATTAATTGATTCATCAAAAAACAAAAAATACTGTTTTGCCAAAGTATGTGCTCGCTCGTTTTTGTCAAACTTTCAGCTTCCTAGCTCAAAGAATGGCTGAGATAGATATCGCCCAGACAAACAAGCAAGAAAACAAACAACAAAGAAAGAAAGAAAACAAACAAGAAAGAAAGCAAGAAAACAAAGAAAAAGCAAGAAACCAAAATGAAAACTGAGTAAAGTCAGACCCCACTATTCGCGGTTGATAAAATGCGACATGTTTCTCTATTCGCGGAAAAATGTCCTGTGAATTCGGATTTTTTTTTCTTTTCACAGCTAGGTTCCGTGAAATCACGCTTCCCTCCCCCCTCACCCCCCTATTTGCGGCCATGTTCCGAAAATCAGCAGTTTTTCAGCGGCGCAAAAATAAATTTCACGAGCCGCTAGCGTGACATTTTTAAAACACATCTTTTACCAGCCAAGCATAAAGCAGTTGGACATGCGCAAAAAAACATCTTATATGAGCTGCTTATACAGTACAATACAGTACCCTACATTCACTATTAAGTTCACTATTAAATACAGTACCGTCACGAATTTTAGGCGCACTATAAGCGAGCTTCTTGTGACACCACACCAGATGTGTGAACAAGTCATCCTCCGCTAATTATAGCATGCAAACGCATGCAAAAATCTATTACAGCTTGCAATTTACGGTAAAGCATCATCAGAGATGTTACACAATGAAAACGCTTCGGGGGATGTTCCATCAGTGACTAAAACAAGTCATCCTCCGCGAGTGATAGAATACAAATGCTTCATTAAATCTATTATTGAAATTTGTGGATACGCTCGATACGGCATCATCCGATATCATCCTCCACAAACAATGGGCTCCCACAGATACCCACAATGCTCGCAATCCTACATATATATACAGATTGTGTCCTCAATCTCGATCATTGTTGTCGTCCCGTTGCTTCGACCCGTGGTTTTGACTCGCTTTGCTCATGGTTCAATTATGGCTCCCAGCGCAAGACCAGTGCCAGACATGCGTCGACCACCAAGAGGCAGAAGAAAGTCATGAGCCTTAGCCAGAAAGTGGAGCTGCTGGACCGGCTTTCGAGAGGAGAGAGTGCGGCCTCTGTTGGCAGGCATTACGGCGTCAACACATCCACCGTTCGCTACATACGGAAGAAGGAGAAGGCGATTCATGAGAAACTTTCAGCGAGCACTGTATTGGGTATGAAGGCGGGCACCCATGTCCCGAATATCCACATGGATCGGGGTGTTCCAAAGGTTTCCGAGGAGGAGGAGACGGAAGCGGGGCAGTAATGAGGAAGAGGTGCCGAGGTCCAGCCTCACAGTCCAGTTCCTGGGCGAGTTGCTGCAGGACATGCGGGCAATTGTCGACAGGGTGCAAGACGCTGACCCCGTCGTGGAGAGGTACCTCAAGTTCAAGAGGGCCTTGGATGATGCGCTGCTCCCATACAAAGAGCTGCATCGAAATGTTGGGCAATGTGTCAGGCAGCTCCCCATCACCCATTTCTTCAGCCCTGCTCCCTCCACCTCAAGATCACCGGCACCCTCTCCTGTGTTCCTCTCCTGTGTTCCTTACAGCGTCCTAACCAACATTCTCACCATCATCCTCACCTTCTACCTCTCCTGGCTCTCCCGTAGTGCACGATTTTGCTGCACCATCATTTGGGTCGCCCTCAAAGTTCGAGGAATTCTTGGGATTGTAATACATCGCAATCATCATTTGAAAGTTGCGTGCGTTTGTAAAAAAAAATATTAAAACGGGTACATGATGGTATTTTTTTGTTTTTTTTTTACTTTCATGGTACTGTATGGTTGAGCAATTTCAATAAACTAAGCGCATTCCTTCAATAAATTGAAAATGGTACTTGATGTTGGTTATATATTTTTTGTAAGCATTTTTTTTGCAACTGCAATCATGTGCATTGGTGGTCGAAAGCATTTTGAACTATTTCTTTTTTCTTTCCTCTATGAATAAGGAACCCCAGGGAACCTTTGACGTATCCCCCTTTTCCACATTGAAACAATGCCGCGGCATATATTCACAGGATTTTCATCGACCTTCACGGATTAATTGTCGACATTTTTGGGATTTGCGTCACTATTCGTGGATTTTCGCGACTCAGGAACCTATTCCCCCTTTTTCCATTGAAGCAATGCCCCGCTATTCGCGGGTTTCGTTATTCGTGAATTTTCCAGGAACGTATCCCCTGGGAATAGCATGGTCCAACTACACCCTTTCAGCGCACGTCAACGCCGGGCCCCCTTCGGTGGTCACGTCATACATGCAGCACCTAAGGATGGAATAGGAAAGGAGCAGCGTTCAAAAAAATAAGAAAATAGAATAATCGACCGATTTGCCTCCGCCCACATTGCGACATCATTAGACAAACTGTACCAAGTTTGATTTAAATCCCTTCTGCTGTTTTAAAGTTTTCACAATTTTACCTGCCATTACCTCTGACCTTTGACTTGACCTCTTGATGCCATAACCCAATCAATACATCTTTGCATCATAATATATAAAAATACCAAGTTTGGTGAAAATCCCATGACTGGTTCACAAGTTAGCTAGGCAACAGAATTTTACTCAACGTCTTCCATTTTACCTTTTAACTGTTTTTTTTTTTTTTTTTTGGAATACAAAATAGATGCTCGTGTAAGACCCAACACATTAAACACAAAAAACACAAATGGACACATAAAACATACAATAAAGGGAAAGGGAGCGGGAGATAAGAGGGGGAGAGAGGGAAACACACGAGCACAACAGTAGAGAACAGGGACGTCGGTAGAGCTGTGGAAGGGTGTGGGTACACCCACACCCTGTGGGGAGGGGGAGGGGTACACGGTATAAAACAAATGTACACTGCTAGGAATTTCAGGAATGAAGTCGGAGATTGAAAGAGGTGGATTTGGGGTGTATTAAAGGGGGTAGAAAAGATCAAGGTTTTGGATGGGGGAAGATAAGAGATGGTAGCGAACAGCTGTTTTAAAGACCTGGAGGGAGAAGTGGGATTGAAGATAATTGTCGGGGATTTCATATAAAACCTGAGAAAAGTTTTGAAACCGGGCAGCACAGGTCCATCACTATGGAAACTGTTGGCCCTTCCAGGGAGAGTGAGAAAACAAAGGGCACCTGTTATAATTATCCTTTGCCTGACCTTGGCAAACATCTCCTGTAAATTCATTTTCTCTTGTTCTTATTTTGTTATTGCATTCTCACCTTAGGAAGGGTGTCGGAGTGAACTTCATTCAATGTACAATGTGCGCTGAGTGGGTTCATCAAAAATGTAGTGGTCTGAGAGGGTCATTAACCAGTGTGGCAGCTACATTCAAGTGTAAGGTTTGCACAGAGGGAGCTGCAGATGGAGGAAATGTTGAGTTGGATCTTGGAGACGGCGTGAAGCTGGAAGGCGTGAAAACATTTTGCTACCTCGGAGACATGCTTAATGGAGAAGGTGGATCAGACTCGGCAACGGTTGCTAGAGTGAGATGTGCATGGAAGAAGTTTCAGGAACTGAGTGGCGTGCTGATGATGAGGGGAGTGTCGTTGAAGCTGAAGGGAAAGGTGTATCCTGCATGTGTGAGAAGTGTTATGATTTATGGGAGCGAGACATGGGTAATGAACGTAGAGCAGCAACGAAGGTTGGAAAGGGTGGAAATGCGAATGGTTCGACGGATGTGCAGAGTATCATTGAGAGAGAGGAAGACAAATGATGAATTGCAAAAGATGATGGGAATAGAGCCTGTGTTTGATGCTGTGAAGAGAAACAGGTTGAGATGGTTTGGTCATGTGTTGAGGAAGAATGAAAGTGACTGGTTGAGAAGAGTGATGGAAATGAATGTAGAAGGAAGTAGAGGACGGGGAAGACCGAGAAAGACTTGGCTAAAGATGGTGGAAGAAGAAATGTGGGCAAGGGGGTTAACAAGGAGAGATGCAGAAAATAGGGCAAAATGGAGAAGATTGTCATGGGGACCACAAGGCTAACCCCCGCTCTTGTAGGGAAAATGGCCTTTAAAATGCATGTTGTTGTTGTTGTTGTTTTGCATCATAATACATACTTCTACCAAATATAATGAAAATCACATTACTGGTTCACAAGTTGTCACAGTAACATGATTTTTAACGAGCATGACCTCTGACTTTTGGCCTTTGACCTCAAAATCTAATCAGTTTAACTTTACCTCATTAAACATACCAGCACCAAGTTTGACTTATATCCCTTCAGCCGTTCTCAAGTTATCGCAGCATCGAAAACTTATCACAGCGGCACAACACAAAAACAATGCCTCCGGCGAGTTAGTCGGTGGAAGCATAAAAATCACAGCCGACAAGGCCTCTGTCCATAGCTCAATAGAGTATAGCTATCCGATATGGGCTGATGCCTTGTGGCCACGGCATCAAGTGTGTCACTCCTGGATCCTTTGAAATCCAAAACGAACGTTACTGAATGCCAAACCAAAACAATGGAGGGCACACCTCAACACGTTAAGCACGTATGAGTGTGACACCGCCATGCCATTATTGCCCAACATATCGTTGCGATTTTGAGTTTTGTATAATAAAGGTTAAATTTCCCCCTCATAGTTAGTCACAACAACAACACGTAGCCTCGCGATAGTGCAGTTATTTCATAGTATGTGTGAGAATAGTCCTTTTCCTGTGTTAGTTTTGCGTTGAGTAGAATAATGAGTAGGTCCTTCTTATACTTCCATCGCCTTATCCCGCCTCCATTGCCTCATGCCTCTTTGTGCTGCCTTTGGCTTTTTGGCGCGAATTAACACGAGGCCGGCCTGGAGGGTCGGGTCGGGACCGAATGAGGGCGGCGCAGAAGCTGACGGTAAGCGCGAGCCGCCAATCAGGGCTCAGAGGGTGCGGCTGCAGCACTGCATCACAGGACGTGTTTGGAACGTTCAAGAAGGCTCAGGGCGTGGCAGATATAAGCCGTTGCGCAAAACCACCACGAGCAGTAAGTGGAGTCGGGCGTCGAGCAGTAAGTGGAGTCGGGCGTCGAGTAGTAAGTTGAGTTCCAGGAGTAAGTTGAGTTCCAGGAGTAAGTGGAGTTCCAGCAGTAAGTGGAGTTCCAGCAGTAAGTGGAGTTCCAGCAGTAAGTGGAGTTGGAAGCAGTTGGCGGTGACTTGGCATTGAGTGAGGAGTTGAAGGAGCGCGGTCCGCAGTGGAGTGTGAAAGATACGAGATCGGAGAAAGACACGCATGAACCAAGATACGCACTCATATGAAAGTGACGCTCGGTTGAGCTTGAAGCCGATCCGCTATAGTGCATTGAGTCACGCGAGTGATAGCGCGCTGGTTGCAGAACGCGCTGTGGAACCGCCAGCCGCGCTGAGAGACGCGTACGTTTCCTTCCTGCCTCATCATCGGCTGCCTTTTGTTCGGGAGACGTGCTACGAGGATCCTTCCACCGCCTGCTTGCCATCATCGCGGGACGTGCTGTGACCGAGGAGAGTCGGACGGGGCCATTCCTGGACAACCAAGCCGGCGCGTTTGGCCTGCACATCATCCTGCCTGCAATTCCCTGTGTGAGTGTGAACGGGCCCAAGTCTGGGATTTAAGAATAAGACTGTTTACGCTCTGCTCTGTGTCTCTGCTTCTACCGATCATTGTACATAATATTGGGAATAATAATTAAACCTGTGTTCTTCCTTCCATTCGATTGTTCTTGTGATTTCCATCATTGGCTAAGCGTGGTACGAGTAAAACCGCTCGAATCGGGGTCCAGTATTAACGGTGACTGCACGGACCACGTGGTACGCAATCCGCTCGGTGCACTCAAATTACACGTGGCTCGTGCGAGGCTTGGTTCCCCGCTTCCGTGGCGGCGCAGGTATTTTGGTACGAGCGAGACTTGGTCCCGAAACCCTACCTTGCGTTTGCCCGGAAGAGGCGTTTCAGGTCTCTCGGTTACGCCAGGCCCAGAAAGAACAAAGGGCTTAATGCCCCCTTGGTAAGGGTAAGAAGGGCGGCGGAAAACCGTAACAATATGTTGTATTTCAACCTCATGCAGTTCACCCATTGTTAGTTTGACTTTAACAACACTTGACAAATCATCTATAATTGGGTTTTAACCAGTTCTGTGAAATTACTTAAGGAATATCAAAATATATATATTTAATTTTAAATATATGTATATATCTCACTTCATTAGAAAAGTTGAAACTTATTAAAACAGGATTATCTTCAAAAAGCACTGAAGTTCATCATAACATGCATTATTTAAAACAAGAGTCGACAATACCTGGATCCAACGAGGTAGAGCTGGAAGAATTCTGGAGTGACAATTCTTGCAGATCTAGAGTTTCCTGTTGTCGAAAGGCTTCTACATATTCAGTACCTTTTCCCTCCATTTTCCGGCTGAAAGCAACAAACAATCAAAAAAAAGGCATCAAGCAAAAATAACAGTGATGTGCACAAATGTTAGACATTTATATCGAATGGAAGGCTCTGCTGACAATCAAAGTTATGGATCAAGGAGCAAGTATAATATTATTATTTAATGGAAAGGGAAAGAGAAATTATTTTCCATCAGACCAAAATCAGCTCAGAATTTTATTCTTTAACACAGCTCCCGTATTTTAATAAACATCAAGCACAGTGAAACATAATGACCACCGAATAAAAAACCACCTTTAGAGGCCATTTTTCCCCGCAAGCGGGGGTTGGCCTTTTTCGGGAACTGTGGTTGTTGTTGTTTTTCGGTCCCCTTTTTGAAGCAATGTTTTACGGCCGGATGCCCTTCCTGACGCCAACCCTTTTTGCCGCCTTTAACGACAAGCAGGGAATTACCAGTGAACTGGTACTCAATTTGCCGACCTCGAAAGGATGACAGGCTGAGTCAACCCCCCCTGGCGTTAATTCAGCGATTGACCGGGATTCGAACCCATGATCCTAGGATCCTAAGCCGGCACCCTAGCCGCTAGCCCAACACCAGGGACTAATGGGACTAATGGCTAAAGGGACTAATGACCACCGAATCAAAAATAAAAACTGAATACCATATTATTGATGACGTTATACATCACAACACAGCTCAATTGCAATTGTATAAGCAATTTTTTTTTTTAATAAATCGATGTGACCCTTTTATTTCACAGCCATTTGCATTGGACAGGTAAAATCGTCTTCATCAAGGTTTGCATCATTCAGACGTGGGTTAAATTACCGTTAGTGCCTTGCCGATTTAAAACGGTTCAGCCACGGTCCTGGCAAAGAGTGGTAAATGGAGCATTTATGAACACTGTGGGGGAACAGTGCTAATGGACTGATGAAGACCAGCTATAAAATGCCCAGGAAGAAGGGAGGGGACAAGGTGGGGTCTGAAGGGAACATCAAATCGCTTTGAAAATCCAGCATCAGATCATTCACACTGCTACTACGACTACTACTACTATTATTACCACTACTACGACTATTACTACTACTACTACTACTACTACTACTACTACGACTACGACTACTACTACTACTATTGCGACTACTACCATTACCACTACTACTACTACCATTACCACTACTACTACTACTACTACTATTGCTACCTCTACTATTACTACTATAACTACTACTACGACTATTACTACTACGACTACTATGGCTATTACTACTACTACTACTACTACGACTACGACAAGGTTTTCCATCTATTACTACTACTACTACTTAAGTTATTCCATCTACTACTACTGGTACTTAACGGTTATTGACCCTGCTAATACAACTTAACAGTTATTCACTCTACTACTACTACTACTTAACAGTTATTCACGCTGCTAATACACTTAACAGTTATTCACTCACCTACCATGGCAGCAAGATGGGGCTATCAAAATTTGCGGCACTCAATCCACCAAATGTCTGCCTTATGGGCCATCAGCTGTGGCTTGTGACTAGTAGTTTCATTCCACTAATCAGGGGCTAAGTAGCACCAGTACGACACTGCAGCTCATAATGAATACATTTGAAGCCAAAAGTTCTCTGTTCAGATCCATGCAGTTATCGAGCACAGCATTTCCATTACAAAGATCTCTAATGTCCTTGCACTCGCCCATGCTATTTGAATAGCAGCCAGTCCAAACGCTCGTCAAGTGACACCACACTGGCCCAATGGGATGAGTGAACCACGTCAGCGATTTCTGCAAATCACCGCCCATATAATATGGCAGCCTCCATGTGCTGGAGTGGTGGCTGAGTCAGAGACCCGAGGGCTGGACAGGGGGTTAGTACATAATTCCAATAGTACATAATTAACAAGAAGAAGAACCACCTTTAGAGGCCTTTTTTTCCCGCAGAGCAGGGGTTGGCCTTTTTCAGGCACCATGGTCCCCTTTTTGAAGCAATGTTTTACAGCCGGATGCCCTCCCTGCCGCCAACCCTGTTAGCCGCCTCTTGCGACACACAGGGAATTACCAGTGAACTGGTACTCAATTTGCTGACCTCGGAAGGATGACAGGCTGAATCAACCCCCCTCGCGTTCATTCAGCGATCGACCTGGATTCGAACCCAGGATCCAAGGATCGCAAGCCGGCACCCTAACCACTAAGCCAACACCAGGCTAATAGTACATAATTAACAGACAAGATGCCAGACTTCAAACAGCACATAATTAAGATATATTGAAAACTCAAATGGCTGGAGAAGATAATATAGTAGAGTTTCTTCTTCTTCTTCAAACAATAACAACTTCTGGCTACCAGACCGTTAGACCAATCATATTGAAATTTTAAACACGTGTTCACTTTACGGCTACAAAATTACTTTCAAGTTTAACATCAATCAATGAAGCAGTTCAAGACATGATTTTTTTAAAGTTTTCATTCAATCCAATATGGCCACCAAAGCATATGAATTATGAACAAGCGTTACGCCAAGGTCCCCCGTCAGTGAAGTGATGCGAGTTCACAAAGTGGAAGACGCAAGGCGGCCATTTTGGATTTTGACGTGGTGACCCAATTTTCAATAGCGTTCTCCCTTATGCCGAGATACACCCACACACCAGATAAGAAGATAGCAGTTCGCTTATTTTTCAAGATATTTCGCTCACAAGGTTCAGACATATATATGGTGGTGGCCATCTTGGATTTTGACGTGGCGACCCAATTTTCAATAGCGTTCTCCCTTATGCGTAGATACACCCACACACCAGATTAGAAGTTGGTACTTCGCTTATTTTTCAAGATATTCCGCTCACAAGGTTCAGACATACATGGCGGCGGCCATCTTGGATTTTGACGTGGGTTCCACCCACACACCAAATTGGAATTCGGTCCTTCGCTTACGCACGCATGCACGCACGTACGCACGGACGGGAAAACCATAGTCCCCCTTGCGCTCCGCGGTGCGACGGGGGACAATAATTCTACAGGTGGAGTTGCACCTATGGTGAACATTTCCTGTCAATTGGACCAACAGTTGCAGAGAAAATCATATTTATTCTGAGCCGACAAACAAACAAACAAACGGACTCAAATGCAATACCCTCTCCTCTGGTGAGGGTAACAATTAAAGAAAATAGTGATTTTTTTTTTTTAACACGGATGCTTGACGTTCTCTTGCACAAACCTGACCCAACATCCTGATCTTGTTGTCCATCTGTAATGAATATATACATGTTCTCACACAAGTCTTGCAAAATGTTAAATAAAAAAATACCCAATTGAGTTGTTTGTACCGATAGAAAAAGGTGGTCTTGGACTCATCCGGTTGGACAGGTGGGTCGTCAGGCAAAGCAAAAGGAGGCAGCTGTGGGCGTTTGGCTATTGGTTTGCCAATGGTAAAAAAGTCGTGAACATCTTGCAGGGACACTTCTCCAGCCAAGGGGCGAGGGGCAACATTACTTTTCTTCATGGTGTGATCCTGAGTATTTGACATGGGTCTGCGGTGACTTCACCCTGCAAGAACAGCAACAGATACATGAAGATTAATCACAGGTGCAAAATAAGCAACAGATACATGAAGATTAATCACAGGTGCAAAATAAGGTCCAGCGATATATCCATTAGATAGTATAATATTTTTCATATCAATATATAACACACTTTTTCATATCAATATATAACACACTTTTCATATCAATATATAACACACTTTTTCATATCAATATATGACACTTTTTCATATCAATATATGCCACACTTTTTCATATCAATATATAACACACTTTTTCATATCAATATATAACACACTTTTTCATATCAATATATAACACTTTTTCATATCAATATATAACACACTTTTTCATATCAATATAAAACACACACTTTTTCATATCAATATATGACACACTTTTTCATATCAATATAAAACACACACTTTTTCATATCAATATATAACACACTTTTTCATATCAATATATGACACACTTTTTCATATCAATATATGCCACACTTTTTCATATCAATATATAACACACTTTTTCATATCAATATATAACACACTTTTTCATATCAATATAAAACACTTTTTCATATCAATATATGCCACACTTTTTCATATCAATATATAACACACTTTTTCATATCAATATATAACACACTTTTTCATATCAATATAAAACACTTTTTCATATCAATATAAAACACTTTTTCATATCAATATATAACACACTTTTTCATATCAATATATAACACTTTTTCATATCAATATATAACACTTTTTCATATCAATATATAACACACTTTTTCATATCAATATAAAACACACTTTTTCATATCAATATATATAACACACTTTTTCATATCAATATATAACACACTTTTTCATATCAATATATGCCACACTTTTTCATATCAATATATAACACACTTTTTCATATCAATATATAACACACTTTTTCATATCAATATATAACACTTTTTCATATCAATATATGACACACTTTTTCATATCAATATATAACACTTTTTCATATCAATATACAACACACTTTTTCATATCAATATATAACACTTTTTCATATCAATATATAACACACTTTTTCATATCAATATAAAACACTTTTTCATATCAATATATAACACACTTTTTCATATCAATATAAAACACACACTTTTTCATATCAATATATAACACACTTTTTCATATCAATATATAACACACTTTTTCATATCAATATATGCCACACTTTTTCATATCAATATATGCCACACTTTTTCATATCAATATATAACACACTTTTTCATATCAATATATAACACTTTTTCATATCAATATATAACACACTTTTTCATATCAATATATAACACACTTTTTCATATCAATATATGCCACACTTTTTCATATCAATATATGCCACACTTTTTCATATCAATATATAACACACTTTTTTATATCAATATATAACACTTTTTCATATCAATATATAACACACTTTTTCATATCAATATATAACACACTTTTTCATATCAATATATGACACTTTTTCATATCAATATATAACACACTTTTTCATATCAATATAAAACACACACTTTTTCATATCAATATATGACACTTTTTCATATCAATATATGACACACTTTTTCATATCAATATAGAACACACTTTTTCATATTAATATATGCCACACTTTTTCATATCAATATATAACACACTTTTTTATATCAATATATAACACTTTTTCATATCAATATATAACACACTTTTTCATATCAATATATAACACACTTTTTCATATCAATATATGACACTTTTTCATATCAATATATGACACTTTTTCATATCAATATATAACACACTTTTTCATATCAATATAAAACACACACTTTTTCATATCAATATATGACACTTTTTCATATCAATATATGACACACTTTTTCATATCAATATAGAACACACTTTTTCATATCAATATATAACATTTCATATCGTTGAAGAGAAATCTAATTAAGCCGGTTGTGCGGTTTACCTAGATTCCCCAATTAGTATCGGATAATTTTTGAAAAAAAAAAGGGTTGAAAAGGGTAGTTGGAAGCATTTCATATTAATAATTGGCATTCACTTTGTATTTTAGGATATACCGAGTTTGATTAAAGTGTTTGTTTGCCACATTCAATTTTGAGTTTTTAACGCTTTAATGGAAAAGTCAAATAACGGTTATATTTACCTACGCTACCAAAGGTGGATGGAGGTTTTGTTTTCCCCCGTCTGTCTGTCCATTTGTTTGTGAACAAGATATCTCAAAAAGTTGTGGACGGATTTGGACGAAACTTGGTGGACAGGTTGTGTGTGTGACGAGGAAGATTAGATTCAATTTTGGTGGCTCTGGATCCAGCTAGTAGAATTTTTGAAGTGATTCTTCACCATTGAGTGATATGGCCAACAAGGCAGAGGTATGCTCTTGGTCTATGCTTTTGGTGAAGATTCGGATCCAGATCCGGCTAGTATAATTTTTTAAAGTGATTCTTCACCATTGGGAGATAACGCCAAAAACGATACAAAGCAGGATATCTCAAAAAGTTGTGGACGGACGATTTTGATTAAATGCAATTCTGTATTGTGATTTTCTGGTCTACTCTGGGATACAAAGATTTACAAGGGGAGATGCAGAAAATAGGTCAAAATGGAGAAGATTGTCATGGGGCCCGCAAGGCTAACCCCCGCTCTAGCAGGGAAAATTGCCTTAAAATGCCTGTTGTTGTTGTTGTTGCACTCTAGGATACAAAACGTAAACTGTTCACCTGGTGGATGCTCTCTACTGAGTTCCCTTCTAGTTTATTGTGTTATGTTGAAATATTAGGTCATGGCATCAACAATCTTCATGTCAAAAAGGTCTTTCAGTTTTCTAAGGTTTCATTGGCTCGATAATTCACGTACAATACACAACAGATTGAGAAGTTTAGAATATGTATTAACCCCATGTTCACTTCAATTAAAAATGACCACCGAGGCAGTACTTGATGCTGACTGGCAATAAAAGACAAGACGGATTTTTGTTTCAATTCCTCAACAGCAGACAGGATAAAAGTAATAAAGCCTCCTACAACCCCCCAAATAATAAGGTAATTTAGCCCTCCCAAATGGCCAAAATACACCATCCACCCACTCCCCCCCAAAACCAAAGAAGTGAAGTATAAAGCAATGCTATATGACAGAAGTCACGTGAAGACCGATATTGAATTTCAGATAAATTGTGTATAATATCAGTCCTCTGAAATGTTCTGAACACGTTTTCGGAATCGGAGGGAGGGTGAGCGTGGCACCAGCTTCTTATCTTTGGGTGTCCGGCCCATGGATGTAACACACAGGAGACATGGATGGAGAGAGTGAGATTGGTTCCAGACACTTCCTCGGTGGTAGTGCGGACGCATAATGTGGAATCGTGCTGAATCAGATGTTGGAGGTAGAGTTTCTTGACACCGCCCCATGCAGAACAACTTGACTTGTTCCTCGTCGCAACCGTCTACATCTGGTAGACCATACACTTTGCAGATGAAAACATCAGATGATTTGATGATGCCATCGGCGCTGGTTGAAAGAGCTCAAGCATTGGAGTTCATTCAGTGTCGACAAAAAGTCTACACCCCCCTTTCAAATTTTTCAACCTTTTCTTGACTTGTAGCCTGGAATTAAATTGCATTAAATCAGACGTTTCCCACCTTTATTTGCACATCGTAACACACAACTTCCAGGTGAAAAATAAATTCTACAAGTTTCAAAAGATTCATTAAAAATACAAAACGAGAATATGTTGGTTGGAGAAGTGCCTGGCATTCACTAATGACCCTCTGACAATTTGACGAAGATCCGTTTGGCCATCTTTGAGAAATATGGCGACACAGAGAGACCAATTTACGAAATAAGCTAAACAATACACATAATATACTACAACAACAACAACATGCATTTTAAAGGCCATTTTCCCTGCTAGAGCGGGGGTTAGCCTTGCGGTCCCCATGTCAATCTTCTCCATCTTGCCCTATTTTCTGCATCTCTCCTTGTTAACCCCCTCGCCCGCATTTCTTCTTCCACCATCTTTAGCCAAGTCTTTTTCGGTCTTCCCCGTCCTCTGCTTCCTTCTACATTCATTTCCATCACTCTTCTCAACCAGTCACTTTCATCCTTCCTCAACACATGACCAAACCATCTCAACCTGTTCCTCTTCACAGCATCAATCACAGGCTCTATTCCCATCATCTTTCGCAATTCATCATTTGTCTTCCTCTCTCTCAACGATACTCCACACATCCACCGAACCATTCGCATTTCCACCCTTTCCAACCTTCGTTGCTGCTCTACGTTTATTACCCATGTCTCGCTCCCATAAATCATAACACTTCTCACACATGCAGCATACACCTTTCCCTTCAGCTTCAACGACACTCCCCTCATCATCAGCACGCCACCCAGTTCCCGAAACTTCTTCCATGTACTACAATATACTACAATATACTACATAATACATAATATACTACAATATACATAATATACATAATATACACAATATACATTATATAATACTACATAATAAGCTACACACAATAGGCCCCGACAAGCTACACAATACCGAAAATTTGGTTCGATTCCGACAACTTTGAAAATTTGACCTTTGTGACCTCCAAAGGTCAAAGGTCAAAGATTCTGAAATTTGTTGGAAAACTTGTATTTCATGATGTATGTGATAATATAAGATCATGTACGACATTTCACCCGATCAGGAAGCGAACAATGTAATAAAACCATCAAAAATAGACTTTTCTACATTTCGTGACCCTGTGACCTTGACCTTGGGGCGAAAATGAAAAATCGAGCTCCGTGGGGCTAGACACATGACATTGGCCTAACCAAATACCGAAACCCCCGTCAGATTTCACCAAACCCCTCGGAGAAGATGTAGCTTGAACTCGATTACCCCCTAAAAATACATCATTTTTGGGCGTGGCTTCGCCCACAATGGGCGCAACACGCCCACTCTTGGCAAGACACAACTAGATCATGATATCAACCTCCCACCCAAGTTTCATCAAGATCGGATGATATCATCGGGTAGTTATGCTGCGGACAGACACACACACAGACACACACTCATGACGAATATAGTGGTCACTCTGTTTGATAACTCGTGAAACAATATATATTTATGATGTTATCGCTCACGTGGTCTGGCAGCCACATTGGATCAAAGAAGAAAAAAAAACCTTCAACAACAGAAGAGTTGGCTCTCACCAAGTTGACTGCGCAGGGAGGTAAGTATTCTACGAATACCATGTAGTTTCAATCATGTACTCATATATATATCAAGTTCAAAAGCAAAACATACATGAACACATAAAAATCTAAATATCTGTAAAGCTCAGTTGACTTTTTGCTCCACCAAATAACAGCGAAACGGAGTTGAGTAAAAGGGTGAAAATTCTACAGATGCTGTGACAAACAAGCATTCTGAGTATTGCGCTGCAATACATGTCCCCTACCGGCAGTCTGTCGTCTGGAAACCTGTTGGGGAAATTCCCAAAGTTCAAAGTGCCATAACTTTGTCAGAAATGATCGCAACGTCGTGAAGTTCGAACTTGATCTGTAACTTATCATGAGGAAACCATGTACCAAGTTTGAAATCATTAGCATTAAGAGTTTAGAAAAAAAGTCTGGAAAACTGTTCTTTGCGTGACGGACTGACAGACGGAGGGACTGAGTGAAAACCTATAGTCCCCTCCGGTGTACACCGGTAGGGGACTAATAACTACCTCTGTCGGTTTGAATGTTTGAAAGAGAATAGACGTCTGGATCAATTTTTGAATTAAATTTAAATCCCGATTTATCTCTCTGTATTATCAAAGAAAGTTTTTGTTGGTTTGTCTGCGCAAGCTAATCTCCTGAACGGTGAAAGACAGGAGGAAACCTCTAATGCAAAAAATGTCGGGACGGGCCCCGGGAAGGTTTTAGGCTCGGTGGCGAGACCAGTCGAGGCCCACCTCGCCCGGGCTGGGCCCATTTCGCAATTAAAAGCTGAGCTGAATTATCGTAGTCAATCGTCTAAGGCCACGAGTAAAAGCTGAATTATAGTAGTAAATTCATTCAAAAAGAACCAAAAATGTCGGGACGGGCCCTGGGAAGGTTATGAGCTCGGTGGCGAGGCCTGTCGAGGCCGCGTCGGTCGAGCTGGGCCCATTTCACAATTAAAAGCTGAGCTGAATTATAGTAGTCAATCTTCTACGGCCGCGAGTAAAACCTGAATTATAGTCGTAAATTCATTCAAAAATAACCCGGGCATCGCCGGGTGCTTTCAGCTAGTGTATATATATATAAACGCGAGTTGTCTGTGTGTGTGTCCGCGTTTTATTCCGAGATGGCTGAACGGATCTTCATCAAACTTTCAGAGGTTCATCAGTGAGTTCCTGGGAGTGTTTTAGGCAAAAAAAATGGCAAAGAAAGTTCGTTTTTTTGGAGTAAAAAAAAATAATAATAATACTAAAAATAATAATAATAATAATAATAATAATAATAATAATAATCGCTCGATCGTGCCGAAGCCTTTTTAAATGAATGACAGTTATGTACAAGTACACATTCGCATAAATAAATACAAAACAATTACCAGACGTTTGAATACAAATAAATCAAACAATTCCGGAAGTGTACGAATTTGGTAGTACGGCTTCTTCTTCTTCTTCCTGATCACAGGAAGAATCATCACATCACACTGAACTCAGAAACGTGAGCCACTCCCCTTCCTCTCCTGCCCCCCTCCTCCCCCTCTCCCCACTCCTCCCCTTCTCCTCCTCCTCCCCCCCCCCCCATCCCTCCTTCCCCTCTCCCCACCCTCCCCCTCCTCCTCCTCCCCCCACCCTCCCTTCTGCTCCTCCCTTCCCCTCCTCCCCTCCCCTTTGAGATATAAATTCTCTGTAAGAGCTTCCACTTTTGACTGCTCCCCTTCCCCCTCTTCTCCTCCTCCTCCTCCTCCTCCTCCCCTCACCCTCCTCCCCCTCCGCCCCTCACCCTCCTCCCCTCCCCTCACCCTCCTCCTCCACCCCCTTTAAGTTTAAGATATAAATTATCCGTAAAAGAGCTTCCACTTCTGACTGCTCCCCCCCATCTTCCCCCCTCCCCCTCCCCTTCACCCCCCTCCCCTGCACCCCCCTCCCCTGCACCCCCCCTCCCCTCTTCCCCCACTCCCTCCCCCCCCTCCCTCTTCCCCCACTCCCCCTCCTCCCTCTTCCCCCCCTCCCCTTCCCTCCCCCTCTTACCCTCCTCCCCTTCCCTCCCCCTCTTACCCCCCTCCCCTTCCCTCTTACCCCCCTCCCCTTCCCTCTTACCCCCCCTCCCCTTCCCTCTTACCCCCCCTCCCCTTCCCTCTTACCCCCCCTCCCATTCCCTCTTACCCCCCCTCCCATTCCCTCTTACCCCCCCTCCCATTCCCTCTTACCCCCCTCCCATTCCCTCTTACCCCCCCTCCCCTTCCCTCTTACCCCCCTCCCCTTCCCTCTTACCCCCCTCCCCTTCCCTCTTACCCCCCTCCCCTTCCCTCTTACCCCCCTCCCCTTCCCTCTTACCCCCCTCCCCTCTTCACCCCCCCTCCCCTCTTCCCCCCCTCCCCTCCCCCCCCCCTCCCCTCCCCTCTTCCCCCCCTCCCCTCCCCTCCCCTCCCCTCTTCCCCCCCTCCCCTCCCCTCTTCCCCCCCCCCCTCCCCTCTTCCCCGTTTCACTCCCCTCCCCCGCCCAGCAACGCCGGGTACTTCTGCTAGTAAATTTCTGGATTAAATATTTAATTTAAATCACATAAAATTAAATTTCTGTCTGGATTAAATAAATGGGCCTCGCGGCCTCCTCCGTTGAAGGGAACTCGTGGCCACGTTTTGCGGCGGCCATTTTGTTTTATTAAAATCGAACATTTACCCCAATAATAATGCACGTATGCAACGTACACAGCTATGATTAATGGAAGTACACATCATGAAACGTCACGTAAATGTTATTAGAATTCGTCTCAAATCATTTTGCAGTAGGCCTATTGAAAATGCTTCTTCTTCATGCTGCTCGTGTATCCGAAAAAATCTCCATTTTTCTCAAACGAAAGCCGATTCCGAGCCTGCTCTCATTGATTCGGTATCCGTGACGCATTCAGTAACGGTAAAAGTGAACTTGAAATACGTTTACTTACGTTACTGGCAAGTGCGCCGTCTTTGCGAGCCTCAACACCAACAGGCAATTCGAAGTCGAACAAATGAAATGGCTACGCGAACAGATGTTCGCCGTGTCGCACGCGAAAGAGAAACCTCCTCTGATTGGACAATATATATATTTTATTTATTTATTTATTAATCGGCATAAATTGCAGTTTAAATTAAAATTCAAACACAACTATTATTATTATTATTATTATTATTATTATTATTATTATTATATTATTATTTTATTATTATTACCGAGCGATACCGATTGGGTGGGAAATGTTACCGAGTGATCATCCCTGAGATCAATGCGCTCGTCTAAGACATTCCTGCAAATCTCTATATATAAAGGAGGAGAGTGTGTGTGTGTGTGTGTGTGTGTGTGTGTGTGTGTGTGTGTGTGTGTGTGTGTGTGTGTGTGTGTGTGTGTGTGTGTGTGTGTGTGTGTGTGTGTGTGTGTGTGTCTCTGTGTCTCTGTGTCTCTCTGTGTCTCTGTGTCTGTCTGGATGTCCGCTTATAACTCAAGAACTACACATCGGAGAAAAGTTTTAGACACAGATTCGGAATCAGCATAAAATCCCGGTGGTTTTAGGCTACGTTTTATTTTAATATCAACCTCTATATATAAAGGTGTGTGTGTGTGTGTGTGTGTGTGTGTGTGTGTGTGTGTGTGTGTGTGTGTGTGTGTGTGTGTGTGTGTGTGTGTGTGTGTCTCTGTGTCTGTCTGGATGTCCGCTTATAACTCAAGAACTACACATCGGATAAAAGTTTTAGACACAGATTCGGAATCAGCATAAAATCTCGGTGGTTTTAGGCTACGTTTTATTTTAATATCAATGGTTTTAAAAAACCGCGCCAGCTGCAATTCCATGGTGTAGTTTGTGATGGCGCTAGACGTTCGGGGTGTATTGCAATGGTTTGTCGGGTTTGGCTGTGGGTCCAGAATAGCTCCCATTTCCTTATGTTCTTCCACTTTTATTTTGATTCTTCTGTTACAACGCCTTCCTTAGCTACCTTATATCCCCCGACGAGGCCTCTACATCATTTAATGCGGCAGAATTTCGTGCATTTTGAGTGAAAGAAGTGAGACGAAGTTGTAGGAGGAAGAAGAGGCGCGGTCACTTTGGAGGTCAAGGAGCAGCGCTCCTGCTTGAGACGGACGAAGTGACGGACAAGACACAAACTCGTCCGAGAAGATGTTTATTGTATAATCAACTCGGGAACTCTGAAAACCCGTTTATTGGGTTCGCATGCATATAATCCAAGCCAAAAAGCATACGTCAGAACCAAAGCCACGCCTCTCAGGCGAGGCACGCTTTGGTGGTCATGTGACCGACAGGTGCAAGCAATATTATAACCTCGGCGCCGCGGTTTGTCCGCCGGTTACGTCACCGGCTTGGGCAAGGAGATTATGTTGCTGGTCTCGAGCTTTGGGGGACCCATGGGTCGCTACACACGCCCCCCCAGAATCGACTTGGTCCAGGAAGGTCAACCTGAGGGGGGTCCGGATGACCTGACCGAAACGACCCCTGGCTGGTCGCGGGGTGGGGGTCCGGTGTGGTGGCGGGTGGCCGGGCGGGGGGGTGCAGTGGACGGGGGGCGGCCGCGCCGCGGTGGGAGAGCCAGCCGTGGTGGCTGGCCGACGTCCATGTGGGCCGGCTTGAGGCAGTCCACCGAAATCCGGTCCGCCCGGCCGCCGATGCTGACGACGAAGGACTTGTTGTCCCGTCGTAGGACCCGGAAGGGTCCGTCGTACGGGGGCCGTAGCGGTGCCCGGTGGGCGTCATGCCGGATGAACACGTACTTTGCCGTGCGAAGCTCCGGGGCGACGTGGGAAGGCGGGCAACCGTGGTGTGCCGTTGGCACCGGGGCGAACCTCCAGGCGGTCTCCTGAAGGGCGGAGCGCTATTGCGCCACGGACCAAGGAGCCGTGGAGTCGGGGATAAATTCGCCCGGTATCCGCAGTGGTTGCCCGAAGACCAGCTCCGCCGAGGACGTGCGCAGGTCGTCCTTGGGCGCCGTCCTGAGGCCCAGCAGGACCCAGGGGAGTCTGTCGACCCAGCCGCCGTCGCAGAGGCTGGCCCGGAGTGCGGCCTTCATGGAGCGATGAAAGCGCTCGCACAGGCCATTGGCCTGGGGGTGGTAGGCGGTGGTGCGGTGTAGTTTCACCCCGAGCCCTTGCGCCACCGTGGCCCAGAGCTCCGAAGTGAACTGGGGGCCGCGGTCGGACGAGATGTCCGAGGGGGCACCGAACCGGGCAACCCAAGTGGCGATAAAGGCTTGCGCCACCTCAGCCGCAAACGTTGCCGCCAATGGGACGGCCTCCGGCCACCGTGTGGTGCGGTCGACCATGGTGAGGAGGTGGGTGAACCCTCGCGAGGGGGGCAGAGGTCCCACCAAGTCGACGTGCACGTGGTCGAACCGCCGCTCGGGCACCGTAAATGGGGCCAACGGTGCCTGGGTGTGGCGGTGGACCTTTGCGCGCTGGCACGCGAGGCACGTCCTGGCCCAGTCGCGGACGGCCTTCCTGAGGCCATGCCAGACGAACTTCGCCCCGATGAGTTTCTGGGATGCCCTCGCGCCAGGGTGGGACAGGCCGTGGATGGCGTCGAACACTGGGCGCTGCCAGCCAGCGGGCACGATGGGGCGAGGCCGGCCGAGGGAGACGTCGCATAGGAGAGCCGTGCCCGCAGCGTCGAACGGCACCTCGGTGACGCGGAGGCCCGTGACAGCGGTCCGCAAGGCCTGGACGCCGGGGTAGGTGGTCTGGGCCTCCGCCATACGGGCATAGTCGACCCCGAGGTGGACCGCGTGCACGACGGGCCGGGAAAGGCAATCCGCCACCGGGTTGTCCTTACCCGCCACGTGACGGATGTCCGTCGTGTACTCGGACACGGCAGAGAGGTGGCGCTGCTGCCGTGCCGACCATGGCTCGGCGACCTTGGCCATCGCGAACACAAGGGGCTTGTGGTCAACGAAGGCCGTGAACGGGCGGCCCTCCAGCAGATGGCGGAAGTGTCAGACCGCCAGGTGGAACCCGAGCAACTCGCGGTCGAAGGTGCTATAGCAGCGTTTGTGCGGGCGAAGTTGCCGGCTGAAAAACGCCAGCGGTTGCCAAGCACCACGCGCCCATTGCTCGTGCACCGTGCCCACCGCGTAGTCCGAGGTGTCGGTGGTGAGGGCGATCGGTGCATCGGGCGCCGGGTGCGCCAGCATGGTGGCATCGGCCAGAGCCAGCTTTGCACCCACGAACGCCGCGGCCATCGGCTCCGACCATGCGATGTCACCTTTGCCCGGCTTGCCCCGAAGGGCCTCGTGCAAGGGGCGGAGGAGCCGGGCGACGTGGGGCACAAAGCGGTGGTAAAAGTTTACCATGCCCAGGAACTCCTGGAGCCCCTCGATCGTGCAGGGCCGCGGGAAATCCCTGACCGCCTCCACGTTGGCCGGTAAAGGGACGGCCCCGTGCTCGGTGATGCGGTGCCCCAAGAAGTCGATGGTGGCGACGCCGAAACGGCACTTGGCGGGGTTGATGATTAGGCCATGCTGGCCCAGGCATTCGAAAAGCGTGCGGAGGTGGAGCAGGTGCTCCTCCCGGGACGCGCTCGCGACTAGGATGTCGTCCAGGTAGACAAACAGGAAAGGTAAGTCACGCAAGACGCTATCCATAAGCCGCTGGAACGCCTGAGCCGCATTCTTCAACCCAAAGGGCATCCTTAGGAATTCGAAGAGGCCGAAAGGGGTAATGACGGCCGTCTTCGGGACGTCGTCCGGTTGGACGTGGACCTGATGGTAGCCCCGGATGAGGTCCACCTTAGAAAACACGGTCGTGTTCGCCAACCGGGCGGAAAAGTCCTGAATGTGTGGGACCGGGTAGCGGTCGGGGGTGGTGGCATCGTTGAGCCGGCGGTAGTCCCCGCATGGCCGCCATCCCCCACCGGGCTTTGGCACAATGTGCAGAGAAGCCCAAGCGTTGTTGGAGTGCCGTACGATCCCCAGCCGCACCAGCGTGGCGAACCCCGCTTTTGCTACGGCGAGCTTCGTGGGCTCGAGTCGGCGTGCCCAGGCATAGACCGGCGGCCCGACCGTGGGGATGTGATGCTCCACCCCGTGTTTAATGGCCACCGCTGAGAAGGTGGGCCACGTGAGGGCCGGGAAAATGGCGAGGAGGCGGGTAAAGTCGTCCGCTGCCGGAAGCGTGCAAACTAAACTCGCCGGGACGGAACCTTCCAGCAAGCCGCTTGGCAAGCCGCTCGGTGAGCCGCTCAGTGAGCCGCTCAACGAGCCGCTCAGTGAATAAGCGAGCGAGCTAAAGGTTTCGGCCTGGACGAGCCGTCTGCGCTTCACGTCGACCAACAACCCATTCGCACATAGGTTTGTCCGCACCAAGCAATGCCTTTGGCACGCTGGCGGTCATGGACGACCATTGAAAGCGCTGCCCTCCGAACCGCAGGGAGAGGCAGCGCTTCCCGAATGTGTGGATGGGTGTACCGTTGGCGGCAAGCAACGCGGGGCCCCGGCCCACGGTTCGCTTGTCGAACGTGGAGGCGGGGATGACGCTTACCTGCGCTCCTGTATCACAGAGAAAACGGCGCCCGGACAAGGTGTCCATAATGAACAGGAGGCTGCCGGAATGGCCGACGCTCAGGGCCGCTAATGAGTGCCGGCCCGGTCGTTTCCCGACTTGTGAAAAGAGCATGGCGGGCGACACGTCCTAGCCTTGTGGCCGAACCTGGCGTGGTAAGAGCACCAGGCTAGCGGCGGCGGGGGCGGCGGTGGCCGCAGCGGCCGCGGTGTTCTCGTGGTGGTGGGCGGGGCGCGGAAGCGGCCACAAGGGACGCTGTAGCCTCTGCCCCGGGATCCACGACGGCAGCACCGTAACTCGACCGCGTGTCGCAAGCCGCGAAAAACTTGTCGGCCTCTACGGCCATGGCGCGGGGTTCCTTTATTTCGGAACCGGCCAGCGCGAGGCGTACCTGTAGAGGTATCTGGCGTAGGAAAAGCACCTGGAATAAGAAATCCGGGGCTTGGTCACCCAGCAACGACAGCATAAAATCCATCCGCACGGATGGTCGTGTGTCGCCGAGTTCGGGAAGGTCCAGGAGGCGGTCGGCCCGTTCGATCTCCGTGAGGCCGAACGTGGCGATGAGGAGACGTTTGAGCGCCTCGTACTTGTGGTCGACCGGCGGGTGCCGCAGGATGGACACGACTCGGGCGGCAGTGCCGGGCCCGAGGGAGGCGACCACGTGGTAGTAACGGGTCTCGTCCGCCGTTATGCCTCGAACTTTCAGCGTTTCAGCCTCGTTTCAGCAACGTTTCAGCCTCGAAGCTGAAATTGAGCTTCGGCCTGCACGAACCACACGTCGGCCTGTGCTTCCCAAAACTCTGGGAGTTTTACTGCGACGGCGTTGGTGGCCGTGGCGCGTTCGGTGGCCAGCGACGGCTGAACCAATCGGGGTCACCAGTGAAGTGTGGTGCTGCGCACACACAAGTTGCTTGCCAAAGAGGTAGGCCACAACGCGTTTGTCAAAACGAAAGTCTTTATTTCGAAAGCTCGAACTGCAGCACTGAGCGGGCTCGAGCTTAGAGCCTGCATATATGTGCCGAGGCCACGCCTAGTCCCCGGGCGTGGCCGATCGGTCGAAGGGCGGGGCATGTGCCATCGGTCCCCGCCCGGGCGCTCGCGCCACCCACTGGTGCGCGGAATTATTGCCCCTCGTGCCCGCCACAATACCCTTGCTTGCTTACAAGATGGCGCCTGATGCGGTTTGAGTATTAGGCCTTAGGGGGTGGACTCTGAAAGCCCCATTGACGGTGTAATTTGTAAATCTCTGAACGATGTCGTTAGTGGCGTACTCCTGGCTCTCGGGGGGAGTTCGTGGCCATCGCAAAAGTACAAAGTCACGCATGATTTTATTGTTGTACACACCAAGACCTTTCAAGAAAAATTGGGTGACAAGCCCAAATCTGTATAGATTTTGCTACAGAGGGCGCTTTTCAAAATGGCCACCATAAGTATTACTTTTGACCATATCTTGGTCTGTGAGACTCATGGAGACATGATATTGGTGCCTAAACCTATGTTTTCAGGGTCAAGGAACTCAATAAGACCAATAACAATTACATTGGCGCCTTCGTTTGGGACAGCCATCTTGAATTTCAAAATGGCCGCCATTCAAAATCGCAGTTGTCCATATATCAGTCATCAAAACACAAAAACGCTTGACGTTTGTGGTTATACTCATGCATTTAAGGCCAAGGAATCCAATGATAAGAGTATAATAATACAGTGGTTCATTTGGTTGAGTTATCATGTAACCTAAAAATCCACAATGGCGTCCAAAATGGCCACCAAAACCTGACGGCTATACTTGAAATGACTCTAAATCAATGATTATTTACCTCAAAGTTGTAATTTCGGTGCATATCAGAGTCTAATGTTTCATCTCAGTTGTAAGGATTTTTACAGTTTTCCATATTCTGGCACTTGCAGAACACAGAACATTTTACCGAAGCTTCTCGACAAGGGCACGTTACACGAGCGCATTTGCCACAATGACAAACCAGGGACCAACGTGGCTCGGGGGTTTTCCATGATGTTGATGGCAAAAGATGGCCATTCTCGAGGGTAAATCCGTAATCCACTGGATCAAGGTCTCCTATTCTAACGTTGAGTTGTCTATCGAAAGCATGCATAGTGGTGTATGCATTGTAGAATGCACGATAAATGTGAGGTTCAAGGCCTTGACTTGTCGGTGGCTGATTTTGATGCGATGTTGATTTTGAGAAATGGAATTGATAAGCTCGAAGCTCCTGGAAATTACCGGATTTGCTCCCAGCATCTGCTACTTTGACCAAATATTGTTCTGCATTCTGAATCACTGCAGAAGTTAGTGGAGCGGTTGTGCCAAATCCTCACAAGTAGATTTCAGGGTCAGCTTTGAGGGCTGCTTTCTTGGTGCCGATCTTACTGGTGATATCACACCCTGTGAGGCTGTGTAGTGCTGGAAGGACTGCGCAGAGATCAGGATCCAGCCGTGCATGCAGAATGTGAAGGGGTACATAACAGGGTGGTGGTGCCTCTACCTGCCCATACCCACAGTTCCTTCAGTCCCTCTTGAAGAAAGATTGGCATATAAAACAGTAAGACAACTATCACATCTGTATCATTGGAGATAACAACGCAGGTTTTGTAACCTGCCTGGAGACAATCAAGGATATGCTTGGGTATGCGTAGATCTGCCTCCTCAACTGTGCACTGCAGGTTCCGCATGTCATGTTCTGTACTATTGTGTATCTTTATGCACTGCCAGTCGTTACAGTCTATGCATTGCTGGCTGAGTATTGTCGGCTGTTCATGGCCTTGCGATGACTGTTCACGCACATAGTTATATAGTCAGGCAGCTTAGCAGCATATTTATCGAAAATGGGGAACGGCTTGGCAAAAGCGCCATTTTTATTTTGGTGGTCCATTAGACCATATACAATAGATTTAGGACCGGAGGCAAGAAATATACAGTGTTCTTCACCTTTTTATTGGACAAAAACCAAGGACAAAAACCAATTATGTATATATTTTCGACAAGGAGGCTAACTTTTATTTCATTACATGCAGTGTTATTTGTAAAACGTATGCATGCCTGCATAATAAATCTTTCGCTTCCATGTAATAATAATTAGTAATATAATACCGAGTGTTTATACAAATGTGTTATACTTGTGACTCGCGCACCTCTCATATATCTAACATGTACGCAACTACAAGGATGTAATGACAATATAGCTTTAGAACAGACAACATGTTGTTCAAGGTAATTTGTCCAGCAATTTATGTATTTACGATTTTAGTCTGACTCCAATAGCTGATGATTTATTTGCATAAATGTATTGCTCGATATCATGCTGTGCGAGTCGTATTTGCGCAAAAGTCAAACACTGTATATGTCTTGCCTCCGGTCCTAATTCTATTGCATACTAGACGACCCATGACCCGTTGGGTCAATGTTATTATATATAATTAAGGGGTTACCATGGTCACAGTGGGGGTCAAAGGTCAACCTATGGTGAAGATATATAATTTTCTCACACTTTCTAATAGAGAGGCAAAATGCCATCTATATAATTATAAAATTGAAATATTGCGTGTTTGTATGTAACATTCGATCGGTCCGGGGGTGTGGCTTACCCCTTTGAGAGAGTAGTAATATCCACCATTTTATTAACTCGCATAGCTTTGAGGCCTGTTTTGTAGGCCCGTGGTGTCTTGCTCTCTCTCTCAGTTTTATTTCAAATCAAATTCGATATATCATTTCATTTTTCACAGTCGCTAACATAGTTTTAGACTCGGTTGAAAAAAAACGGGAAGAAAATCCGATGAAAGTTTCCATTTATAGAACGAAATGAATTCTGAAAGGCTTGTATCTTCAAGGCCATTGAGTCTGTGTCACGCCTTTATCTTCAATCTAAGTCGCCATCTGATTTCATTTTTATCGATGGTTTTAGACTCGGTAAAAGAAATAATTGAGAACATTCACGCACACACGGGAAATTGCAGAGATATATTTTTAAAATCGCGCCACGTTGATATACGAAAATACACCGCCTAAAATAACAGGCATACAGTATATATCTTCGTCATTTCATTCAACATTATTACCCGGAAGTAAAATATGTTTCAGGAAATTACCGAGAGATATTTCTTCGATTTTTATTATTATTTATATGCGCATACACTTTAAATAGGTTTATTTGAAATCTTTAATTTTCACAATGTAATTTATTTGTCATTTGATGATCGGCAAAACGATAGCACAAACACAATACTATTTGCAGGAAGAATGTCGTATCAACCCTCCGACGGCGCTAAGGACGCGGACAACGAATCACACCTCACGTCTATGGACGCGAATAGCAACATCCGCACGAATCAGTCATCAATGTTTTTCATTGACGCGCCTGGAGGCACAGGGAAGACGTTTCTTATTAACCTGATTCTCTCTAAAGTGAGAGCGAGTGGAGAAGTTGCCCCCTGCGGTGGCCTCATCTGGCATAGCTGCTACCCTCATGCCTGGTGGAAGAACAGCGCACTCAAGGTTCCAAATCCCTCTGACACCGAGGGAAGATGGCGTATGCAACATCGATAAAAATTCCACTATCGCAGACCTCTTTCGAAGTACAAAACTCATCGTGTGGGATGAGTGTCCTATGATCAGGAGAGAGAGTTTCGAGGCTGTGGATCGCACGTTGCGTGATGTATGTGACAAAGACGAGCCTTTTGGAGGGATCTTGACGATATGCTGTGGTGATTTCCGTCAACGTGATCGGAGATAAGGGCCGAAATCACGTGTCACAGGTAAGTGATTTAGAACGCTGGAGAGGTGAGCCTTATGCTATGGCTTGCTGGCCCAAATAATCTCCCTGATGATGTCCAGCGTTCGCTTTAGTTCTATTCTCACATCTATTCAAACTGACATTGACCCAACGGGTCATGGGTCGTCTAGGGGTAGCATCATCATCATCATTGGCTGAGGGGTAGCATCATTGGCTGAGGCGTAGCATCATTGGCTGAGGTGTAGCATCATTGGATGAGGGGTAGCATCATTGGCTGAGGGGCGACATCATTGGCTGAGGGGCGACATCATTGGCTGAGGGGTGGCATCATTGGCTGAGAGCGACATCATTGGCTGAGATGCGGCATCATTGGCTGAGGGGTGACATCATTGGCTGAGGGGTGACATCATTGGCTGAGGGGGCGACCTCATTGGCTGAGGGGTGACATCATTGGCTGAGGGGCGACATCATTGGCTGAGGGGTGGCATCATTGGATGCGGGGTGGCATCATTGGATGCGGGGCGGCATCATTGGCTGAGGGGTGACATCATTGGTCATTGGCTGAGGGGCGACATCATTGGCTGAGGGGCGACATCATTGGCTGAGGGGCGACATCATTGGCTGAGGGGGCGACATCATTGGCTGAGGGGCGGCATCATTGGCTGAGGGGCGACATCATTGGCTGAGGGGGTGGCATCATTGGCTGATGGGTGACATCATTAGCTGAGGGGGCGACATCATTAGCTGAGGGGTGACATCATTGGCTGAGGGGGTGACATCATTGGCTGAGGGGCGACATCATTAGCTGAGGGGGCGACATCATTGGCTAAGGGTCGACATCATTGGCTGATTGGTGACATCATTGGCTGAGGGGTGGCATCATTGGATGCGGGGTGGCATCATTGGATGCGGTGGGCATCATTGGATGTGGGGTGGCATCATTGGATGCGGGTGGCATCATTGGCTGAGGGGCGACATAATTGGCTGAGGGGCGACATCATGGCTGAGGGGCGACATCATTGGCTGAGGGGTGGCATCATTGGATGCAGGGGTGGCATCATTGGAGCGGGGGTGGCATCATGGATGAGGGGTGGCATCATTGGCTGAGGGGCGACATCATTGGCTGAGGGGCGACATCATTGGCTGAGGGGCGACATCATTGGATGCTGGGTGGCATCATTGGATGCGGGGTGGCATCATTGGCTGAGGGGTCACATCATTGGCTGAGGGGTAGCATCATTGGCCATTGGCTGCGGGGTGGCATCATTGGCTGAGGGGTCTTCTCCTCACTGCTCATTACTAAAAACTGCTCTTCTATGTGAGGATTGATAAATAAAAGCAATTAGAACCAGTAAATTTAGTTTTATATGGCATTTTGCCTCTCTATTAGAAAGTGTGAGAAAATTATATATCTTCACCATAGGTTGACCTTTGACCCCCACTGTGACCATGGTAACCCCTTAATTATATATAATAACATTGACCCAACGGGTCATGGGTCGTCTAGTATAAAACTAAATTTACTGGTTCTAATTGCTTTTATTTATCAATCCTCACATAGAAGAGCAGTTTTTAGTAATGAGCAGTGAGGAGAAGACCCCTCAGCCAATGATGCCACCCCACAGCCAATGATGCGACCCCTCAGCCAATGATGCTACCCCTCAGCCAATGATGTGACCCCTCAGCCAATGATGCCACCCCGCATCCAATGATGCCACCCAGCATCCAATGATGTCGCCCCTCAGCCAATGATGTCGCCCCTCAGCCAATGATGTCGCCCCTCAGCCAATGATGTCGCCCCTCAGCCAATGATGCCACCCCGCATCCAATGATGCCACCCCGCATCCAATGATGCCACCCCGCATCCAATGATGCCACCCCTCAGCCAATGATGTCGCCCCTCAGCCAATGATGTCGCCCCTCATCCAATGATGTCGCCCCTCAGCCAATGATGCCACCCCGCATCCAATGATGCCACCCCGCATCCAATGATGCCACCCCTCAGCCAATGATGTCGCCCCTCAGCCAATGATGCCACCCCGCATCCAATGATGCCACCCCGCATCCAATGATGCCACCCCGCATCCAATGATGCCACCCCGCATCCAATGATGCCACCCCTCAGCCAATGATGCCACCCCTCAGCCAATGATGTCACCCCTCAGCCAATGATGTCACCCCTCAGCCAATGATGTCACCCCTCAGCTAATGATGTCGCCCCTCAGCTAATGATGTCGCCCGTCAGCCAATGATGCCACCCCTCAGCCAATGATGTCGCCCCTCAGCTAATGATGTCGCCCCTCAGCTAATGATGTCGCCCGTCAGCCAATGATGCCACCCCTCAGCCAATGATGTCGCCCCTCAGCCAATGATGTCGCCCCTCAGCCAATGATGTCGCCCCTCAGCCAATGATGCCGCCCCGCATCCAATGATGCCACCCCGCATCCAATGATGCCACCCCTCAGCCAATGATGTCGCCCCTCAGCCAATGATGCCACCCCTCAGCCAATGATGTCGCCCCTCAGCCAATGATGTCACCCCTCAGCCAATGATGTCACCCCTCAGCCAATGATGCCGCATCTCAGCCAATGATGTCGCTCTCAGCCAATGATGCCACCCCTCAGCCAATGATGTCGCCCCTCAGCCAATGATGTCGCCCCTCAGCCAATGATGCCGCTCTCAGCCAATGATGCCACCCCTCAGCCAATGATGTCGCCCCTCAGCCAATGATGTCGCCCCTCAGCCAATGATGTCGCCCCTCAGCCAATGATGCCGCCCCTCAGCCAATGATGCCGCCCCTCAGCCAATGATGCCGCCCCTCAGCCAATGATGCCGCCCCTCAGCCAATGATGTCGCCCCTCAGCCAATGATGTCGCCCCTCAGCCAATGATGTCGCCCCTCAGCCAATGATGTCGCCCCTCAGCCAATGATGTCGCCCCTCAGCCAATGATGCCGCCCCTCAGCCAATGATGCCGCCCCTCAGCCAATGATGCCGCCCCTCAGCCAATGATGTCGCCCCTCAGCCAATGATGTCGCCCCTCAGCCAATGATGTCGCCCCTCAGCCAATGATGTCGCCCCTAAGCCAATGATGTCGCCCCTCAGCCAATGATGCCGCCCCTCAGCCAATGATGCCGCCCCTCAGCCAATGATGCCACACCTCAGCCAATGATGCTACCCCTCAGCCAATGATGCTACCCCTCAGCCAATGATGCTACCCCTCAGCCAATGATGCTACCCCTCAGCCAATGATGCTACCCCTCAGCCAATGATGCTACCCCTCATCCAATGATGCTACACCTCAGCCAATGATGCTACGCCTCAGCCAATGATGCTACCCCTCAGCCAATGATGATGATGATGCTACCCCTAGACGACCCATGACCCGTTGGGTCAATGTCAGTTTGAATAGATATGAGAATAGAACTAAAGCGAACGCTGGACATCATCAGGGAGATTATTTGGGCCAGCAAGCCATAGCATAAGGCTCACCTCTCCAGCGTTCTAAATCACTTACCTGTGACACGTGATTTCGGCCCTTATCTCCGATCACGTTGACGGAAATCACCACAGCATATCGTCAAGATCCCTCCAAAAGGCTCGTCTTTGTCACATACATCACGCAACGTGCGATCCACAGCCTCGAAACTCTCTCTCCTGATCATAGGACACTCATCCCACACGATGAGTTTTGTACTTCGAAAGAGGTCTGCGATAGTGGAATTTTTATCGATGTTGCATACGCCATCTTCCCTCGGTGTCAGAGGGATTTGGAACCTTGAGTGCGCTGTTCTTCCACCAGGCATGAGGGTAGCAGCTATGCCAGATGAGGCCACCGCAGGGGGCAACTTCTCCACTCGCTCTCACTTTAGAGAGAATCAGGTTAATATGAAACGTCTTCCCTGTGCCTCCAGGCGCGTCAATGAAAATCATTGATGACTGATTCGTGCGGATGTTGCTATTCGCGTCCATAGACGTGAGGTGTGATTCGTTGTCCGCGTCCGTAGCGCCGTCGGAGGGTTGATACGACATTCTTCCTGCAAATAGTATTGTGTTTGTGCTATCGTTTTGCCGATCATCAAATGACAAATAAATTACATTGTGGAAATTAAAGATTTCAAATAAACCTATTTAAAGTGTATGCGCATATAAATAATAATAAAAATCGAAGAAATATCTCTCGGTAATTTCCTGACACATATTTTACTTCCGGGTAATAATGTTGAATGAAATGACGAAGATATATACTGTATGCCTGTTATTTTAGGCGGTGTATTTTCGTATATCAACGTGGCGCGATTTTAAAAATATATCTCTGCAATTTCCCGTGTGCTTGAATGTTCTCAATTATTTCTTTTACCGAGTCTAAAACCATCGATAAAAATGAAATCAGATGGCGACTTAGATTGAAGATAAAGGCGTGACACAGACTCAATGGCCTTGAAGATACAAGCCTTTCAGAATTCATTTCGTTCTATAAACGGAAACTTTCATCGGATTTTCTTCCCGTTTTTTTTCAACCGAGTCTAAAACTATGTTAGTGACTGTGAAAAATGAAATGATATATCGAATTTGATTTGAAATAAAACTGAGAGAGAGAGCAAGACACCACGGGCCTACAAAACAGGCCTCAAAGCTATGCGAGTTAATAAAATGGTGGATATTACTACTCTCTCAAAGGGGTAAGCCACGCCCCTGGACCGATCGAATGTTACATACAAACACGCAAGATTTCAATTTTATAATTATATAGATGGTCCAATGAACGACTAAAATAAAAATGGTACTTTTGTAAAGTTGTTCCCCAAAAAATTGCTAAGCTGCCTAACTAATAGATTAGCTTCTCCAGCAGCACTTTGTTTTTGTTCGATGGCCAGAATGTTGCCATGTCCTTAGGAAGGGGGGTTGTCTGTTCAACCATGCTCAGAACTACTGGAGTCACACTGCATGTCCGCAACCCTTCACTGTCTTTCACTGATGGATTGTCATTGTAAATGTCAAAGATGTAATCACATCTACCATAATTGTGGCACACATCCATCATCTGTGTGAAGTTTGAAAGCAGATCAGATAAATTTGAAAGTCCAGTGAGGGGCACTCTGCGAACTGCTGCCATGATATCTATAAACAAGTACAAAAAGTTTTAATTAAAACAAAAGCCGCGTCGATGTTACACAATGCCTAGATGCAGCTGTGCCTATAACGTCGATGTTATAGGCACAGGACATTCCTATTGATTCGATTACTTGATGTTATTTTTGTGCAAAGTGAAAATATATCTCGGCAATTTCCCGTGGGTGGCGACGAATTTTTAATATATCTCGGCATTTTCCCATCTGTTATTTCAGGCGGTGTATGACTGACCATGCCGCGATTTAAAAAAAATATATCTCGGCAATTTCCCGTGTGTGGCGACACGTGAACGAAGCAATGCTCCTCTCTCCACATTATTGTGGCGACGTATAAATTAAATATTTCATCGTGACGATTGTCATCAAATGGACGAATTTTTAATATATCTCGGCATTTTCCCGTCTGTTATTTCGGGCGGTGTATGACTGACCATGCCGCGATTTAAAAAATATATATTTCAATGGACTTGAAGTTACAGGCCTTTGAGAATTCATTTCGTTCTATAAAGGGCAACTTTCATCGGATTTTCTCCCGGTTTTTTTTCAACCGAGTCTAAAACTATGTTAGCGACTGTGAAAATGAAATGATATATCGAATTTGATTTGAAATAAAACTGTGAGAGAGGAAGACACCACAGGCCTACAAAACAGGCCTCAAAGCTATGCGAGTTAATAAAATGGTGGATATTTGTTTATATGAAGCCTCTCCCAGAATGGGTGGAGCTATGGTTCCCAGAATGGGTGGAGCTTTGAGGTTTTGTCTTCTCTGAAAGAACAACAAGAACAAGAAGAAGAAGAACAAGAACAACAGCAGAGGGCACTCTATGACCAGCGTCTTGCGACGCGGCTAAAAAGGCCGACTCAGGCTTGTGACGGTAGGAATAATCGTCAGACTTCAGTTTATCTTCAAGCTCACGAATAAGTTGATTCTTCTCAGGCTTGGTCATAAGCCCATCATCATCGAACAGCATGGGAGATGGCAAAACATCATACTTCAGAAGAGCTTCTGTGTTAAGACCTCTATCTCGAGCGATTTTGATTGATTTGTCAGTCATGTTCATTTTTCTGATCACTTTCCTTGTTGTTTTTTTGGGATTGTTTCTGATTGATATCATAGTTTTGATGTTCGTTCTGTGAATAGTGTCATTCAGTTTCAAGGTTTTGTTGATCATCCTTTCACTGTGGAATGCCTCATATTTCTTCTTGCCTTTTTCAGATGCGTTCAGGACATCATTTCTGATCTCTTCTGTCATCACCTCTTTTGTGACAAAGTTGTGCAGCACTGGGGGACAATCTGCTGAAAATGGCGACCCTCTCTCTTCAATGTACTTCATCATTTCTTGGATGTGCCCTTCTTTTTTATTGGTGGTTGACTGTGATGATTCGTGATGGTGCCATGCCTCAGACGTGCTCTCATTGACGCCAGTATACTCGCGATGCAAGTTTTTTACAGCCATCATTTCATGATAGATTAGATCCCACTGAGCAACATACTCCTTCTGCTTGGCATGCCCAATGACACCATCACTGCACTTTGATGAGAGGTTGATAGTCTGCTCAAGCTTCTGATCACTGCCAACTGCTGTGAAGCGACCAGGCTTGTCCTTAATTGAGAAGGAATGACCCTCAGAGAAGTTCCTGAAGACAGATGGTGCTGTTTCAGGCAGACTCCTTGCATCTTCTAGGTACACTGTGCCCCAGCGAAGGTAATTAGTTGAGTCCCAAGCAGCAAACTCATAGAGGGCATGTTGCATTGCATCAAGATGCAAGTCCCATAATCCTTCTCGGTCAGCTCGCAACAGATCAAGAGCTATTTCATGTCGTTTCAGGAACTGACACCAGAATTGTAAGTTCTCATTTGTGGATGATATGTCTTGATGAAAGTCTTCCGATCATCGATTAGCTTTGAAGAGGACATTTGGAACTGATCCAAGAGCTTCCGACTCTCTGATACATTTCCACTGGCTGTGCTTTTCTTAAGCTGATCTAGAATTTCTAGTTCATGAGAATAGTTTTTGACTCCTTTATCCGCAAAGAACTCCTTGTACAGCAGGCGTTGCATTGATTCAGCGAGGAGTTTTTGTGCATCCAGTGAACGACTGTAATGTCCTGCATTGAGAATATAGTTCTGAATCACCGTTGGCCCATACACTCCAGCTTCTAGCCACACATTTTCTGCACCACTTCCTTGTAAACTCTTTCCAGTGCATTTAAGCAAAGTCTTGACTGTGTGGAATGTCCCAAGACATAGTACGAGACTCTTGAATTCCGCTGGTCGCAGAAGCTGGATCTCCTTAGCCATACAGTACACCTTTTCATCTGCATAAACGGGAAGCTTGTCCTGGACCAGTTGTGAGCATATTGCTACCAGATTCTTCATCTGTGTGTTCACAGCACTATACAATGTGACGGGATATGGCAGAACAGGTAGGAATGCTACTTGCTTGAGTGGAACTTTTTCATCTGTCCAGACGGCATTACCAGCACTCCAAGAAGGCATGGTCTGCAATTGAGGGTAGATGATGCGAGCAACCTGGTTGTCTTTGACCTCAAGATTAAGACGTCCAATTGACCACGCAATGTCAGTGAGCTTCTTTTCTTCTGTGTTATCAGATTCGTAGAGTTCATCATTGCCCTTGAAGGAACTTGGAAGGTCAGGTCGTTTCACAGGTGCATGGAAATTTTGAAGAATCTGGCATGGGAGCGTTCCCTTAAAAGCCTGCGGGCCATGTTCGACCAGTGTATCGGACCGTTTGGGCTTAAATCTCTGGGAACTAGGTTTGTCCTGGAAAAGAACGCAGACTGTCATGCTCAGACACATTAGCACCTTCATGATCCCAGTTGTCAACGGCTGCTGATGTGAATTCTCCAGGATCAAAATGAGCTGGTAGTGCAACAACATGCCTATTCTGCTGTGCAGTGTAGGTTGCAATGTCATATTGATATCGTCGCAGTTCTCCATCGCTTAACGCAAGCCCTTGACGATTCAAGATAATGGTGAGGATTTTCCCTCCATGCCCGAGACTGTGAGCTGATTCAGCATTCATTACATGCATTGGCGTTCTCCCTCTGCCACAATGATGTACATAGTACATAGTCTGAAACAGAGCTTGGATCTTCCTGCAACGTTGAGCAGAGAGGCAACCATCAGCAGTCTGTTTGGAATCACTGTTATTCCGACCCTCACTATTCTCTGTTTCACTTGCATCGTCATCTAACTCTTCATTATCTACTTCTTCTGCTGTAGGATCTGTTTCCGTCATTACAGCTTCAGCTGCCTTGGGGTATGTCTCGGGGTTGAAATTGTATAAATATCCTAAAAACCTAAGTATCGGTTCTGGCATTCTCATACTGGAGCATGCATGTTTTAGATCTTGTGCATCACAGAATCTATCATCTAGTTTAAAATCATGACTATCAAGACTTTGCCGTAGCACACTGGCACAAACCTGTACAGGATCAATGGAGCGAATACGCTCTGCCAAAACATCTGCTCTATTACATGGCACACTATAAACCATCAAAGACTTTCGCAACTGGTCAGGATATGTAAAATCAATGCTACTACCAAAGTGTCTCAAAAAAAAATCTTCACATCTCTATTGCGAAATTGATGCTCGTCCTCCACAAGTCTATTCAATCGGTCTCTGATTATACTTGGTTCATAGCCATTGCCACTTTTCAGTCCCTCTTATAACTCAGAAACGATATCACTCCATGCACGCTGCTTGGGGTTCAGCTCTGGTGTATCGCCAGTTGAACGTTGAGCATTCTCAAACTTTTGGATGTATGATGTCATGCACTGTTTGTGATAATACAAGTCAGCTCCAAAAACTGCATGCTCATCCTGGAGGTCACACATTCGACGGAAAATGTCATCCTGGAAGAAGTTTGCTGCTTGTAAAAGTGAAGTAGTACGGTTCGACTCAGATATACGATATTTCGTGAAGTCCCGTTTGTGTGACTTCTTGTTAAAAATGATGCAGTTCATCGAGTAGTTGACACCATATGCATCTGTAAGATTTGGAGGTGAACGTACAGCGGAGTGAGCACGAGTGGCAACCCCATGTGGACTTCCAGATTCTTCTGAGGATAGCGATGCTTTCTGTGATTTCCCTCCTTCCTAGATGCGTCTGAGCAGATTTGCATTGGTGTACTTCTTGTAGCACTGGTTGGAAACATGATAGAAGAAGTCACTCTCGGCTGGCATCAACTTTATGCGTTTTGTTACAGAGTCGTTTCGTATGTCACCAGCTTCCCGTATTCGTTTACACCCGTTGGGTGTGCTAATCAGTTTTCCCTGCGTTGGCTCTTGACAAATTACACACTTTGTCCAGTCAAAATCACCAACTCCTGTCCTCGAAAGCTGTACAAATTCCATTGCTGATTGTGGATTAGGGCTTGTATTAGGTCTTGTATTAGGGCTTGTCTTCAGAATTTATCTGAAATAAAAGAGAAGTGGCTTACAGTGAGTTGATTTGTTAAATGAAGATCTTTAAACGTAATGATTACAGAAAGCAGCAAATCTTCAATTTTGTGATGGACACCAGAAACTCCTGGCTCTAGGGGGAGTTCTTGGCCATCGCAAAAGTACAAAGTCACCCATGATTTGGGTGATAATAGTTATGGGCGCCACGTTGGATTTATAGGTTACCTCAATATACTCAAGAAGATTTTTGCTGGTCTCAGTGAACCACTGTATTATTATACCACTGTATTATTATACTCTTATCATTGGATTCCTTGGCCTTAAATGCATGAGTATAGCCACCAACATCAAGCGTCTATGTGTTTTTATGACGGATATATGGACAACTGCGATTTTGAATGGTGGCCATTTTGAAATTCAAGATGGCTACCACAAACGAAGGAGCCAATGTAATTGTTATTGGTCTTATTGAGTTCCTTGACCCTGAAAACATAGGTTTAGGCACCAATATCATGTCTCTATGAGTCTCACAGACCAAGATATGGTCAAAAGTAATACTTATGGTGGCCATTTTGAAAAGCGCCCTCTGTAGCAAAATCTATACAGATTTGGGCTTGTCACCCAATTTTTTTTGAAAGGTCTTGGTATGTACAACAATAAAATCATGCGTGACTTTGTACTTTTGCGATGGCCACGAACTCCCCCCTAGAGCTCACACTAGCGCAAATAAATCAAGCTATGTCTGAGCGCAACACACGTTCCTGCTTAAAGTAAAAATGGTTCCGCCAATGGCGGGAATAATGGCGGCAGCGTTAAACAACCTCCAACGACCGATGGTTGTATTGTAGGCATCTGCGTGTCTTGCGATCGCTGGACCGACCGATATGGGAAAGGCAGGGGTCTCCACAGATTGTTTAGAATAAGTTATTGGCATTGGGAGTACCATTTCTGTTTCTTCGGTGGAGGGCATGAGCCTGACGCAGTTGTCAGTCAAAGTGTCTTGTTTCAGCACTCACAGCTTATCTTATCAAGTGAAACTACTTGGTGCCATGAAAAACACAAAGTATGAGGGGAAAAAGTTGTTGCGTGCTGGTAGAAAAGTTCAGTAGCGCCCTACGTTCGACAAATAAAATACATTTACTTCTTTATGTAGGTGGATGATTCAAATTGGCGCACCTGAAACGGGAGGATATGAACATTTCTAAAGCATTACTTGGTTCCTCCTAAGAACACAAGGGTAGTCCAGCATACACACGAGATTTTCTTTGAATGTCCCTTTTTCTGTACTTTGCCACATGGTACATACCATATATAAAGGGTCCTTTTCTATGCCCATGGCATTTCCTCCAAGAGTATATAGATTACATTTTACTGCAAACTGTTCAAACTGGATTGATAAAATAAAAATAAGATGTCGAGTATGTCAACCAAATTTCATCAAAATCAATCGGTTCATAAATGCTGTTGACAGAAATACGGATAATCCAAATATTGTCCGATTGGTCCAAAAGTTTAATCAGATGGTCCACTCAATAGAGATGGTCAAGAGCTAGTGGTAAGGATTGCAAGGCAGTGGTGGGACAGCATCTTCCCACCCAACACAAGCCTGTCGTGTTTCTGGTGAGGATGAAGAAAAGGAGGGAGGTTAAGAGCAGAGATCGAAGGTTATTAGGTGGGGGAAGTGCAGGGAAAACATCGCCATAGAGTACAAGGAGGATGAGGACCAGGAATGAGCAACTCAGTGAAGAAGCGGAGGTTTGGAGGAGAGAAAGAAGTATGGAGAAGCATTTAGGGGAATTGCAGAAGTGTTGTGTGAAAGGACGTCAGGAAAGGGTGCATCGTTGAGGGATATAATGGTGGATGGAGGAAGTAGCAAAGGCAGTTGGTGAAAAGGAGGTTTGCAAGAGGATAGAGGGAGGCAACCGGATGCAATGTTGCTGTATCTGTATACAACAACAACAACATGCATTTTAAAAGGCCATTTTCCCTACAAGAGCGGGGGTTAGCCTTGCGGTCCCCATGACAATCTTCTCCATTTTGCCCTATTTTCTGCATCTCTCCTTGTTAACCTCCTTGCCCGCATTTCTTCTTCCACCATCTTTAGCCAAGTCTTTCTCGGTCTTCCCCGTCCTCTACTTCCTTCTACATTCATTTCCATCACTCTTCTCAACCAGTCACTTTCATCCTTCCTCAACACATGACCAAACCATCTCAAACTGTTTCTCTTCACAGCATCAATCAGAGGCTCTATTCCCATCATCTTTCGCAATTCATCATTTGTCTTCCTCTCTCTGAACGATACTCCGCACATCCACCGAACCATTCGCATTTCCACCCTTTCCAACCTTCGTTGCTGCTCTACGTTTATTACCCATGTCTCGCTCCCATAAATCATAACACTTCTCACACATGCAACATACACCTTTCCCTTCAGCTTCCACGACACTCCCCTCCTCGTCAGCACGCCACCCAGTTCCCGAAACTTCTTCCATGCACATCTCACTCTAGCAACCGTTGCCGAGTCTGATCCACCTTCTCCATTCAGCATGTCTCCGAGGTAGCAAAATGTTTTCACACCTTCCAGCTTCACGCCGTCTCCAAGATCCAACTCAACATTTCCTCCATCTGCAGCTCCCTCTGTGCACACCTTACATTTGAATGTAGCTGCCACACTGGTTAATGACCCTCTCAGACCACTACATTTTTGATGAACCCACTCAGCGCCCATTGTACATTGAATGGAGTTCACTCCGACACCCTTCCTACACACAGCACAGGGCCACTTCCCAGTTCCTTCCACCTCACCACATGCTTTAACACTTGCCATCACCTTCGTCTTTCCGATATTCACCTTCAGACCTTTTGTCTCCATACATTCCTTCCACTTGTTCATCTTTTCCTTCAGTCCATCCATACTTTCCGCAATCAACACCAGATCATCGGCATACAACAACTCCCACGGTAAACCCTCCTTTACGTTCTGAGCCAGCACTTCCATCACAGCTACAAATAGTAGTGGACTTAGTAGCGACCCCTGATGCACTCCCACCTTCACTTCAAACTCACCACTGTTCCCGTCCTTCGTCCTTACAGCTGTGCGTGCTCTTTTGTACATTGCCATCACTACACAGATCAACCATTCCTCCACTCCTAACTACCTCAATGCCCATGTCAATACTTTGCGTGGAACCCTATCGAATGCTTTCTCCAGATCAACAAACCCAAGAAACAACTTCTTCCTCTTCTCCATGTACTTCTCCTGCAACTGCCTCACAATGAAAAGCGCGTCTGTCGTTGCTCTTCCTGGCATAAATCCAAACTGCATTTCGTCGATCTTCACTTTCTTCCTTATCCTCCTCTCCAACACCCTTTCCAATACCTTCAATCCATGCTCCAATAACTTTATCGCTCGGTATGAGCCACACTCCAGAGGGTCACCTTTCCCCTTGTATAGAGGGACGAGGGTACTCAGTTCCCAATCCACTGGAATGCGGCCTTCTTTCACCACCAGATTACAGATCTCTGTCATTCTCTTCACACCCCAACTTCCTGCTGCCTTCAACATATCTCGCACAACTCCCGTCGGCCCTCCCGCTTTTCTACCCTTCATTGCTTTTATCGCTTCCTCAACTTCCTTCTCAGTTATCTTCTCTGCCGGTCCTAAAACTGGGTTACTCTCTATGTTGCCATCCCATTCATTCTCTGTATTCAACAGCATTTCCATATAGCTTTTCCATCTTCCTTTAATTCCATCTGGGTCGACAACGATTTGTCCCACTTCATCCTTCAAGCAACTCACGCCCATCACATCACACCTCTCTTTCGCTATCTGCTTTGCAATCCTGAATAATGCTTTCTGACCCTCTTCCGAATTCAAGCGTTCTCCGAACATTTTCCGACATGCCTCCTGCGCCTTTGCTACCTCTTTCTTTGCAGCCTTCCTGGCTGCCTTATAACTTTCATGCTCTGCTGTTTCTGCTCCCGTACCCTTCGCCTTCTGCCACTCCTTGAACTTCTTCCTCTTCTTGTCAATCCTCTTTCCAACTTCATCATCCCACCACCATGTTTCCGAGTGCCTCAGTGGTCCTTTTGTCCATCCACATACCTCACCAACGGCTCCCAACAGACTAGATTTCAGTGACATCCAACCACTTTCAAGCTCAACCACATCATCCTCGACCCTACTCAGCCTCTCTTTTAATGCCTCCCTTACTGTCACCTCTTTCAACCTCCACACCTTCATTCTCGGTTGGTACTTCACCCGCCGAGCTCTCCTAGCACCTTTCACCCTTATGTCGCAGACAACCAAGTGGTGCTGTGAAACAGCCTCCTCCCCCGGGATCACCTTTGTGTCCCGGAGTTGCCCCCTATCTCACCTACGCACCATCAGGTAGTCAACTGCTGTTGTCGACCCACCTGACGTGTATGTAACAAGCTTATTATCCTCTTTCTGGAACTGAGTATTACAAATCAACAAATCAGCTCCATCAGCAAACTCCAAAATCCTTTCACCTTCTCCATTTCTCACACCATAACCGTAACCCCCATGAACTCCATCAAAACCATCCATACTCCTTCCCACATGTCCATTTAGGTCTCCTCCTACCACAACAACTTCCTCATCTTTCACGTTTTCCATCAGCTTCTCTATCGCACACCAGAACTTGTCCTTCTCTTCATCGCTTCGACCAACCTGCGGAGCATATCCCGAGATGAAGTTCACCAAGAGCTTTCCAATCATCATTTTCACCATCATCAACCTATCACTCACTCTAGTCACACTCACCACACTGTCTACAAACTCCTCAGAAAGCAGGACACCAACACCATTCACGCCCTCCAGACACCCTTGCCACATAAACTTGTATTTCTGTCCCTGCCTACCCTTCACCATTCTCACACCACTTCCCTTCCATCTCGTCTCTTGCACACAACATATGTCCACTCTTCTTCTGACCAATACTTCCACCACTTCTCCTGATCTACCTGTCATTGTCCCTACATTCCATGTCCCAAACCTCAGAACCCGATCTCCACTTCGGGTTGTACCCTGCCCATAGGTAGTTGTAATTGTCATGGTTCTCTTTTTGAGGCAATGTTTTTATGGCCGGATGCCCTTCCTGACGCCAACCCTCTTAGTCGCCTCTTACGACACGCAGGGATACGGTGTACCTATTCTAATCCAGGGTACACACTGGGAATGTTGTTGTTTGGTGGAGATCACTGAGGAGGAGGTACAGATGACATTTAAGGTGTAAAAGGGGAGAGTGCCCGGCATTGATGAGGTGTGTACAGCTATGATAATTGCAGCGGGAAAAGTCGGAGTCAGTTGGACGAAGAGGTTGTTGAATGTATGCATGAGAGAGGGTTCAATTACAGAGGATTGGACGACAGGGTTTATTATGCCGATACGGAAGGAGAAGTGGATATCTGTATGGCCAGAAGAAAGCAGCAAGGAGAGCTGTGGATAAGGTGAGGAGTAATATTGAAGATGTGGTGTACAACAAGTTGGAAGAGGATGGTGGGAGGAAGATGATCTATAAATTGGCTTGTGACAGGAATGGGGATAGCAAGGACATGAATCGGGGGGGGGGGGGGGGGGGAGAGAAGGGGTAAGGAGAGGACGGTGATTAAGGATGATGGTGGGAGGTTAGTGACAGAGCGGGGCACAGTATTGAAGGTGTGGGACGGATATTTCAAACAGCTGTTTAACCGGGAAGGAAACAACAATGAGCTGGAGCTACCAAGTTATGTGGAGGAGAAAGTTGATTTGGTGGAGATCACTGAGGAGGAGGTACAGATGACATTTAAGGTGTAAAAGGGGAGGGTGCCCGGCTTTGATGAGGTGTGTACAGCTATGATAATTGCAGCGGGAAAAGTCGGAGTCAGTTGGACGAAGAGGTTGTTGAATGTATGCATGAGAGAGGGTTCAATTACAGAGGATTGGACGACAGGGTTTATTTTGCCGATATGGAAGGAGAAGTGGGATGTTCAGGATCTGGAGAAACTACAAGGGAATTGCACTCCTTAGTCGTGTGATGAAAGTGCTGGAGAGGGTTCTGGAGGGGAGGATAAGGAAGAGTGTGGAGAAGGAGATCAGCGAAGAGCAGCACTGATTTAGAAACGGTAGGGGAACGACAGATGGGATATTCACACTGAGACCGCTGCTTAAGAGGTTTTTGGTTGGAGGTGAAAAGGCATTGGGATTTGTGGATCTGGAGAAGCCTCGGACTCTGTCCTGAGAGAGATGGTGATGGCAACACTGAGATGGGTGTGAGTGCCGAAAGCAGAAGTTAGGTTGGTGGAAGCGATGTACAGTCGTGGCCAAAAATATTGGCACCTTTGCACTTTTTTCAGATAACTCACAATTTTCTCTAAAAATAAGTTGAAATTGACAAAAGTATTTAGTCTCCACAATTCTTGATTTCACTGTTAATATTACAGAATCTTTGCTTTTGATTCAGAACTTAATAAATCCTTTTAAATCAGAAAATAAAAATAAATGGCATTGCCAAAATTATTGACAATCTCGACTTAATATTTGGTAGCACGACCTTTGGACAAAATAGCTGCAGTCAAGTGCTTCCTATAGCCATGAATAAGCTTCCTACACCTCTCTACTGGCAGTTTGGCCCACTCTTCTTGTGCAAACTGCTGCAGTTCTCCCAGATGTGAAGGGTGCCTTCTCCCAACTGCTGTTTTCAGATCTCCCCACAGGTGTTCAATGGGATTTAGATCTGGACTCATTGTTGGCCACTTCAGAACAGTCCAGCGTTTTGTCTTGAACCATTCCTGGGTGCTTTTTGAAGCGTGTTTGGGGTCGTTGTCCTGCTGCAAGACCCATGACCTTCGACGGAGACCCAGCTTTCTGACACTGGGTTGAACATTGCACTCCAAAATGCCTTGGTAATTTCCTGATTTCATGATGCCATGCACACATTCAAGGCACACAGTGCCAGAGGCAGCACAGAAACCCCAAAACATCACTGAACCTCCTCCATGTTTGACTGTAGGGAAGGTGTTCTTTTCTTTGAAGGCTTTATTTTGTTTTCTGTAAACACAGAGATGTGCTTTACCATAAAGCTCTAGTTTGGTCTCATCTGTCCACAGGACATTCTCTCAGAAGGATTTTGGCTTGTTCAGGTGTGTTTTGACAAACTCCTGTCAGGCTTTCTTATGTTTCTTTCGAAGCAGTGGGGTCCCGCTGGGTCTCCTACCAAAAAAAACCCTTTCATTGAGTTGGTGACGGATGGTGCAAGTTGAAACTGTCATACCTTGTGTCTGAAGGTCAGCTTGAATGTGTTTGGCAGTTGATCGAGGTGCTTTCTCCATCATTCAAACAATCCTTCACTGCCATCTTCCACCAAGTTTTCTCTTGCGGCCACGTCCAGGTAGATTGGCTACAGTGCCATGGGCCTTAAACTTCCCGATAACATTGCGTACAGTGGACACAGAAACATCAAGGTCTCTGGATATGGACTTGCAGCCTTGATATTGTCCATGCTTAGCTACAATCTTGTGTCTGACCTCCTCAGACAATTCTCTGGTTTTCTTTCTTTTCTCCATGTTCATTGCGGTACACACAGTAACACAAAACAGTAGAATGACTCCTTTTCTCTATTCAAACTGGTTTAAAAAGTGATTTTTATATTGCACCTGCAACTCACCACAGGTGAGTTCAATTCCAAAGTAAAGGAGAATCACCTGCTTGAAATCTAATTATTTCTAACAACTTCTAAAAGCTGCCAATAATATTGTCCGGGCCATTTTAGGATTTCTGTGTGGCATAAGCTAAGATGTAGTAATTTTTTCAGCTTTTTTTGTTTTGTTCCACTGCAAACCAAAGAAATACATATGTGGATACCTAAATATTTTTTCATTTCAACAATTTTCTGGAAGAAATGGTCCATTTTCTGAAAAAGGGCAATGGTGCCAATATTTTTGGCCACAACTGTACAAGGAAACGAAGGGAAGAGTTTTGATTGGTCCTGGGATGTCGGAGGAGTTCAGTGTGAACATCGGTTTGAAGCAGGGAAGCGCTCTCAGCCCACTCATGTTTATCATGATGATGGAGCTGGTAAACAGGAAGGTAAACATGAAAGGTATTCTGGGGAGGATGTTGGATGCAGACGATCTGGCGGTTGTGGTGGAGAGTGGGCAGGAGACGCAGGAAGTACTGGAGGAGAGGAAGGAGGCATTTGAGAAACATGGGCTGAAAACGAGCATGGAGAAGACGGAAGTGATATGGTTTGCGCAGCAGAGAAAATAAATGACCATCAGATTATAGGGGAAGGAGTTCAAACAACGAAATAGGTTTGAGTACCTGGATGGAATAGTGATTAGGGATGGGAAGTCAGACGTAGAGGTGCAGAGGAGGATTCAGGTGGATGCGAATGTGTGGAGCAGGGTGGAGGGTGTAATGGCAGACAGAAATATTTCAAGGCGATTGAAAGGAAAGGTGCTGACGTCTTGTGCAACGCTGCCCTACCTTACGGTCTGGAGATGGTGGCACTGACAGAGGTAACAACAGAGGCTGCAGTTTGCAGGAACAACTGGGTCAGGACGATTGTGGGAGTGAAGAGGGTGGATGGAGGGAGGATGGATTAACTGAAGAAGATTGTTGTGCAGATGAGCTCGACGGGGAGATTGGTGAAATGCCGGCTCAGATGGGCTGAACATTTGGTGTGGATGGGGGAAGAGAGAATGGCAAAGAGAGCGGATAGGTTCAGGGAACAAGATAGGAGGAAAAGAGGTAGACCATGGTCGAGATGGGACGATCGTGTGAAGAGGGATATCAGGAAGGTGGGGTTGTTGGAGAGTGGAGAGAGTTGCCTGAAGACAGAGGGGAGTGAAGAGTATCGTTGTCAAGGCAGGAGCTTGGTTCCATTGGACCTCATCCCCTTATAAAGGGAGAAGAAGAAGAATGATCTCATTCTACTTGAGTTTCCTTCTGCCTGCACTTCCTGTACTCCATGATTTTCCCCAATATCTCCAGCTGAGGCTTCATTAAATATGAACACTTCTTCCTTTTGAAGCATTTTAAAATGCTTCACTTTCCTTATTTCTCAATCAGGAGAACTTCTCCTTCTTCACAAAGGTTATTTTTCAAAACCGTCTGTCAGCAGAGTGCTTGGTCCACAAATCTTCCTCCCACACCGAGAGCACCACCGTTCTCCGTGCATTCAACAAAAAATTATTACCTCCCGTCGCATGATCTTTATCTACGTTTGTCCAATTTGGAATCAGCAGCCCACCACTTCATGCCCCCTCTTTCCAAATCCTCCTCAAAGGTTCATGTCCCCCATTTCTGCATCCCCCCTGAAAGGATGGCACTCTCTACGATACAATGCCTCATCTGGTGGCATTGTCCTCTTTTACACCAGTGGAAAAAAAATCTGTTCATTCGAAGTGTATCTTCATCTTCCATCACCAATTAATGGGCCAACGTGTCATTTTACCTAATTAATTTACAATCCCCATATGATAAAAGGCTTCATGGATGCAGCAATGATATTTGGCTGAAGGAGTGCAGCGATGCCACACCAAAGTATTTTAAACAGTCAAAAGCACGATGTGAGGACAGCGGTTGTATTTTTAAACCCATTTCAAAATTGAGAAAAACTGTCATTAAATCAGAATCATGATCATCATGATCAGAATTAAACGGATTCATTCATAGTTTCAAGTTCAGATTCACATGCTCCAACATTGACAAACATTGATCAGCAGTATTTCAACACGTTTCCATCTCGACAACTTGAAGCCTTCATGAGAGTTCATTGCAATGCATCAAAACCTTTTGAAATTGCTTCACTAAGAGTTTCTCTTTATGGAAAGAAACCTCATGGAAATTTAACGGATATTTTAGACAAGCTATCAATTGTAAAAGTTTACAGGCAGTTTTATCTGACCGAATGTTAGAGGAGTGGCAAGATGTTAGAGGTAAGAGGGATTGTGTTAGTTATGATGTTATGTTATGTTAGTTAGTTATATAATGTCAGAGGGGGAGTCAAGCAAAGGGGGCCACAGCCGAAAAACCCAAAACACTAGAACTAGACGAGTTGGTTAGGTGACGAGAACAAGACGATAAGATTTTGGTTCAGGTCCGAACGCAGATGCGGCCTATCGGTGGATACAAAACGCAAACTAATCAGCCTGGTGGAGGTATGCACCAAAATAAAGTGCACAACTGAACAGAACTTGGTAGGGACACGTCTTGCAGAGCAATTCTCCCTCATTAATTTTTTTTTGCCACAGATATTTTTTTGGCTGGACATGCTGTTATGATGTGCATGCAGGAAGGCAGGAGGCATGTAGGAAAATGTTCGGAGAAAGCTTGGATTTGCAAGAGGGTTAGAGAGCGGTATTCAGGATTGCAAAGCAGATAGCGAAAGAGAGGTGTGATGTAATGGGGGTGAGTTGCTTGAAGGATGAAGTGGGACAAATCGTTGTGGACCCAGATGGAATTAAAGGAAGATGGAAATGCTGTTGAATACAGAGAATGAATGGGATGGCAACAGACAGTAACCCAGTTTTATGACCGGCAGAGAAGATAACTGAAAAGGAAGTTGAGGAAGCGATAAAAGCAATGAAGAGTAGAAAAGCGGGAGGGCCGACGGGAGTTGTGGGAGATATGTTGAAGGCAGCAGGAAGTTGGGGTGTGAAGAGAATGACAGAGATCTGTAATCTGGTGGTGAAAGAAGGCCGCATTCCAGTGGATTGGGAACTGAGTACCCTCGTCCCTCTATACAAGGGGAAAGGTGACCCTCTGGAGTGTGGCTCGTACCGAGCGATAAAGTTATTGGAGCATGGAATGAAGGTATTGGAAAGGGTGTTGGAGAGGAGGATAAGGAAGAAGGTGAAGATCGACGAAATGCAGTTTGGATTTATGCCAGGAAGAGGAACGGCAGACGCGCTTTTTATTGTGAGGCAGTTGCAGGAGAAGTACATGGAGAAGAGGAAGAAGTTGTTTCTTGGGTTTGTTGATCTGGAGAAAGCATTCGATAGGGTTCCACGTGAAGTATTGACATGGGCATTGAGGAAGTTAGGAGTGTAGGAATGGTTGATCAGAGTAGTGATGGCAATGTACAAAAGAGCGCGCACAGCTGTAAGGACGAAGGACGCGAACAGTGGTGAGTTTGAGGTGAAGGTGGGAGTGCATCAGGGGTCGGTACTAAGTCCACTACTATTTGTAGCTGTGATCGAGGTGCTGGCTCAGAACGTAAAGGAGGGTTTACTGTGGGAGTTGTTGTATGCAGATTATCTGGTGTCGATTGCGGAAAGTATGGATGGACTGAAGGAAAAGATGAACAAGTGGAAGGAATGTATGGAGACAAAAGGTCTGAAGGTGAATATAGGAAAGACGAAGGTGATGGCAAGTGGTAAAGCATGTGGTGAGGTGGAAAGAACTGGGAAGTGGCCATTAGCTGTGTGCAGGAAGGGTGTCGGAGTGAACTCCATTCAATGTACAATGTGCGCTGAGTGGGTTAATCAAAAATGTAGTGGTCTGAGAGGGTCATTAACCAGTGTGGCAGCTACATTCAAATGTAAGGTGTGCACAGAGGGAGCTGCAGATGGAGGAAATGTTGAGTTGGATCTTGGAGACGGCGTGAAGCTCGAAGGTGTGAAAACATTTTGCTACCTCGGAGACATGCTGAATGGAGAAGGTGGATCAGACTCGGCAACGGTTGCAAGAGTGAGATGTGCATGGAAGAAGTTTCGGGAACTGAGTGGCGTGCTGATGAGGAGGGGAGTGTCGTTGAGAGAGAGGAAGACAAATGATGAATTGCGAAAGATGATGGGAATAGAGCCTATGATTGATGCTGTGAAGAGGAACAGGTTGAGATGGTTTGGTCATGTGTTGAGGAAGGATGAAAGTGACTGGTTGAGAAGAGTGATGGAAATGAATGTAGAAGGAAGTAGAGGATGGGGAAGACCCGAGAAAGACTTGGCTTAAGATTGTGGAAGAAGAAATGCGGGCAAGGGGGTTAACAAGGGGAGATGTAGAAAAAAGGGCAAAATGGAGAAGATTGTCATGGGGCCCACAAGGCTAACCCCTGCTCTAGCAGGGAAAATGGCCTTAAAATGCCTGTTGTTGTTTGAATTCAGGTTGGACTGGACCAAAAGACTTCGGATGACACCCGCCTCACTTATATGACGATGGGAATCCTCTTGTGCAAGCTCGTCAGCGCTACGTCTCTCTCAACATTCACGCACATCTTCATTGATGAGGTGTTTGAGCTTGTGCTGCATGATAAGTGTCTTGGAATAAAACCTGAATGACAAGTTTCATCCAAACTCATGAGATGCCATGAATGCATTTATTTGCAGCTTTTAGATAGCTCCCAATACAGAGCATCTGCTCCAGAATGAAAAATTATGAATGCTTCACTTGCCCTCCATATTTGTGTAGATCATTGCAGGTTCATGAGCGCAATGAAAAAACTGACTTTTTGGTGTTGCTTGTGAAGAAACTGCTTCGTACAAACTCCAGATCTGTAAAAGTAATTTTTCCCACTCTGCAAGCTGTGAATATCAATGTTCTGTGGCGGTTACCTTATTGGGACATAATCCATGGGCACGGGCTTTTGATTGTGTGGGCGTGACGTGCGCACGGTTGTTGAAGCCATGCCCTCCGAAGTGGGTTTTGGCTTTATAAAAGCTGTACGAGTTCCGTTCGCGATGACAATGCTGAGGATTTCTGTTCGAATAAAGGAGCTTTGAACACGTCACCTACAAAATGGCCTCATCTTCTCGTCATCCGCAACTCCTAAAGTTCCATATATATATATATTATATATATATATATATATATATATATATATATATATATATATATATATATATATATATATATATATATATATAAAAATACATACACACAGTCACGTGAAAAAGTAAGTACACCCTATGTAAAGTTTTGACTTTTTCAACATACAGCTATTTGATCTCCATTTCAACAGTATTGATAGATAAAGGTGATATAATATAACAAATATCATGAAACATTTACATTTTCTCGTCCATTGTATAATTTAAATAAACATAAATGCAAATTTCGCATGTGGAAAAAGTAAGTACACCCCAACATTTATCACTACTTCAAATACCTAAAATTAGAATCAGATGCACCAGCTCAGGTGCAAATGATTAGAACATCGTTAGAGAGGATCTTGGAGGAACCTGTCTTATTTAAACCTCAGACATTTAGTTTGGTTTGCTCTTTGTTGTTGAAGTGTGCGGCGTCACCATGCCGAGATCAAAAGAGCTCTCTGAGGCCTTCAGAAAGAATGTTATAGATGCCTACGAGTCTGGGAAGGGATTTAAAAAGATCTCCAAACAATTTGAAATCAATCATTCGACTGGCCGGAAGATCATCTACAAGTGGAGAAGATTCCAAACAACTGCCAACTTGTTCAGGCCAGGCCGCCCCAGCAAGTTCAGCCCGAGAGCAGACCGCAAGATGCTGAAAAGTCTCAAAGAACCCCAGAATGTCATCACGGGACCAACAGGTAGCTCTTGCCACTGTTGATGTCAAAGTGCACGAATCTACCATTAGAAAGAGGTTGCACAAATTTGATCTACATGGGAGCTGTGCCAGGAGGAAACCTTTGCTGTCCAGAAAGAACATCAGGGTAAGACTAAAGCTTGCCAATGAACACCAAGGCAAACACCAGCACTTTTGGAACAATGTGCTCTGGACAGATGAGTCAATGGTGGAGCTATTTGGCCACAGTACCAGAAGACATGTTTGGCAAAAATCAAAGACAGCATTTGATCACAAGAACCTGATACCAACTGTAAAGCATGGAGGTGGAAATATTATGGTATGGGGCAGCTTTGCTGCATCAGGGCCTGGGCAGCTCACCATCAGAGAATCCACTATGAATTCTTCATTGTACCAGAGGGTGCTTGAGGATAATGTGAGGCCATCTGTCGGAGAGTTGAAGCTCAACCGAAGGTGGACCTTGCAACATGACAATGACCCTAAACATACCAGTAAATCCACCAAGGAATGGCTGAAAAGAAAGAAATGGAGGGTTCTGGAATGGCCAAGTCAAAGCCCGGATCTAAATCCCATCGAGATGTTGTGGGGGGATTTGAAACGAGCTGTGCATGCAAGAAACCCCTCCAACATCGCACAGCTGAAAGAATTCGGCATGGAGGAGTGGGCAAAAATTTCTCCCAGTCGATGTCAGAGACTGGTAGACAGTTTTAAGAAACGCCGACTTGAGGTTGTTTCTGCCAAAGGGGGCAATACCACCTATTAGAGCCAAGGGTGTACTTACTTTTTTCCACATGCAAAATTTGCATTTATGGTTATTTAAATTATACAATGGACTACAAAATGTAAATGTTTCATGACATTTGTTATATTATATCACCTTTGTCTATCAATATTGTTGAAATGAAGATCAAAGAGCTGTATGTTGAAAAAGTCAAAACTTTACATGGGGTGTACTTACTTTTTCAAGTGACTGTGTGTGTGTGTGTGTGTGTGTGTGTGTGTGTGTGTGTGTGTGTGTGTGTGTGTGTGTGTGTGTGTGTGTGTGTGTGTATGTATGTATATATATATATATATATATATATATATATTGTTATGTCGGTGAGGGTAGTGATATGTAGAGCCAGATAGATCTGAATAGGTAACGTGTTTCGTCTGTCACGGTCAGGAAACCACCCTGTAATAAGTTTCATGTTTAGGCGTTTTGTCGGGTAAGATGTATACTTGTGACATACCAGGATGTTCGTGTGATAGGTAGAGTAGGGATTAAAGAGTAGCGCCCCTGTGTGTCTCACCTGGTCAGCCAAACCGTTGTCCCTTATGGCAATGCACACCTGTAGACACCATAGATAGGTCCATAGCACAACACTAAATGATTCCCTTCCCCTGACATGACTTCGGAAGGAAACCAGTCCAGGACACCACCGCCAGTTACACCTCCGACAGGCCTATCCACCTTGAGTACCACGCGCTATGACCACGGAACAGGGGACGAGAGTTGGGGTGGCGCGGTAGGCGTGAACCTCCAGCCGGCGAGTCAGTAGATGGCACTGATTGGGTAGCGCGCCAAGGCTGACGTGACGTCACCAGCAAGGTTATTTAAGAGAGCGCCGAACGCCATTTTGGGAGAGACAGAGAGAGAGTGAGTCTTGCGCCATTTGCGTTTGTCTCGAGGGTCTCTGGCGGTTTGTGCGTTCTTGCAGCCCTTGCGTCCCTTGCGGTTGGTGCTCTTGTTCACGCAGCTAGCCTGTTTTGGATATCTGACGCTTCGTCTTGGGCAGCCCGAGTTGAGTTGAGATATAGCCCGAGTGGAGTTCTCTTGCTGGCACGTTTGTTTCGGGAGAGCTGAGTGGGACGTGGTAGGCCGATCGTGTGGGAAGACCGACCTCGCTTGGAGCCGCTGGCCTGCGTTGGACGCGTGGTGCTCTGTGCACGGACCTCGTGGTGCTCGGTGCTGTGGTGCTGGAGTGTGGGACCTCGTGGGTGCATCGGGGCCGAATGAAGCCACGTGTGGGCAGCGGAGACAAGACAACAAGAGACAGATAAGCCCGAGCTCCGCGTTTACACTTTACACGACGAGACATTTTCTTTCGTATTCATATTCCCTCGTCTTGTTTCTGAAGTCGGTGTGTGGGATCCCAAATTAGTTACTTTTATTTCATTGCCGTCGCGTTTCATTGTTTTGGGGTCCGTGAATAAATCTATATTTTTGTACATTCTGATTTGTGTTTGTCAAGTTTATTAATCCTCTTACAGGACCGGAGCTACGTCGGTGCGCTGAAGGTAAGCTTTTGCCGCAGCCTTCCGTTTTCCTTCTTCCTCCCGCACTTATTATAGCACAAGCCGTGTTTGGTCATTGCCGCCGAATAAACCGTTTAGGCCTATCCGCGACTTTCTGGTGTTAACCGGGAGTTGCGCGACAATATATATATATATATGAATATATATATACATACATATATATATGTAGTGGGTAAAATTGCTTTTACAGATCTGGAGTTCGTACGAAGCAGCGTTTTCACAAGTGTGTGTGTGTATATATATATATATATATATATATATATATGTGTATATATATATATATACACAGATATACACATATATATACGTATATATATACATATACATATACATATATATACCATAGACTCCTTTCTATGATATATATATGTATATATATACGTACACACACACACACACACACACACACACACACACACACACACACACACACACACACACACACACACACACACACACACACACACACACACACACACACACACACACACACACACACACACACACACACACACACACACACACACACACACACACACTTCTACAGCATGGGCATAGCCAAGCCAGAGGACCTCCTCCTCCTCCGCCTCCTCCCCCCCCCCCTCACCCCTCTTCCCCCACCACCTCCCCATCCTTACTCTTCCTCCTCCCTCATCTTCCTCCTTCCTCCTTCCTCCTCACGGCACCACTCAAATGGCATAAACCATGCCAGCACGTCGGACCACAGAGTTGGTCTTTTGCACCTCAAGGGGAGAGAAGGCCTACCCCCTCTTCCATCTCCAATCTTCTTTCTTTTTCCCTCTTTATTGTCTTGTACCACTCCCATACGTGTATGTTGTCGTTAGGGATTAGGTTAATTAGGCGTAGCTGGATTTGTATTAGAATAAGCACATTTCCGTGATAATTTCCTTTGTTCAGGAATGCCAAATCGTATCGTGCCCGCACCTCGTTACAAATTAAAACCTGTACTTTTGTCTATTTGGGTTACGGACATGCCTCCAGCACGTTCAAGTAAACTGGGGAGAAAAATAAGCATACCGCAAGCCAAATAAAAAATAATATTTATTCCCACACGTTTATTCCATTGCTTCCAGCTGAAGGCTCATCCTGCAGAGTTTATCTCTGGTGAGACCGAGCCCAGTCCGCTTGGACAAGACCAGTTCCATTACAATATCAACCAGAGTTAATAGAACAGCCTACCCTGCACTACCTTGAGAAAAAAATAATAATAATAATGAGACACGGGCAGCAAATTTGTTTGGTCAAGACGATGTAAAACGCCGCAATATTTTGTCCACGTACAGCTAAACGGAAGGGTTTTGAAAGTGCCAATAAGGTGACTTCTGTTCTACAGTGTTCAAATATATAATTCAATTGAAATAAAAAATATATACATCTTAAAGGTTGTGGAATCTATTTTTTGGGATGTTTACTGCAGTTGACGAAGCGGATTTTACCCCACCTTTCATAACATTCGTTATTCATGCCTGTTGTTTGGGTCCTTTATCGAGTCCTTAAAAACAGTATGTTTCCTGTTTGGAATGATTGACTACCACACAAAGTAAAATTTTTTTATCTCACTCCTCGATTGGGGAGGAGCTCAGAGCCAAAGTACTGTTTAACTACAGGTTCGTTTTCCGATTGGTGTTCAAAATATAACACTCAATTGAAATAAAGTTGTTCCCCGATCATAAGCTGATGTTTGTGGACAGCCAGACAGACCCAATTGCTTAACCCCACTTCTCAGCATACCCACCACCCCTCCTCATCCACCCACCCCCTGTCCAAAGTTCCTGGCTATGCCTCTGGAGTGTTGTTTGCCAAGGTAAGCAGAGATTGTCAAAAAGAATCTCTAAATTAATTGCAGGAACTATTATCACCAAGTTTTCAAACGATCAAGATGCATTTGGTTATGATATTTAAATTATGAGTTGTTCACACCAAACCAAATCACAAACAATTAGGTCAATACAATCGCAAAAGCAACAAATATGACAATGAGCACAAGGAACACTTTAAGCATAAAGCGTCGGTTAGCAGTGACAAACTGCAAATATTTCACAATCTCCGTATGGGCCGCATCCACATTGAGATGGGAATCTTCAACTCCAGCGTCAATCCTGGGAACAAAAGCAAAGAGAGAAACTGTCAAAAAGAATAAATCAATCAATAGCATTTAACCTTATTGGCAAAATTATAGGTTAAAAAGATACTGCACATGTACCATTTTTCCTTAAAATGGGAAGTCAATTCTGACAAGATTCTGTCTCTTCTAATTGTTTTTCCTTTTTTTTTTTTTAAGCATCTGAACTCAATATATTATATTACCTTTTGTCACACATCTACAGGAGTTCCTCGTGGTTGTTGTTGTGGTTGTTGTTGTTGTTGTTGTTGTTATTGTTGTGGTTCTTGTTGGGGGTCGATTTTTGAATTGTGCACCCAATTGTGCATTGTGCACCCACCCATTGTTGGGCATTGTCTCTTCTCCTTCTCCTTCCTTTCTGTTTGGTTATTTAATTAGGTATTTTTGTCTTTTTTGTCTTTGTTTTACGTACTATGTCAAAGCGTCTTTGGGTTTCTTGAAAAGCGCTATATAAAATAAATGTATTATTATTAGTATTGGTCAGACAGCTGTCGGACCCCACCCACATTTGTTTGCTCGACTCCACCCACCATAGCCAGGGTACCCAAACAAAATATGGCCGCCATATTGGTTTTCTAGTGGGCTTGAGATCAGGCCTACATGCCTCTGCTGATGGATTATATACTGCCTGGGATTTTTGGGTCAGATTTCCATTGTCTTTGTTTGGAGTGAGTGTTACTCATGATGAGCGACCCCAATAATATAATCAATGTCAAATAAAAAATATTACGAAGGTTTAATCAAGCCTGTCAGCACACACAGCACATGGCTCCCTAAAAAATAGCATTACGTCATTTTTGAACGGCCTCATATTGGGATTAAACAGTCCGTGACCGTTTGACGAATCTGCTCGTTCTAATATAAATCTTCGTGGAGGCTGTCATGGATGAGGTGTCGAGTTGATCTTCTAATAGCGCATTAAATGTGCGTTTCCCAATCGTGCTGTTCATCTTTTAAGAGTGCATTAAATTTGTGTTTGCCAATCAGCCTGATACAGGATTTTATCGTAAGATCGGAAGGAGCAGCAACAGTGCACAGTGGGGAGGCATATTCCATGACACTTCAGATGAAGACTTTATACACCATTATAAGCTGTGGATGGTAGACACAGAACTTAGCTCTGCAGAGAATCATCAGTGGGTGGACTGCTTTGGAGAGCAGATTAGACATAATATCTTCCCAAGACAGGTGATATCTGATAATGAGGCCTCAGAACTCCAGAGACTATTCCTTTCCGGGAGGATGACAGAAATAATTAAAGATATGTTTGCCACTACCAATTGAGAGAGAGAAGGTGAGAATATTGATCATCTTTGCATGAAAATACATGTTCCAGGAAGATAACCAGTTGTTTATTTTGACGAGATCAGCAGAGAATAAAACAGCCACAGCCTGTAAAGCGGAGAGGTGCAGGACTATTCTGCACACTTTGGAGTCATCCGAAACATGATGCAATGGATTTTACAATACGAAGACATGCATTGATGTCGGTCAAGAACAGCATTTGGCCCAGAACATTGTCCTCGAGAGATAGAGCATGGGAAAGAATTCCATCTGAAATAACCCACCGCTTGTGAGTGCACACAAATATGATCGGTAGTGCAGGAGAGAACCAGAGAAATAATTTGGTCAGTTTGAAAATCTGGGCGAAGTGCCAGACAGAATCAAAAGCACAGATCAAAAGCACAGAATCAAAAGCAAAAGCACAACCTTCAATGCAGCAGAAATATTTTTGTAGGCTTCCCCAGATCTGTGCCTCGATACAATCCTGTCTGAGCTCTGCATGCAGTTACTTCGACCTCATGGCTTGGTTTTTGCTCTGATATGCATTGTCAGCTGTGAGACCTGATATAGACAGGTGTGTGCCTTTCCAAATCATGTCCAATCAATTGAATTTACCACAGGTGGACTCCAATCAAGGTGTGGAAACGTCTCAAAGATGATCAAGAGAAATGGGAGGCACCTGAGCTAACTTTCAAGTGTCATAGCAAAGGGTATGAACACTTATGTCAATGTGATATTTCAGATTTTTGTTTTTAATAAATTTGCAAAACTTTCTAAAATCCTGTTTTCTCTTTGTCATTATGGGGTATCGAGTGTAGAATGATGAGGGAAAAAATGAATTTAAACGATTTCAGCATAATTCTGCAACATAACAAAATGTGAAAAAAGTGAAGGGGTCTGAATACTTTATGAATGCACTGTAATAAAGCACACAACCATGCAATCTCCATAGACAAACATTGTCAGTAGAACAGGCGGTACTGAAGAGCTCTGACTTTAAACGTGGCACAATCATAGGATTCCACCTTCCAACAAGTCAGTTAGTCAAATTTCTGCCCTGCTCGAGCTGCCTCGATCAACTGGAAGTGCTGTTATTGTGAAGTGGAAACGTCTCGGAGCAACATCAGCTCAGCCACGAAGTGGTAGGCCACACAAGCTCACAGAACGGGACCACCGAGTGCTGTAGCGCGTAAAAATCGTCCGTCATCGGTTGCAACACTCACTGCCGAGTTCCAAACTTCCTCTGGAAGCAACTTCAGCACAACAATTGTTCGTCGGGAGCTTCATAAAATGGGCTTCCATGGCCGAGCAGCTGCACACAAGCCGAAGATCATGCGCAATGCCAGGTGTGGGCTGGAGTGGTGTAAAGCTCGCCATCATTTGACTCTGGAGCAGTGGAAAGGCGTTCTCTGGAGTGATTAATCACCCTTCACCGTCTGACAGTCCGACGGACGAATCTGGGTTTGGCAGATGCCAGGAGAACGCTTCCTGCCTGAATGCATAGTGCCAACTGTAAAGTTTGGTGGAGGAGGAATAATGGCCTGGGGCTGCTTTTCATGGTTCGCGCTAGGCCACTTAGTTGCAGTGAAGGGAAATCTTGACGCGAAAGCATACAATGACATTATAGACAATTGTGTGATTCCAACTTTGTGGCAACAGTTTGGGGAAGGCCCTTTCTTGTTTCAGCATGACAATGCCCCCGTGCATAAAGTGAGGTCCATACAGAAATGGTTTGTCGAGATCAGTGTGGAAGAACTTGACTGGCCTGCACAGAGCCCTGACCGCAACCACATCCAACACCTTTGGGATGAATTGGAACCCCGACTGAGAGTCAGGCCTAATCACCCAACATCAGTACCTCACAAATGATCTTGTGGCTGAATGGAAGCAAATCTCTGCAGCAATGTTCCAAAATCTCGTGGAAAGGCTTCCCAGAAGAGTGGAGGCTGTTATAGCAGCAAAGGGGTGACCAACTCCATGCTAATGCCCATGATTTTGGAATGAGATGTGTGATGTTTGGGTGTCCATATACATTTGGTCATATGGTGTACAACCTGCACATGAGTATACCCTACAAGCCAGGTGTGTGTTCAGTTGCCAAATTTGTTGAAGAGCACTCGCCAAGTGGCTCAAGCACTAAAGCAAGCATTCCATTCAAACCGTTAAGGAACGGCTGGCTTGACAAGCACTAGCTAGCTGCTTGGTAAATGAACACACCCGCTTTCCTCTCCACACGACCGAAGATACACCGAGGCTTGGCAAGTGCGAGCTAGCTGCTTGGTAACTGAACACCCCCACTTTCGTCTCCACATGACTGGAAGATAAAACGAGGCTTGGCAAGTGCTAGCTAACTGCTTGGTAACTGAACACCCCCACTTTTCTCTCCACATGACTGGAAGATACGCAATCTCCTTATTTCCAGTAATATCGGTGTAAATCGTGCATATCTGTGTGTAATCGTCAGTTGGTTCCTGCCGCATTTTTCAGGCCTCAAGACTTTGTTGTCTCTCGGCAGTCGTTTGTGGTCCATTTACTTTCGTTCTCTCACTGTTTTTTCCAGTCTTTTTTTCACCCCATACTTCCCCGAACATTTTGCCTTTTGTTTAAAGTCTTAATTTAAAAAAGGAAAAAAAACTCTACATATATATATATATATATATATATATATATACATATATATATACATATATATATACATATATATATACATATATATATACATATATATATACATACATATATACATATATATATACATACATATATAGATACATATATATATACATATATAGATACATATATATATACATATATAGATACATATATATATACATATATATATATATATATATATATATATATATATATATATATATATATATATATATATAATATATATATATATATATATATATATATATATATATATATATATATACCTTCTCTCCCAGTGTTCGTTCGTTCTTCAACCACGTGTTTCGTCCCACCCGTTTTTTTTTTTTCTCTCCTTCCTTCATAACTCAATCCTCTCCAGCAGACACCTTTCCAATTCCAGTTCTCACCATACTTCTTCAACTTTATCCTTCTTCCTCTGATCCACTTTCACCTAACCTTCAAAAAAATATATTGACGAAGAATTTAAAAGTGGGCCTCTCCTCCCGTACTAACACATTTGCTTATACACCTCCCTGTTCCTTCGCTCTCTGCTCTCCTGGCTGTCAATCTCCTATTCTTCTGTTCCTACTTCTGAACCAGTGCTGGAATCCTTAATCCCCCTTAGGAATCCTTCATGCCCTCACTTATATTTCACTATCTGGGAATTTCCCCAGATAGTTTCCACGGTTTAGTTTAAAAAATGTTTAACCTTTCCCCTGAAGTGTTGTTTTCTGTTGTATATTATGACACACTTTTCTTCTTTTTCGTTAAAATGTTGTTTTCGATTTGCTCACCAAATCTCTTCATTTCAAATAAAAATTCAATCTATTACAGTTATTCCTTCCGACATTCCCAAAACTCACCTGCATTCCACCCCTCCTCCAACGTTTTCAAACAGATCTCTGACTTGAAAATCACAAGAAACTCACTTTGCAATAAATGTTCGTTTTCCATGAATCGTCCAACACTTTCTAAAATCCAAACTCATCCTTCCCCTCCTAAACTCACTCCTCACCCCTCCCCTCCTAAACTCTCCCTTCACCCCTCCATTTCAAATCTCCCACCCTCCTTTTTTTCTCCAATTCTCCCCTCTCACCCCTCCTCCTCCTCCTCCTCCTCCTCCTCCTCCTCAAAGCAGCCTCCCTGCTTCCAACTCTTACCTCCATCTCCTCCAACATTCTTCCTCACTCTGCTCGCCCTCAAACAACAACCCAATGTGCCTCATCCAATCACCATCAAACCTTTTGTCCTCCTCATCCTTCCCTTTCTCCTAGCTCTTCTGAAATATCTGACCCACTATCAACAGCTCTCCCTACCTCCTGCTCCTCTTCCTCATCTTACCCTACCCTTCCCCTCCCCCCCCCCTGTCCTATATCCGATGCTCCCCCTTCCTCTTCCTTAACGGTATGGCCCTCAAACATCTGGGGCCTTCGCTAAAACCTGATTGATCTCTCCATTCCATACAGGTTGCTTCAGACAAACCAGACTTGATCTGCTTAACAAAAACTTTCCTCCTTCAAGATGTCTCTGATTCCTTAATATCTCTCCCTGGTTACTCCCTCCTCTGGTATGATAGACCTGAACCTCTTCCTGGTGGTGGGGTTGCTATCTTTATCAAAAACTCTCTTCCTCACTCTCCCTGCACTGCCTTCTCTCCACCTCACCCCCAGGAATACCTCTGGCTACGGCTTCCCTTTCGCTCACACCTTTTGTTCATATGTGTGTTGTACTGACCACCAAACAGTGATGACTCCATCTTCATCTCACTGTCTGATAACATCGACCAACTTCTATCTACTCATCCCAACTCTCTCTTCCTCATATGTGGTGATTTCAACTGTCATCATGCCAGCTGGCTAGGTGTGGGTACCTCTCTCACCAGCCATGGCACCTCAGCAAAGGACTTCTGCGACTCATTGGGACTGACACAATCTTTCAATTTCCCGACCCGGATATCAATCAAAGGAGCATCTTCTTTTCTAGACTTGGTTATGACAAACTTCCCTGCAAATGTCTGCTGCTGCTCTTCTGCTCCAATCGGTTCATCTGACCATATGCTTGTTAAAGTGGACATCTCTCCGGCTATTCTCAGAGAGCCTCCTCAGCGCCGACGAGTCTGGCGTTTCACTCAGGCCAACTGGCATGGCCTTCAAGTAGCCATCAATCATCTGGACTGGTCTCCCATCTCTACTGCCTCCGACATCAACTCATCCTGGGAATTCTTCCAAAGTAAACAGCTCTCTCTCATGCACAGATTTATCTCACCTAGTCTTCAGTTCTCATACCCTTCCTCCCGTCTATGGTACACGGAATCTTGTGGTGAGGCAGTTGCCCTCAAGCAACTTGCCTTCGCCTCCTGGAAAGCAAATCCAACGGAAGGCAATCTCATTTCCTTTCACAAAGCTTGGAACAAGCGTGTGCCTACCCTCAGGAGTGCCAGGAAGCACTATCTCTCCACACTCAAGAATGAACTCTCAAACCTGTCTCCCTCCTCCAAGTCCTGATGGCGTCTGGTCAAATCTGTTTCTGGTGTTTGTTCCCCTTCCATCCCTCCCTTACCTCAAAAGGCTACACAGCGGACACTGCACGTAAAAAAGCTGAATGCCTCAACTCTGTGTTTGCCTCAAAATCTTGAGTCCCAAACCAGTCTCTTTCTGTACCCACCGTACCCAGTCATATCCAGCTGCTCCTGGACTCTGTGACCTTCTCTCCTGACAAGGTGGACAAGTTTGTCAATCCTCGTCTCTCATTCTGCAACTGTACAAGATGGCATCAGCCCATGGGTCCTAAAATCCTGCTCTTCCACTCTTTCACACCCTCTCTCTGTTCTCTTCACCCTCTCTTTTGCTCAAGGTCATCTGCTTGGAAATCAGCCAACATTAGCGCTTTACACAAAAAAGGTGGAAAAACAGATCCTTGCAACTACCGACCAATCAGCCTACTCCCAATTATCAGCCAAGTCATGGAATCCATCATTGCTTCGGATATCAAATCCTTCCTCTTCTCCAATGGCTTGATCTCTGATCATCAATTTGGAGTCAGACCAGGTCATTCTACTCTGGACATGCTGCTTCTGCTGTCTCAACAATGGATGGAGGTCCTCAATGCCAAACAGGAAATTAGAGCTGTCTCCCTTGACATATCACATGCCTTTGATACGGTCTGGCACCCCGCTCTGCTCACCAAACTCTCCCCGCTCGCTTTCCATGGAAATCTCCACGCATGGCTTGCGGACTTCCTCTCTGGGCGTAGTCAACTTGTAGCCCTGAATGGATTTCTCTCATCTCCCCTTCCTGTTCAAGCTGGAGTTCCCCAAGGCAGTGTTCTGGGCCCTGTGCTTTTTCTGGTCTTCATCAATGATCTCTCTGACTCTCTGGAAAATCCTCGCTATCTCTTTGCTGATTACTCCACTCTCTGCCGCTACATATCTCATCCCTCAGATCAGGAGTCTGCAGCCTTCTCACTCTCTGCAGACCTGGACAAAATCACAGACTGTTCAAACAAGAGGAACATGTCTTTCAATCCTGACAAATCTCACACTCTCACGATGTCTCTCTGAAAAGACCATCTGGACAACCATCCCATCTACTTTGTCAACAATCCCCTCCAAGAAGTTCTGTCACTCAAGCTCTTGGGTCTCACGATCTGCCATGATCTTTCCTGGGAAAACCACATTTCCAAGCTGGCCTCCAAAGCCAGTCGCCGACTGGGCATCCTCCGTCATGCGAAGTCCTTCCTTGGCACACCTGAGCTCCTCACCACATGCAAGGCTTTCATCCGCAGCTCAATTGAATACTGCTCTCCCCCCTGGGCTGGTGCTCCTGCCCCACACCGAGCTCGGCTTCACGCTGTTGAAACCAAAGCTTTCAGAATCATTGGAATCTCCCGCGATGAAGCTAACTCTGAGGGCCTTTCACTCACTCACCGCAGGCAGGTTGATGGTTTTTCTGTCTTCTACCGACTCCTCTCTGGCCTCACCCCCCCCCCCCCACTCCCCCAGCCCTGTCCCCCAAATACCCCTACAGGTCACACAAGATCTGCCAGCAACCCTCTTCTGGTGAAACTGCCAAAATCAAGACTCTCTGCTCACCTTCACTGTTTCATTCCTCTTTTCTCCTGCCTCTGGAACAAACTCCCTCACTCTCTTCAATTCCACTCCTCCCTCCAGGTCTGTAAAACAGCTGTTCACCACCATCTCTCATCTTCCCCCATCCAAAACCTTGATCTTTTCTACCCCTGTTAATTCACCCCAGATACACTTTTCTGAAATACCGACTTCCTGCCTGGAAGTCCTAGCTGTGTCCATGTGGTTTTTACCTCCCACCCCCCCCCCCCCCACCCCACTTTCCCACGCCCTCTCCCTCCCTCAGATCTCCCGAGGTCCCTGCTCTCAAATGTTGTACTTGTGTGCTTCCCCCTCTCTCCCCATCTTGTCTCCCACTCCCTTTATAATGTCTTGTGTCCATTTGTTTTTTTTTTGTCATTAATGTTAGCTCTTACATGAGCCTCAATGTTGTATACAAAAAACAAACAAACAAAAAAAAAAAACAGACACGGCTTTGTTGTCAAGGGCCAACAAACGGCTCTTTTCAAATACAACTGCGGTAAATAACCAATGGACATCAAAATGAATATCTTGAGAAAATGTTGTAATAATTAATGTTTACTGTACCAATGTGTAAAAAATCAGTGTGGTTTCCGGTACCGATGGACCGGAAACCACACTGTTCATCCATTAAAAACGTATAAATACCCTGCAGGCTGTAAAATTTTATATCATTCCACAAAATAATCCGTACTATTACAAGTCCTCGCCGTACAATGTCTGCTGTCAGTACAGGTAAGAGAAAACGCAAAAGTTTCACAGCCAAATTCAAACTGAAAGTTCACAAGAAAGTGAAACGTGGGCTGAAAAACGTAGAGATCAAGACAAACAATGAAAGATTAAAACATACTAATTTATCGGAAAAACATACATTTCACTTTGGCACACAATAAAAGAAGATAAAGATCCCACCGTTGGATCAGTTCTTCCTGCTCTTTAACCATGTAGGCCAGTTGGTTGAATATCGATCCCAGCTCCACAATGGTCGATTCCATCGTCTTCATGCTCCCCACAGATTCTCTGTCAGCAACCTGTCGGCAAGTCACATGACAGCAATGCATGAATAATAGGACATTTGGATGTATGAAACTGCAGCACTTCGAGCTGCGAAAGCACATTTTGATTTGAGGTATCAACATCAAAACAGTTTGTACAACTTTGGAACTGATCATTGTAATCTGAAAGCACAGGTCAAAATTTTGTACGAGCACAGGTTGGTGTTAAAAAACAAAAACAAAACAGAAAACACTTTGGGAATTAGTGAATCAAGGTAAATATCTTACGTTTACTCAAACATTATTTCATGATTCTCTAAACCATAGGATGTGAAGGGTTTCAAGGGATTTGTGACTCCTTCGGTCTGACTCAATCTATGAACTTTCCAACCCGGATTTCTCCCAATGGCAAATCCTCCCTTCTGGACGTAGTGATGACTAACTTTTCCACAAATGTCTCCTGCTCTTCCTCTGCTCCAATTGGTCCATCCGATCATATGCTTGTGAGAGTAAACATCCTTCTGGATATTTTCAGAAAGCTGCCTTCGTGCCAGTGAGTCTCGCAGGTCACTGGCAGAGACTGCAAGCAGACATCTCTCTCCAAGACTGGTCTCCCATATCTACTGCCCTTGATGTTAACTGCACCTGGAAATTCTTCCACAGAATCTATCTGTCTATCTATATTTATATCTCCCTCTGTGACTCTCTCTGTGTGTGTGTGTCTCTCTCTCTCTCTGTGTGTGTGTCTCTCTCTCTCTCTCTCTCTCTCTGTGTGTGTGTGTGTGTCTCTCTCTCTCTCTCTCTCTCTCTCTCTCTCTCTCCTTCAATTATCCTACACTTCTTCCCACCCATGGTACACTGAATCATGTGGTGAGGCAGTTGCTCTGAAACAACTTGCCTTCTCTTCCTGGAAGGCAAATTCGACCAAAGGCACTCTTAGTGCATTCCAAAAAGTCCGCAACAAGTGTGTATCCACTCTCAGGAGAGCAGAAAATAACATCTGTCCAACCTCAAGAATGAACTTCCAAACCTGTTTTCCTCCTCTAAAACCTGGAGTGGAGGTGCCTTGTTAAGTCAATCTTTGGAGTATGCTCTCCTTCCATCCCTTCCCTCTCTTTGAATGGCACCACAGCTGACTCCGCTCGTGAGAAGGCCTGTCCAACCTAAATTCTAAATTGTTGGAATTAAATTGTTTAAATTCTAAATTGAATGCCTGAATTCTGTGTTTGCTTCCAAATTTTTCGTCCCCCAACCACTCACTCTCAGAACCCATCCTTCACTGTCATACCAAACTGCTCCTGGACTGAGAAGGTGGAGAAGGTTCTTTCAACCCTCGATTCTGACTCCTCCACTGGACCGACAAACATCAGCTCACATGCCCTAAAAGCCTACTCTGCTGCTCTTGCACATCCTCTGTCAGCCCTTTACACCCTATCATTTACGCTCAGTCATCTACCATCTGCTTGGAAATCTGTCACCATCACTGCATTACATAATAAATAGCACCGCAAAGCGGGCGTAACCCCTCAGCCCATGCATGGTGGAAACCAATTTCAAGGTGGCTACCGTGGTGGCCATATTGAAAATCGCAGCACGCCATTTTTGAAAGGAACCTTCCTCAACCAAACTCCAACACACACTGCAAAAATGGATTTAATCGGACAAGCCGATCTGCTTGAAATTGACAGAAACCAATTTCAAGATGGCTGCCGTGGCGGCCATATTGAAAATCGCAGCACACCCCTGAACCTTCCTCTACTCAACCCAAACAGACACTGCAAAAATGGATTTAATCGGACAAGCCGTTCTGCTCGAAATTGATGGAAACCAATTTCAAGATGGCTGCCGTGGTGGCCATATTGAAAATTGTAGCGCGCCCATTTTCGAAAGGCGCCTTCCTCTACCCAACCCAAACAGACACTGCAAAAATGGATTTAATCGGACAAGCCGTTCTGCTCGAAATTGATGGAAACCAATTTCAAGATGGCTACCGTGGCGGCCATGTTGAAAATCACAGCGCGCCCATTTTCGAAATGAACCTTCCTCTACTCAACCCCAACACACACTGCAAAAATGGATTTAATCAGACAAGCCATTCTGCTCAAAATTAACGGAAACCAAAAGTTGACGGACGCCCGGATGACGCCCGTGACAATACCCCTTAGCCCAATTTGGGCTGAGGGGTGAAAACAAGACCGCTAGTCGAACAACGCCGAAGCTGGGCTCGTTTGATACTTCATTTGAAGAGGATAATACAACCTGGGTGGGGATACCAGTTAGCAAATAATGCAAGTACTAAAAAATTTTTTTTAAATTGACTTTAGGCATGGACAGCCGGTTCGTGAAGAAATTGCACCAAAAAAAAAAACGTACCCAGTCTGAATACTGCGATATCCAGTAAATGACGAAACTGCAAATGAGGAATCCGCGAATGCCACTGTCACGAACCGTGCCACTGACATCACCAGTTAAAATCATTTCAAATTACTAAATATTAATTCTTCCAGAAACCTCCAAGCAATGCAATGATCATGCATTTTCCATGTCAAATGACAAAGGAAAATCCTTGATGACAACCCCATTATGTTTTCATTGAAAAAAAAAAGACATCGACTAGTTTAAGTGTAAAGTTAAATTTAATTCTATTTAAATAAAATAAAGAATTTAAAGGTTGTAACAAAAAAAAAAAAATTCGGAAGGTCACCGCCGTTGCTACAGTGTCCATTACACCACCCTATCTAACATGTCACATTAGTTCTTCAGATCTGTTGTTTGTATCCTTCATGACATCATTAAAAACAGGAAGTTTCCTGTTTTGAATGATTTTTACTTTGTTTCACTGCCAGGCCGGAAGATAGACTTAAATACTCATCTGTGCAAATGTGATCGGGACAAATTCAGAGCTACGGTATTGCTAAACTACAAGGTTGTTTTCCAATTAATGTTCAAAATACAACATTCAATTGAAATCATGTTGTTCTTCAATCAAACTGACGTTGGTGGACAGAAGGACAGATGGACAAACAGAAGCGAACCAAATGATAAACCCAGCTTTCGCTTGGGTGACGGAGGTAAAAAGCTAACTCGCGTTCCACTTCGCAGCAGTCGTTCATCGTGTTATGGGTATGCTGTGAGGAAAGTACACACACGTTCTGCAACGATTCCCTTTTAATCAACATCAACACATTCATACTCAGAGGTCTCCCGTGAGACCAGTTTACGAATGAAACTGGTGAATCACAAGCCTCACACCAACATCATCATACCTGAGTTATTTGGCCTTGCATCTGACGTGCTGCTCCCGAGTCCATATCGATGTTTACCTGTCCCACAGCATTCCAGTCTGTTTGTGATGGAGTGGTACAAACAACCACAGATGCATGGGTTACAACTACTTTTCAAAGAATCTTCACCAAAATCAAATCGATTTATCCTTGTAACACACCCAACCAGAACACCAAGTTTCATCCAAATCCGTCCACAAATTTTTGAGATATCGTGCTATGTATCGGTGTTAGCCCGATCTCCCAATAATGAAGAATCACGCAAAAAATTAAATAAATCTCATATCCGAATTCATATTCAGATCTTCACTGGAATTGAACCAATTGTTCCTCATCACACACCCAATCTGTCCACCAGGTTTCGTCCAAATCCGCCAATAAATTTTTGAGATATCCTGCTATTAATATATCATTTTGGCCCTTTATCACAATGGCGAAGAATCACTTAATAAATTACATTAGCCGGATCCGATTCCAAATCTTCACCAAAATCTAATCATTTCGTCCTTGTCACATACACTACCTCTCTGCCAAATTTCACCCGAATCCATCCACAACTTTTTGAGATATCTTGTTCACAGACAGACAAACAGCCAGACAGCGGTCAAAACATAACCTCCATCCACCTTCAGTGGGAGTTAAATATAAACGTCAATAAATGGAAGCATTTCTCATCCTTGAAATGGGAACTTAGAGGGAGAGAGAGAGGGAGAGAGGGAGAGAGAGACAGAGGGAGAGAGAGACAGAGGGAGAGGGAGAGAGACAGAGGGGGAGGGAGAGAGAGAGACAGAGGGGGAGGGAGAGAGAGAGACAGAGGGGGAGGGAGAGAGAGAGACAGAGGGGGAGGGAGAGAGAGAGGGGGAGAGGGAGAGGGAGAGGGAGAGGGAGAGAGAGAGAGAGAGAGGAAGAGAGAGACAGAGGGAGAGAGAGACAGAGAGAGAGGAAGAGAGACAGAGGGAGAGAGAGACAGAGAGAGAGATCAGAATAAATTTGTTACTATTCCTCTTGGATTGCACAAGGTTATAGGATGGGGGAAAGCAGCACACTGTCAAAGACTTCCTGAGTAGAGCAGCTAGAGGAGCATGAAACAGTGTTGGCCCTGGGGATGCAAATGTATATGTATTCTACAGATATGATGGAAGGTGCTCTGAAATTATCTCCTGCCTCATTCCCCCTGAGATTCTTCACACTCTTGGTGTGTGTGTGTGTGTGTGTGTGTGTGTGTGTGTGTGTGTGTGTGTGTGTGTGTGTGTGTGTGTGTGTGTGTAACATACGAAGGTATGTATGCTCTTCAGAGAACCTTTCATGATATCTGGAGAACAGACTTAATGTTTCTACAGAATGCCTGATGGAAAGAGGTTCCAACGATGATGCCAATTGTTATGCCCTACGAGATTGACAGCACGCACCTGGATCTGTTAAGGAGACAGAGAGGTGACAACCAGGTACACCAGCCCAGGCATGGGAATAATGTATACTATAACAGGTGTGTGTGTGTGTGTATGTGTGCAGTTGTTGGCTGCTATCTCCATACGTGGGTGGGTTTCAGGAGATGGAACGGAGACATGCCAGGTCTCAGTATCTACCTCACATCCGTCGTGTGTGTGTGTGTGTGTGTGTCATTTTTCTCAGATGTGGCTGAGCAGATCTTCAGCAAACCTTCAGGAGGTCCATCAAAGTGAGTGCCAAGAAGTGTTTTAGGGCAAAATATATTTGTTTTTTGAAAAGTTGTATTTTTTTTTTTTTTTTTTTCTTTATCACTATCGTAGATGTAGGGACCCTATTGCTTAGTGGGTGTCGGGAAATATTTTAGGCCCCCACAAAAAAAATAGGCCGGGAAACGCTGGGAAGCCCTGCTAGTATTCCACAAGAGGGCGCATAATGACCTTGCATCGATATATTACCGGAGGGAGGCATCCTCGTGCATGACATTTGGAGTCACTTTCTATACCGGAAATATATTTCTCTCAACTAAGGTTGGGGTAAATGATACAGTATTCAGTACAACAGAATAAACTCTGCATTACAGTTGAAACGGTGGCTCAAAAAACAGATTTCGGAAATACATGTAAATAATACAAACCATCGGTGTACTCTCGTTCATTGCATTCAAATCGGCCGGTGCGAATCATTTACATAAAGATGCTGTTGAATTGCTGGATATTCAAATTGGTGAGAGTCGATTGTAGCTCTCTGTACTGTGCTATCATGTGAAGACAAGTTGTAACAGACAGGCTGCCGCTGGATCTATGTCAACCGGAGAGATTATAAAATTGGACAATTCCTTCAAAAACAACTCTCAACCCTGAACAAAAAAGCGTCATCGTCAGAATTATGAAGAGGACAGATCACCTGGCTAATCAATTATTCTTACCAACCACTAACTGGAGTCTCTTCCTTGGATTAGCTTGACATCACCTTGTTTTACGGTATGACTTTTCTTGCGGAGAATACATGAAAACTGGCATCTTAATGCAGGCCACCGCAGGTGGCACCTGAGAATCCTCCACACGGCTAATTATCATTCGTTGGCACCAAGAAGTCAACCACGACACACGAGGCATTCATTGGCAGGAAATGCTGCTGTTTAATCAACCGTGCCGGATCTCTGTCGGCTCATTTTGTACTCCATCACAGCTGTTCATCCCTCAACTGCATCATGTGCCACAAGTGCCTCCATCCAACCACATCCTATCTTGTCTGTTTCATCAAGTGTACATTGTCCAGCTTTACTCATCCGTCCCTCTTTTCTGCAGCTTGTGGAACAAAACTTCTGCCTCAGGTCTAGCCTCACGTCTGGTCCCTCAAAATGGCAGCTCAGCCTCCCCTTGTCCAACACTGATCACACCTGTCTAATATTGTCCATCCCATGTCTATTTATTCTCACCTCTCTAATGTTGTTTTGTTCAACCTGAATTTCGTTGTTCTTGCTCTTCTATGATTACTAACCGACTGACTGACTCACAGCACATGCACCTTGTCCTCAGTTATTCACAAAAGCTCCTTCAGCAATGCAAAGAGGGCAGAGTTTATTAAATTGTACATTTCATTCATGGAAGTTTCACAAGGAAACAAAATGTGTAAAGATATATTTTAAAATGTAGTTGTATTAATTTGTGCATGTGACGGCTTGAAGCTGGAAGGTGTGAAAACATTTTGCTACCTCGGAAACATGCTGAATGGAGAAGGTGGATCAGACTCGGCAACGGTTGCTGGAGTGGGATGTGCATGGAAGAAGTTTCGGGAACTGAGTGGCGTGCTGACGAGGAGGGGAGTGTCGTTGAAGCTGAAGGGAAAGGTGTGTGCTGCATGCATGTGTGAGAAGTGTTATGATTTATGGGAGCGAGACATGGGTAATGAACGTAGAGCAGCAACGAAGGTTGGAAAGGGTGGAAATGCGAATGGTTCGGTGTATGTGCGGAGTATCGTTGAGAGAGAGGAAGACAAATGATGAATTGCGAAAGATGATGGGAATAGAGCCTGTGATTGATGCTGTGAAGAGAAACAGTTTGAGATGGTTTGGTCATGTGTTGAGGAAGGATGAAAGTGACTGGTTGAGAAGAGTGATGGAAATGAATGTAGAAGGAAGTAGAGGACGGGGAAGACCGAGAAAGACTTGGCTAAAGATGGTGGAAGAAGAAATGCGGGCAAGGGGTTAACAAGGGGAGATGCACAAAATAGGGCAAATGGAGAAGATTGTCATGGGGACCGCAAAACTAACCCCCGCTCTAGCAGGGAAAATGGCCTTAAAATGCCTGTTGTGTGTGTGTGTGTGTGTGTGTGTGTATGTGTGTGATTCATAAATTGCATGAAAATGAAAAAGGTGCCGTTGCTTGTGGACACGGCGGCATACGTATCAAAATTGGTCATAACTGAACCGATGATGAAAACGTGGATCAAACGATTAAAATTTATTTATATACAAATACCATTAGTACAATAAGTGAGGCATTCATGAACCGAGTGAAATAGTACGGTACGAGTTTATGTGAGCAAACATACCACGCCTGTAATCAGCAGCAGGTGATGCAGCCAGGCTTGAATGATTGAAGAACTGTTCTTTTCTGTGTTGTTCTTGCTTCAAATTCTTGAAGTAAATAAAAAATACAGAATTAATTGTAGTAATCAAAGAGTGCATATTTGTAGGTAAAACAAAGCAGCCCAGGTAAATTTAATGGACACAATACAATTTACGTTACCAGGTAAGCTTTTGCTGCCGTTTCTCTTACTCATTCCTTTGCTGTAAACAGCTGCAAATAATTATATAATTTATTGAATCATGTGCCCTTCCCCCCTCCCCCCTTGGCGTCAGGAAGGGCATCCGGCCATAAAAAAAAACATTGCCTCAAATAGGGAACCATGATTGTCATGGGGCCCGCAAGGCTAACCCCCGCTCTAGCGGGGAAAATGGCCTTAAAACGATCATTCATTCATTCATTGAATCATTAAGCCACATTAACGCTGCGTATGCTTACAAAGTTACAGACTGAACACAGGAGTGCATATTCATAAACACATGAAAACGATATGGATAGAATGGTGGTCGTAGCGAGGTCTGAACCAAAGAAAACAGTTGGTTTACCTGTGCTGAATCGGTAGCACTTCCTGGGTGACATTCTCACATTAAAATAAATCTTCAGGAGAGGGTTTAAAGGTAATCCCCAAGCTGGTGCGGAGGATGTGGTTGAGAATGCCTCCAGAAGAGACCACGAAACAAACCGTGCTTCCATTTGAGAGTGTACCTCCAAAAAGGTACATACCTATTGTGCTAAATGTGAATATCGCAATTGAGCTTGCGATTCGAATTTTCATTATCTCCACCACCAAATGTAGACATAGGTAATGTTTTCACCCCTGTTTGTCTGTCTGTTCAGTGTAAACGGTCTCTTCCAGCTTTTACACAGGTCTCTTTGGCCTTGTACACAGCAGTTACACAGATCTATTCCAATCCGTCCGGTAATTAAACACGATCAAATAAGATAATATTGTTATGTCTGGTGGTAAAGCAATATCTAGAGCCAGATAGATCTGTGTAGGTAGGTATTTGACTGTCACGATAGGGAATCTACCTTGTAATAAGTTCTGTGTGTTTATGCGGTTTGTCGGTTAAGATGTATACCTGTGGACATACCAGGATGTTCGAGTGTTAGATAGAGTATGGATTTAAAGGTAAAGCCCCTGTGTATCAAACCTGGTCATCAAACCTTTGTCCCTTATGGCAATGCACACCTGTAGACACTTAGTTCAGCCCTTTAGTGCACGCATTAATTAAATTCCCTCCCCTGACAAGACTTTGGAAGGGGGCAGGCGGGAGGCCAGTTCAGGGCACCGCCGCATGGGCCGTGGCCAGCTACACCTCCGCTAGGCCTCGGGTAGCACATGCTATGACCACGCTACACGCTACGTGCTATGACCACGCTCCAGGCCTGTGGAGGGCACCGATTGGGTGGCACGCCGAGGCTGACGTCACCACAGCAAGGTTATAAGAGGGCGCGCTGAACTCCATGCACACTGCACAGTCCCGGTCCTGGCCCGAGTTGAGTCCTAGCCCGAGTGGAGTTCGCTTGCTTCTGGCACGTTCCTTCCTTTGTCTTGCTTGGACGTCCTTTTGCTTGGCTGGTAGCGTGCAGTCTCACTTGCGTTCTCTCCGTTCCTGTCTCGTTGTGCCTCGTGTTGGAGATCGACTTTGTGTGGAGCCGCGGGCCTGTGTTGGACGCGCGGTGCTTTTGGTGCTTTGGAGTTTGGAGCAGGGCCTGGGGGCGCGCGAACACGAACGGAGCTTGGAGCCACGTGGTGGACGATACTGAAAGACGACAAGACAGGTAAGACCGCACACCACTTACACACCATAACGAACGTTTCTATTTTCGTAATTCATTCCCTCGTCTGTATCTGGTGTTGGGCTAGCGGCTAGGGTGCCAGCTTAGGATCCTAGGATCCTGGGTTCGAATCCCGGTCGATCGCTGAATTAACACCAGGGGGGTTGACTCAGCCTGTCATCCTTCCGAGGTCGGCTAATTGAGTACCAGTTCACTGGTAATTCCCTGCTTGTCGAAAAAGGCGACAAAAAGGGTTGGCGGCAGGAAGGGCATCCGGCCGTAAAACATTGCTTCAAAAAGGGGACCAAAAAACAACAACAACCACGGTCCCCGAAAAAGGCCAACCCCCGCTTTGCGGGGGGAAATGGCCTCTAGAGGTGGGGTTTTTTTTTTTTTTTTTTTTTTTTCCCCCCTCGTCTGTATCTGAAGACTGGTGTGTGTGGGATCCCAATTTTGGCTTTTTATTTGATTACCGTCGCGTTCATGGTTTCGGGTTCCGTCAAATAAATCTTTATTTTTGTACATTTGAAATTGTGTTTGTCGAGTTCGGTTCATTAATTCTCCGCAGGATCGAAGCCGCGGTCGGCGCGCTCCAGGTAAGTGCTTTTGCCGCAGCCTTCCATTTCCCTTCTTCCTCCCGCGTTTTATAGTCGAATCCGTATTCGGTCACCGCCTCCAAGTAAAACCGTTTTTGGTCCATCCGCAAGCCCTGGTATTAACCGAAGGGTCCGCGCGACAATATTAACATTTGTACACAACATAGCATTCAACATAATTCACATCACCAGTGCGGCAAAATCAATGTTACAAGCAATGCACAGTCGGAATCACAGGTGCATGGGAGGGAGAAGGATATCTTAAAAAGTTGTGGCTGGATTTGGATGAAACTTCATGGACAGGTTTGGGTCTGTGAGGACTAATTGCTTAGATGTTGGTGCGAATCCAGGTACGCAATTTTTTTTTCATTTTCTAAGTGATTCTTCACCATTGATAGATCGGGCCATAAACTATATATGTACATATATGTCTATATACAGTATATGTCTATATACAGTATATGTCTATATACAGTATATGTCTATATACAGTATATGTCTATATACAGTATATGTCTATATACAGTATATGTCTATATACAGTATATGTCTATATACAGTATATGTCTATATACAGTATATGTCTATATACAGTATATGTCTATATACAGTATATGTCTATATACAGTATATGTCTATATACAGTATATGTCTATATACAGTATATGTCTATATACAGTATATGTCCATATATAGTATATGTATATATAGTATATGTATATATATAGTATATGTATATGTATATCTATATTATAATAGCCGTAGATGATTCTGTCTGTCTGTCTGTCTATCTGTTGGGTGTCTGTCCGGGGTGTGGCTTACTCGGTTTGCAGAGTAGCTCCACCCATAGCTCCACCCATTCTGGGAGTGGCTATAAACAAATATCCACCATTTTATTAACTCGCATAGCTTTGAGTCCTGTTTTGTAGGCCCGTGGTGTCTTGCTCTCCCCCAGTTTTATTTCAAATCAAATTCGATAAATCATTTCATTTTTCACAGTCGCTAACATAGTTTTAGACTCGGTTGAAAAAAAACGGGAAGAAAATCCGATGAAAGTTGCCGTTTATAGAACGAAATGAATTCTCAAAGGCCTGTAACTTCAAGGCCATTGAGTCTCTCTCACGCCTTTATCTCCAATCTAACTCACCATATGATTTCCTTTTTATCGATGGTTTTACTTTTAGACTCGGTGTCAGCAATAATTGAGAACAATCCACACACGCGGGAAAATGCAGAGATATATTTTTTTAAATCGCGTCATGGTGTATCATACACCGCCCAACATGACACCGCCGGCAATGTGTCGATATATATTAAAAATTCGCTTTTGCTTTTCCGTTATGATATATTACTATTTCGTTTGATGATAGTCGTCACAAAAACGTCAACAATGATGCCGACATATATTTCTTCGTTTTTATTTCATTCAACATATTAGCCGGAAGTAAAATATGTTTCAGGAAATTACCGAGAGATATTTCTTCGTTTTTTTTATTAGTTATGTGCGCATACACTTTAAATAGGTTTATTTGAAATCTTTAATTTTCCACAAACATTCCACACACGCGGGAAAATGCAGAGATATATTTTTTAAAATCGCGTCATGGTGTATCATACACCGCCCAACATGACACCGACGGCAATGTGTCGATATCTATTTTAAATTCGATATATCATTTCATTTTTCACAGTCGCTAACATAGTTTTAGACTCGGTTGAAAAAAAACGAGAAGAAAATCCGATGAAAGTTGCCGTTTATAGAACGAAATGAATTCTCAAATGCCTGTAACTTCAAGGCCATTGAGTTTCTCTCACGCCTTTATCTCCAATCTAACTCACCATATGATTTCATTTTTATCGATGGTTTTAGAGTCGGTGTCAGCAATAATTGAGAACATTCCACACACGCGGGAAAATGCAGATATATTTTTTAAAATCGCGTCATGGTGTATCATACACCGCCTAACATGACACCGACGGCAACGTGTCGATACATATTAAAAATTCGATATATCATTTCATTTTTCACAGTCGCTAACATAGTTTTCGACTCGGTTGAAAAAAAACGGGAAGGAAATCCAATGAAAGTTGCCGTTTATAGAACGAAATGAATTCTCAAACGCCTGTAACTTCAACTTCAAGGCCATTGAGTCTCTCTCACGCCTTTATCTCCAATCTAACTCACCATATGATTTCATTTTTATCGATGGTTTTGGACTCGGTGTCAGCAATAATTGAGAACATTCCACACACGCGGGAAAATGCAGAGATATATTTTTTAAAATCGCGTCATGGTGTATCATACACCGCCCAACATGACACCGACGGCAACGTGTCGATATATATTAAAAATTCGCTTTTGCTTTTCCGTTAAGATATATTACTTTTTCGTTTGATGACAGTCGTCACAAAAACGTCAACAATGATGCCGACATATATTTCTTCGTTTTTATTTAATTCAACATTATTAGCCGGAAGTAAAATATGTTTCAGGAAATTACCGAGAGATATTTCTTCGTTTTTTAAAATTAGTTATGTGCGAATACACTTTAAATAGGTTTATTTGAAATCTTTAATTTTCCACAATATAATTTACTTGCCATTTATCATTTGATGATTACGAGACAAATTCCTCTTGAGGATCGTGACAATTCATGCGCTGCGTGGAAACTTCTATTTCCAAAATGAATGAGACGATCGATGAAGAACGCAGACTTGAACAGGATGCAGCAAGAAAACGAATGAGACGGGCGAACGAGTCCATCGACGAACGTCAATGCAAACTTGCGGGGTCACCCGTGGGAATCCCACGGGCATGGATGTGTGTGACATTTCGACATATTGAGTTAGATGCTGCACATTCATTTTTACAAAATGGTTACTGGCAAGTCATCAGATCCAGAAATGGTGTAAAAACCACCGTTTAGAGGCCATTTTTCCCCGCAAAGCGGGGGTTGGCCTTTTCGGGGACCGTGGTAGTTGTTGTTTTTTTGTCCCCTTTTTGAAGCAATGTTTTACGGCCGGATGCCCTTCCTGACGCCAACCCTTTTTGCCGCCTTCAACGACAAACAGGGAATTACCAGTGAACTGGTACTCAATTAGCCGACCTCGGAAGGATGACAGGCTGAGTCAACCCCCCTGGCATTAATTCGGCGATCGACCGAGATTCGAACCCAGGATCCTAAGCCGGCACCCTAGCCGCTAGCCCAACACCAGAAATGGTGTCATGAACACAATTTATTTACGCACAAGCACAAAAGCAAGACGGGCCGATTTCCGATTCCGACGGGCCGACGGGCGAGACGGGCCGATTTCCGATTCCGACGGGCCGATTTGGAGCAAGAAAAAGAACGAGACGGGAGAAAAAGGAGAGAAACGAGACGGGGAAAGCCGATTGGAGAGGCGAGTGAGGCGCGATTGGAGAGGAGTGTGAGGCGCGATTGGAGAGGAGTGTGAGGCACGATTGGAGAGGAGTGTGAGGCGTGATTGGAGAGGAGTGTGAGGCACGATTGGAGAGGAGTGATTGGAGGGGAGTGTGAGGCACGATTGGAGAGGAGTGTGAGGCACGATTGGAGAGGAGTGTGAGGCGCGATTGGAGAGGAGTGTGAGGCGCGATTGGAGAGGAGTGTGAGGCGCGATTGGAGAGGCGTGTGAAGGATTGCAGAGGAGAGGAGTGTGAGGGATTGGAGAGGTGAGGGATTGGAAAGGAGAGGGATGTGAGGGTTTGGAGAGGAGAGGAGTGCTAGGTGGAGAGAGGAGAGTGTCAGGTGGAGACAGGAGAGTGTCAGGTGGAGACAGGAGAGTGTCAGGTGGAGAGGAGTGAGGGGTCACATATTATGTGAAATAACTAAATTCACACCATTTCTGGATCTGATGACTTGCCAGTAACCATTTTGTAAAAATGAATGTGCAGCATATAACTCAATATGTCGAAATGTCACACACATCCATGCCCGTGGGATTCCCACGGGTGACCCCGCTAGTATATATATATATATACTGTATATATATATATATATATATGTATATATATATATGTATATATATATATACTGTATATATTGTTGCGGATATGAGGATTGTATTTTTTTTATTGTGTAATATTGCTTGAATATGGCCCCTCCTGCCTCCAGAGTTGTGTAAAGGTAAAAAGGGCGTCCCGGTAGTCAATTCCATAAAGCATCCATTGAAGGACACTTTTATACCATTGTTCAGTAGTTTATATCCTTATTATGTGTTTTAGGGTAAGGCCTCGTCTTCCATTAGAATGACACTCCATTGCACCAAGTGAAAGAGATAGATTCCCTTCATCCTTCATTCCCATTCCCAAAACCTCCATTTCCCCTTTCGTCAATTGCCATTCGCATTGCCAACCAACAATTGCCGCCATTGACCACGAGGCAGGGTTGGGGAAGAAAGGCGGGTCCCCACCTCGTCATAGAGGGGAGGAGTGAGTCAGCCCCGCTCAACCAACCACGAACAAGGGGTTGGACTTGGAGAGGGTGTGGAGAGAAACATCAAGGAGGTTCGCGAAGGTTGAGGGGCAGGGCCTATATAACCCGCCACGGGACATTCTCCAAGAGCTACGAGATGAGATGAGAGATGAGCTTTTACGAGATGAGATGAGAGATGAGCTTTTACGAGATGAGCTATGACAAGAGCTGAGTGTGTGGTTTTTGGTCAGAGCTGGGTTGGTAGTCAGTGGTGGTCAGTGGTTGCGTAGAGTGGAGGGATTGCGTTGAGTTGTCGGTGGTGAGGAAGAGTTGGACTAAGCAAGAGAGAAAGAGTCCTGGAGTTAGTGAGAGAGGGAGAGAGAACCCGTCACGCCAGACCCCCCCACCAGCAGCGTTGGCTTGGCTCCACCAAGCAGCTCCGACCCGTTACCCCGCGCACACGACAGGATCGGTGGCATCGCCGGCCGACGAGGTCCAGCCCGACGTCCCGTGCAGGATGAAACTCCAGCCAGCTCCGTGCCTTCCTCCAGCCACCCACCTCCTGTCATTCCTGCCTGCAATTTCCATCCTTTTGGTGTACGTGAGTTTGTTCTGTTTGTTCTGTCCTGGGTAGTCAATTAAGTCTGTATAAGCTAGTAATTTTCACTGTGTCACCTGCTTTTTCATGTCCCTGTACATAACCGTGACTGCTCCTTTTTGCTTGTGTGTGTAATAATAAATCCCGTTACTCTTCTGTACGTCTTCTTCTTCCTCTTTACATTCGGTCGTTTTAGAGTTTTCCACATTGAATAGCTGTGGCGCGATCGGGCCAACGTTTGGGTGAATCGGGGAAACTGTTAGGTCGCGGGGCCTCCGCTCGGCAAACATAACATCCTTAACCGCGAACCGTAACAATAGGTGTCAGGAGTGGGATTCGGGGCCCGAACTAAATTTTTAAAACATTTAGAAAAAATTTGGTCAAAATTTGGAGCGGCCGAAATTTGTTTTGTTAAAGAAAAACCCGAATTTTGAAATCGCGCCATGGCTGGTCAAGGCGACGGGATGTCGGTGGGAGAGATAGACGGGGTAGAGTCGACCCAGGACCTCGGGGAAATGTATGTGGAGGAAAGAGAGGAGGAGAACATTGGCAATGTGGTTGAGGGGGTATCAGGCGCACAAAATGGCGCCCTCGCGCACATGGTTATTGTGGCGCCAAATTTAGCCGCGCCCGTGACCGTAGCAGCACCGGTGAATTTGGACCTATTTATGATACAAATAAGGGCGCTCATGGTCCAGACAAGTGAAGACCTGAGGAATGACTTGGGGAACCAGATGGATGCTCCGGGTGAGCGATTGGAGGGCCAAATGGGACAAATGGGGAACCGGATGGATGCTCAGGGTGAGCGATTGGAGGGCCAAATGGGGGCAATGAGGGACGAAGCGAGGGGTACCGGTGAGGGATTAGACAAGAAATTTGAGGGATTAGACAAGAAATTTGAGGGATTAGACAAGAGATTGGAGGGGTTAGACAATGGGATAGAAGGGGTGAAACATGGGTTAACGGGGGTGGAAAATAGAATGGCTGCCCAGGAGAATCAGATAGAGGGGGTGAAAAATGGGTTAATGGGGTTAAAAAATAGGATGGAAGGCAAATTGCGGGAAATAAGGGAGCAATCCGCCCGAGAAATTAAACAAATGGGAGAGCAGATAGAGGAGGTAAAAATCGGGGTAGAAACCAAACTGGATGCTCAGAGGGATGAATTGGGACAGATGAGGGTGGCATCTACAAAAGAGAGGGAGGAGATACAACGAGGTGTAAGTGAGGAGGTCTCGGGGGTACGCGAGGAGGTAAAGCGAGGTGAAAAGCGTATAGAGAAAGAGGTGAGAAATGGAACGGCTAGGTTACAGGGGGGAATAGAGGACCTGACGGAGGAGGTGGAACAGCTGACGGTGGGACAGACGGAGTTAGTGGAGCAGGTTCAAAGGAACACTGCGGTACTAGGAGGGTTAAAAGTGACACAAAACGACATAAAAAATGACTTGATAGCGACACAGAGGGAATGTCAGATGGTACGTGAGGGACTGACAATGAGGTTGGACGAGGTGACAGAGGTAATGGAGACAAAGGACCGGCAGGTGAGGATGCACATAGAGACGGTCACGGTAGCCTTAGAGGACGAGATAGAGGAGACGCACCGGGAAATAAAAGAGGTGAAGCAAAAATTAGAGGAAGTGGAAGACGAGGTGAGTGAAATTAAGAAGAGACGGACAGAAACTAAGAGAGAAATACAGGAGGAGGTGATGGAATATGTTCAAGGTCGGTGCTCAAATCGTGATGTGGTGCTCACTAACCAAATAAAGAGTTTGCAGGTGGCGAAGGAGGTGCAGAGACGAGGTGCCAAGGTGAGTGGCGATATACGTGGAAATGTATATGATGTGAGGAAAGCTTCAGTCGGCTTGGGGGTTGATTTGGATCCGGGTGTTCGTGAGAGGCCGTTGGTGAAGTGTGCGACAGGTACGGTGTGCGAAGGAGGAGGTGTGCGAGAATGTCCGACTCTGGGGTGTGTGAGGAAAAAGTGCGCGCCAAGGAGTGAGTGTGCTGTCGAGAGTGAGTTGGTCGAAGCGCGTGTGCGAGGGGGCACATGGAAGCGCGGTGTGGTGAGTGTTGCAGAGGATGTAACGAGAGAGTGTACACCTGTGGTGAGTGTTACGGAGGAAGTAACGGGAGAGTGTGCGCAAGAGGATGCGTGAGAAAGGTGTGTAATGGCCAGGTGCATGGGGAAAGAGTGCGCTGTCAAGAGTAAGGGAGAATGCACGCCTGTGGTGAGTGTTACAGAGGATGTAACGGGAGAGTGTATGCAAGAGGGTGCGCGAGAAAGGTGTGTAACAGACAGGTGCATGAGGAAAGAGTGCGCTGTCGAGAGTAAGGGTGAGTGCGTTGTCAAGAGTGGTGGTGAAAGTAGTGAGAGTGACACGGAGCGTGAGCTGGTTGTGAGAGGATGTACACCTGGAATGGAAGGATGCACACCTGGAAGGGTAGAGCGTGTGTGGGAATGCACACTGGAATTGGTCGTGAGGCACGTGGTTGGGTGTGCGAGTGAGAGCACACCTGTGATTGTCACAGAGGAGGTGACCGAGGAGGGGGCACGAAGGTGTGTTAGTGAGGTGTGCAAACGACGAGTGTGTGCCAAGGTGTTCGGTGGTCAGGTGTGTGACCAAGTCTGTGAGCGGAATGAGTGTACCTGGGTGTGTAAGAGAAGGTGCAATGACGAGGAGCATGGGAACAGCTGGATGTATGAGCAAGGAACGGGCTGCGGGGTGTAAGCATGCAGGTGAGGCATCGACAGTAACCGGGTTCGCGGTTAGAACGACATTTAGCCGAATCGGGCCCTCGGTGCGTGCCGGGTTTCGCGTGCCGCGAGGACCAGCGGGGATCCGAACCACGGCGGGTTCGAAAGGACCGCCGTACGCGATCCACGCTGGGCCTCGCTTTGAATGGCCGCGTCTGTGCTCCACTAGGCGGAGCGGGCAGCCCGATAGGAAGGGTCGTCATGGCGACCCCCTTTTGTTGAGGCGTTCCGGCAGGTCGAGATCGGGCCATGGGACGGCTCCGTGCCGAGGTGGTGCGTGGGATCTCGGCCCAGGTAAACCTCCTTCCCTTCACCGAGTATCGGACGCATCCAGCCGCCGGCACCAAACCACCCGCATTCATTGCTCGGCTTTACGAAGCCGGGCTGTAGACGTGAATTGGCGCACCGAGAGGATCTAGTAAGTAGACGGATGATGAGGTTAGTGTTTTGGACCCAAAATTAGAAAAAGGCAAAATTTGATGATTGGCAAAGGATTGGCAGTAATGATTGGCAGATGATGGGTAGTGATTGGCAAATTTTTGATTGGTTGGAATTTGGTAAGCAAAATTGATAGTGGGATGTCCCCAATGTGGTGGGATGGCAACTCTGTCATCCCTCCCCACGGGGGCAAAGGAGCACTAGATTTATGGGGTTTGGCAGTGTAAGCTCGCCGAGGGAGGGTTTGGATAATGTGTAGGGATCTAGAAGATGACCTTAGGTAACGGTAAGATTAGGTAGTGAGAATGATACCTGTAGTGGGGACGTATGTAGATTAGTGTGGATGATAATGACGTGGGAGCGCAATCGTTTAAAGGGGCGACTGGGAAGCGCAAGTTTCAGAGGGGACTAGTTAGATGAGATGATGCCGTGTGAGTGATGGAGGTGTATAGAAGTGTATTGTGAAAAGTGTGTGAATAACAGGTGTGATTGCACAGGTGTGCAACTGAACAGGTGTATGGACAGAGTTTGAGTGAGTGATGGTGATGTGTATGGTGCTGACCAAATGGTCCAGGAAGGAAGGAGGGTGCAGAAAGCACCAGGAGTGATTGCACAGGTGTGCAACTGCAGGTGAATGGAGATTGGTTGTGTGGAATACATGGAGTGTGGAATACATGGAGTGTGGAATATATGGAGTATTGGAATGGATGGTCGTGGAGTGAGTAGGATGGAAACTGTGGAGTGGAGTGGATGGTGGAGAGGTGTGAATGGGGGAAGAGTGGACCCCCATCACGAATACCCGGGGAGGGTAGTGTAAGTGTTAGGTAGAGGGTATAGGTAAATTGTGGTTGGATATTGGCATCTGTGGTGCGGGTGAAAGAATGGTGTTTGGATGGGTGCATTAGTGTTGTGGAAATGGCTGGGCGTGTAGCCTGTTAGTGTGTGTAGTTGGTTTGAGCACTCCACCACTGTGAGGATGTCGGCCAGGTGAGGCCGCAGGTGGGCTCTGGGAGCCGGTAGTTGTGGATGGGGCCCGAGGATCCGGAGGACGGACCCGGGTAGCCCAGTGCCAGAGGGCACCGAGTGGGGTGACAGAGCCAGGAGGGGCCTTCCCCAGTTAGTTAGGTTAAGGTGAGGAGCTAGGTAAGCTCGGGTGGCAACTGCAGTGGTGGAGGTGTGCAGGTGGGTAGACCTGCTGGGAGAGCTACACGTCTCAGCCCAGAAATTGTGCAAGGGCACCGGGAGATGAATCGGGGGAGTGAGACCCCAAATTGAGAAGCACCACAGTTTGGTCAATGGGAATTGGTTTTTTAGAACCCATAGTGTAAGTTGGCCAATGGATTGGCAGGGAAATACCCTGGGTAGTGTAAAGTGTGTTAATGTCATTTAGAAAGTAGTTAGGATGAAAATCTCCTTGCACCATCTGCATCCACTCACCTGAGGTGACAGGTACTCCACACCATGCCAGGTGGTTTTTGTTATTTTTATGATGCAAATGTTTGGAATGTGAGACGCATCATGACGTGGGTGAGACATTGTGCTATGTTGTTCCATCTCTTCCTCCTTATGAGGATTGATGACGAATTGGGTGATGGCAAATTTTGGATAGAGGGATTGTGGAGACGAATTTGGTATAGGGGAAATATGGGGAAGACATGACAGTAGCGACGAATTTGTAAATGTGTAGATTTTTGTACATATGGGGTAAGGGCAAGGGTAGTGTAGGTGACAGGGGGGGGGGGTGACGTACGGTAGGGACGAGCTTTCTCACTTCGCTCTCCGTACGCATTTCGCCTTGCATTGCCTTATTGATGTGTACCCTTGTGACCTTACCCCTCGCTCATCTGTCTTCCCCCCTTTGTCTCCCACATGAGGACCTGAGCGCCACTGGGCGCCGAGGGGAGCGTGTGTGAGTCCGGCATTGTGCGCCCGGAACTCCCAGAACCAGCTGTCTGCATCGATGCACCACATTATGGACCACATGTCTGTGGCCGAGCACCACTTATGGACCCCATGGGTTGGGGCATGGCCCCTCTGCTGGAACCGGCCATGAGGGCCCGAAATCTTGCTGGCGGACCTTGATCACAGGGCACCAATGCCCCACAGGTGAACCACACTAGTCGGCCCTGGGGGCCAAAAATAAATAAACATGGACACGTTGGGTGCATTTTATTGTAATACAAATAGGCCGCCAGCAAAGGAAGATGACAACATCAGGAAGAAATAATAATAGCCAGCAGAGGGAGCCGAAGAGCAAGAGACCACCTGCAGGGTTAGGGGTTGTCGATTTATTTTTATTGATGAACTGTGGTGACTGCACCGATTGGTGTTTGAGGGTGTGTTGGTGCGTTTTGGGTGCTTTCATGGTGCATTGATGCAGAGCAGACTGTCTCCCCCCCCCCCCCCAGAAAGAACAATCACAGGTCCTGGGTTGCGTTTTGTAAATAAAGTAGCGTCACTGTAAATAATGCTCCCCACCGTCAGTGTGTAGTTTGAAAACCATTCCGCAATTCGGTTAACTGTGGGCGTGAGTCTGTTAGGTAGGGTGCAATGGAGCAGCGGGACATATTGATCTATGTTTTAAAACTGTCGCACTCAGGGTCAGGTTAAAAGTAGAGGGAACTACACCTACGTGTCACACTAAATTAAAGTTATAGGCCCGGGACGTGCCTAAGAGGAGGAGGGTGCAGTGTTGCGGATATGCGGATTGTATTTTTTTTATTGTGTAATATTGCTTCAATATGGCCCCTCCTGCCTCCAGAGTTGTGTAAAGGTAAAAAGGGCGTCCCGGTAGTTAATTCCATAAAGCATCCATTGAAGGACACTATAATACCCTTGTTCAGTAGTTTATATCCTTATTATGTGTTTTAGGGTAAGGCCTTGTCTTCCATTAGAATGACACTCCATTGCACCAAGTGAAAGAGATAGATTCCCTTCATCCTTCATTCCCAAAACCTCCATTTCCCCTTTCGTCAATTGCCATTCGCTTTGCCAACCAACAATTGCCGCCATTGACCACGAGGCAGGGTTGGGGAAGAAAGGCGGGTCCCCACCTTGTCATAGAGGGGAGGAGTGAGTCAGCCCCGCTCAACCAACCACGAACAAGGGGTTGGACTTGGAGAGGGTGTGGAGAGAAACATCAAGGAGGTTCGCGAAGGTTGAGGGGCGGGGCCTATATAACCCGCCGCGGGACGTTCCCCAAGAGCTACGAGATGAGATGAGAGATGAGCTTTTACGAGATGATGAGAGATGAGCTTTTACGAGATGAGCTATGACAAGAGCTGAGTGTGTGGTTTTTGGTCAGAGCTGGGTTGGTCATCAGTGGTGGTCAGTGGTTGCGTAGAGTGGAGGGGTTGCGTTGAGTTGTCGGTGGTGAGGAAGAGTTGGACTAAGCAAGAGAGAAAGAGTCCTGGAGTTAGTGAGAGAGGGAGAGAGAACCCGTCACGGCAGACCCCCCCACCAGCAGCGTTGGCTTGGCTCCACCAAGCAGCTCCGACCCGTTACCCCGCGCACACGACAGGATCGGTGGCATCGGCGGCCGTCGAGGTCCAGCCCGACGTCCCGTGCGGGATGAAACTCCAGCCAGCTCCGTGCCTTCCTCCAGCCACCCACCTCCTGTCATTCCTGCCTGCAATTTCCATCCTTTTGGTGTACGTGAGTTTGTTCTGTTTGTTCTGTCCTGGGTAGTCAATTAAGTCTGTATAAGCTAGTAATTTTGACTGTGTCACCTGCTTTTTCATGTCCCTGTACATAACCGTGACTGCTCCTTTTTGCTTGTGTGTGTAATAATAAATCCCATTACTCTTCTGTACGTCTTCTTCTTCCTCTTTACATTCGGTCGTTTTAGAGTTTCCCACATTGAATAGCTGTGGCGTGATCGGGCCAACGTTTGGGTGAATCGGGGAAACTGTTAGGTCGCGGGGCCTCCGCTCGGCAAACATAACATCCTTAACCGCGAACCGTAACAATATATATATATATATATATATATATATATATATATATATATATATATATATATATATATATATATATATATATATATATATATATACAGTGGAACCTTGACTTACGAGTGCACCAACTTACGAGTTTTCCGAGATACGAGCCGTCGCTCGGGTGGTTTATTGCTTTGAGATGCGAGCCGAGATCCGAGTTACGAGCTTACGCCACCCGCCACCAGGTGGGTTCCGGTCACGTGGTTATCTTGCCGTGCAAGTACAGTATCTCTGCCGTATATCGCTGCTGTTGTGTTTTCGCATGTTGGTTATTTTGGAGCTTACGCCAGCCGCCACCAGGTGGGTTCCGGTCACGTGGTTATCTTTCCGTGCAAGTACAGTATCTCTGCCGTATATCGCTGCTGTTGTGTTTTCGCATTTTGGTTATTTTGGAAAATTTCTTAGTTTTAACAATGGGTCCTAAGAAATTGAGTGCCAAGGGCAGTGCTGAGAAGAAGAAGAGGATGATGTGCTTGGCTATAAAACACGCAATCGTCGAACAACATGAGCGAGGTGTGCGTGTTGTCGACTTGGCGAGGCAGATGTGAAGGCAGCTGAAGATTTTATTATAACTTTTGCCGAACTGATAGAAGCCGAACGATACATCCCCCAGCAAATCTTCAACTGTGACGAGACAGGGCTCTTCTGGAAAAAGATGCCGAGGAGGACGTATATAACGGCAGAGGAGAAGAGCATGCCAGGCCACAACTTGTTCAGAGTGCCGGCGATAGCTCGCCTTCTCTTTGTGGAAGACACGGTGAGATCCTTAACATCCAACAACTAATGGGACGCAAACGGGGCGCCCAGTTTAGCGGTACACACATTGATGAATCACCCTGCCTGTGAAACACCGACATGACAGGTTATAGCTGGGTCGGGATTCAAACCCAGGCTGGACAGTTTAGAGTCAAGTGTGCGTACCTCCAGTCCAAGCCATCCTGCCAACTTGTATGCTGCATACAGGTGAAATATAAAGCGCGAGATATTTTTATATATACTGCATATTTAAAAAAAAATTGGTGTGGTTTTTGGCGGGCTGGAACGGATTAATAGCATTTCAATGCATTTTAATGGGGAAATTTGATTTGAGAAACGAGCAAATTGAGTTACGAGCTCGGTCACAGAACGAATTAAACTCGTAAGTCAAGGTTCCACTGTATATATATATATATACAGTGGAACCTTGACTTACGAGTTTAATCCGTTCCGTGACCGAGCTCGTAACTCAAATTGCTCGTATCTCAAATCAAATTTCCCCATTGAAATGCATTGAAATGCTATTAATCCGTTCCAGCCCGCCAAAAACCACACCAATTTTTTTTTAAATATGCAGTATATATAAAAATATCTCGCGCTTTATATTTCACCTGTATGCAGCATACAAGTTGGCAGGATGGCCTAGACTGGAGGTACGCACACTTGACTCTAAAGTCTAAACTGTCCAGCCTGGGTTTGAATCCCGACCCAGCTATAACCTGTCATGGGTGAATCACAGGCAGGGTGATTCATCAATGTGTGTACCGCTAAACTGGGCGCCCCGTTTGCGTCCCATTAGTTGTTGGATGTTAAGGATCTCACCGTGTTTTCCACAAAGAGAAGGCGAGCTATCGCCGGCACTCTGAACAAGTTGACGGCAGAGATACTGTACTTGCACGGCATGATAACCACGTGTCGCACGATCTCTTGTCATGGTCCACAAGATTATCACAGAGAGGTGCAGCTTCCAGCGTTTCGAGATCTGATCCAGGCCTATCCAACGAGACCGGTCCCAGCGTTCTAGGCCCGGTGGTTGTCTCAGACGGACCCGACAACGGCAGTGTTCGTTTTAACTCGATTCGATTCGAGCGCCGACGTGCCGGCGAACAAAACCGGTCATATCTTTTGAACGCGTGGCTCGATTTTTACAAAATAAACTTTTTCTTGAAGGTCTGAACCGTGCGCTCAAAACGATACCGAGTTTGACCCTGAGAGAGCCGTTTTGCGCCGGCAAAGGCGCCTTGTGTGACGTGAGGACCACGTCGTGCTGCATAGATTATCATAAATTATCATATCATTATCGGCGGCGTTATATATCATTAGCGCTATACGACAGAGATACTGTACGTGCACGTCAAGATAACCACGTGACCGGAGCCCACCTGGCGGCGGAAACTCAAAATAACCGAAATGCGTAAACTAAAATGCAGCGCTATACGATAGAGATACTGTACGTACACGGCAAGATAACCACGTGACCAGAACCCACCTGGCGGCAAAACTCAAAATAACCGAAATGCGTAAACTAAAATGCAGCGCTATACGATAGAGATACTGTACGTACACGGCAAGATAACCACGTGACCAGAACCCACCTGGCGGCAAAACTCAAAATAACCGAAATGCGAAAACTAAAACGCAGCGCTATACGACAAAGATACTGTACTTGAACGGCAAGATAACCACGTGACCGGGTGGCGAAAGCTCGTAACTCGGATCTCGGCTCGCATCTCAAAGCAATAAACTGCCAGAGTGACGGCTCGTATCTCGAAAAACTCGTAAGTTGGGGCACTCGTAAGTCGAGGTTCCACTGTATATATATATATATATATATATATATATATATATATATATATATATATATATATATATATATATATATATATATATATATATATATATATATATATACTGTTACAGTTTTTAGAACTTTCACATCAAATTTAGTATTCAAATTCCTTATAAATAACCCCCGTGTACATTTCCCCCTTAATTGGCTGTTAATTGAAATGAGCACCTTAGCTAGTCCATGTACAAGCACATAGCCAATCATAGAACCTCTCGATAGATATATCATTATTTTGTGTTTCAGTTTAAGGCTGTGTCTTGTTGACCTTGACTAGTTGACCTTGCGCTGCACCAAATGAAATAAGATAGATCCCCCCCTTTTCAATTGCCCAAAGCCTCCATTACCAACTGCATTCGCCTACATTACCAACTGCATTCGCCTACATCTCCAACTGCATTCACCCTCCATTGCCCATGTGCTCCAACTCGGAGAAGAAGGGCGTTGCCCGCCCATCGTCATCAAGGGGTGGAGCCAGAAACCCCTTACGACCAACCAAGAATGAGGGGGTATGGCTCAAGAGGGCAGGATTATAAAACCCGTTGCATCAGCCCCCAAGAGAGATGCGTAAGGGGCCAGACGAGAGAGGGAGGACGAATTGCAAGTTCTGTTGAGGTCGAGTGGAGCGAGCAGGGGCGAGCGGCAGAAAGAGGGCCACGGGGATTGCCCGGCCGAGAATTACATATGCAACATACCAACTTTCCCCTGCTTTATAATTGTCCGGTCGCGTCCAACGACACGCGGAGCTGTTTGCCGGGTTTTCGCCTCGACCCCAAAGCGTGGATCGGAGCGCGCGCTTGGAGCCGGACCTCGACGCCTACCATCTGCCTGGACCCTTCTCTGCCTTCCCATACCATCCCTGCCATTCCATCCTTTTGTGTACGTGAGTTTGTTCTGTTCGTGTTGTCTGGGTATAAGTTAAGCTTGTGTAAGTAAGAATTGCTCTGTGTCCTTCGGCTCCTTCCATTTACCTGTAAATTACATTTCTTTTCTTCTCTTTGGGTTTTGTGTAAATAATAATAATATATCCTGTTATTTCTTACCTTTGGTTTCCTCTTCCTCGTCCGATCGCTTTAGTGATTTCCCAATTGAGTTCCTGTGGTGCGATTTCGGCCAAACGCTTTGCAATCGGGTTTAGTCCCTTGATAAACGGCTCGCGCCACAGTTCGCTTCGCTCGGCGCAATCAATCAATTACGCTGCGGCACGAGCGCGAGCATTTCCTCGCTGACGGCCGGTGGTAATACTTAGGTATTAAGACCAATTGGGCTTACGACCCTACGTACCATCGGCCATCAGTGACGTCATACTTCCAGGACTGGGGGAATCGGCCAGTGTAAAAGACAAAGGGATTGACCCCCCTTGGTAAGGGGAGCGCCGACCCCAGATCCGTAACAATTGGTGCCAGGAGTGGGATTTGAAGCCCGAACCAAATTTTTTATATATCTGGAAAAATTTGGTCGAAATTACGAGCGGCCGAAATTTTTATTTTAACATCCAAATTAAAATCGTGCCATGGATGATCAAGGCGACAGGATGCCAGTAAGGGAGCTAGAAGAAGAGGGTTTAGAGTCAACCCAGGACCCCAGGGAGGAGGTGGGAGTAATGGAGGAGGAGCGCAATACGCATTCGGTAGCGGGGATTTCAGGCGCACAAGATGGCGCCTCGCACATGGTGGCCGCGGTAGCCGAGCCCGTTGTACCAGCGGGCTTTGACATGCAGCAGTTCATGGCACGGTTCAGTGAATATATGGCGGAGTCGAAGTGCGACAATGAAAAAAGAAGTAGGGAAATGAAAGAAATAAGGGACGAGGTAAGGGGGAGTAGGTGTGAATTGACCGAAAGAATGGGAAGCCAAATTGAAGGATTGGAAAGCAGAATGAGGGACGAAGCGAGGGGTTCCAGTGCCCAAATTGGGAAGTTGGACAGTAAATTTGGGGGATTAGAAAACCAAATCGGGGGATTGAGAGACGGGTTAAGTAATATGGAAAATTAAATTGGGGAATTGAGGAATGATATGGGAAGCCAAATCGGGGGACTAGAAGCCAAATTTGAGGGGTTCGACAATAAATTTGAGGGGTTAGACAACAGTTTGGAAGGGCTGGAAGGTAAATTGGGGGGACAACTGGAGGACGTGGGTAATCAAATTGGGGAAATGAAGGATGGGTTAACGGAGTTGGAAAATAGAATGGCCACCCAGGAGAACCAAATGGAAGGGGTGAAGAATGGGTTAGGGGGGTTAGAAAACACCATGGAAGGCAAATTGAGGGAAATAGGGGAGCAATCCGCCCGGGAAATTAAACAGATGGGGAACCAGATAGAGGTAAAAATCGGGTTGGAAACCAAATTGGATGCCCAGAGGAACGATTTGGAACAGATGAGGGCGGCATCTACCAAAGAGATGGGAGAAATGGGGGAGGAGATAAGGCGTGGAGTGGGCGAAGAGGTCGCGGGGGTACGCGAGGTGGTAAAGCGGGGTGAGGAGCGCATGGAGAAAGAGGTGAGGAATAGTACGGCTAGGTTACAGGGGGGAATAGAAGACCTGACGCGGGGAGTAGAACAGCTGAAGGTGGGACAAAAGGAATTGGGGGAGCAGGTGGAAAAGAATACGGCGGTAATAGGAGGGTTGAAAGCGACCCAGAAGGAAATAAAAAAAAGAACTTATAGCGATGAAGAAGGAACGTCAGATGGTACACGAGGGGTTGACAAAGAGGTTGGACGAGGTGACAGAGGCAATGGAGACAAAAGAACGGGAAGTAAGGACGCACATAGAAACGACCAAGGTGGCCTTCGAGGAAGAAATTGAGGGGGCGCACCGGGAAATAAAAGAGGTGAAACAAAAACTAGAGGAAGTGGAAGAGGGGGTGAGTGAAATTAAGAAGACGGAGGGAAACTAAGAGGGAGATAAAGGAGGAAGTGATGGAATTGGTGCAAGGTCTGTGCTCAAATCGTGATGATGTGCTTACTGACCAAATAAAGAGTTTGCAGGTGGCGGAGGATGAGCGAAGACGAGGTGCCGAGGTGAGTGGCGATATAATCGGAAATGTATATGGTGTGAGGGGAGATTCAGTGGGCTTGGGTGTTGGTTTAGACCCGGGCGTTCGTGAGAGGCCGCTGGTGAGGTGTGCGACAGGTGCAGAGTGTGTGGAAAGAGGAGGTGTGCAAGGATGTCCGACTATGGGGAGTGCGGAAGGTATTTGTGAGCCAGGGTGTGCGGCGGTGATCGGGTGTGTGCAAGAATGCACCCCCATGAGTGGTACGGAGTATGTACCGGGAGAGGGTGCACAAGAAGGTGCGGAACGGAGGTGTGTGTGAAGAAAGAGTGTGCGCCGAGGAGTGAGTGTGCTGTCGAGAGAGAGTGAACGCACGCCAGAGTGTGGTGGTGAGAGCGACACGGAGTACAAGTTGGTTGTGGCAGGTGAGAAAGAATGCACACCTGGAATGGTTGAGCGTGTGCGGGAATGTACACCTGAGTTGGTGGTGGCGCGGCTGCGAGAGGGCACATTGAAGCGCGTGATCGGGTGTGCAGAAGAGTGCACACCCATGGTGGTCACAGAGGATGTGACCGAGGAGTGGGCGTGAGGAGGTGTGTTGATGATGTGTGCGAACGACGAGTTTGTGCCAAGGTGTGCGGTGGTCAGGTGTGTTACGAAGTCTGAGCGTTATGAGTAGACCGGAGTATGGAGTGAAAGAACGCACGAGCGAGTACGGTGATGGAATTGACAAAATGTGGGGGATGTATGAGCAACGAACGGAACGAGTGGTGTGAACATGTCCGGGGAGCATCGAAGCTAAACGGAGCAGCGGTTCGGCCGACTTTTAGCCGACGCGAGCCTTCGGTTCGTGCCGGGCTTTGGGTGCTGCGGGAATCGGCGGGGATCGTAATCACGGCGGTTTCAAAAGAACCGCCGTGCGCGATCCGCGCCGGGCCTCGCCCTGAACGGTTGCATCCGCACTCTGCTAAGCGGAGTGGGCGGCCCGGTTCGAGGGCAGGTAGGAAGGGTCGGCACGGCGACCCCTTGTGGTTGCGGCGTTCCGGCCGGACGAGATTGGGCCATCGGGCGGGAGACCGAAAGGTTCCGCGGCGAGGTGGACCTTGGAATCTCGGGCTGAGTAAACCTCCTCCCCTGAACCGAGTGCCGGACGGATCCAACTGCAGGAAACGAACCCGCGTTCATTGCTCGGCTTGGCGAAGCCGAGCTTTGAGCATGTAACGACGCACCGAGGCTCAAATTAATTGACATTTGGTAGGGGTAGGAAATTGATGATTGGCAAATTTGATGGGCAAGAGTGATTGGCAAATTTTGATTTGCAGAAAATTGGATTGGCAAAATTGATAATGGGAGATGCCCGATGTGGTGGGATGGCAACTCTGCCATCCCTCACATCCACCCGGGCACATGAGCACTAGTTATGGGTTTTTTGGCAGTGCAAGCTCACCGAGGGAGGGTTTGGATAAATGTATAGGGATCTAGAGAAATGACAATAGGTAACGGTAGAGGTAAGTAGCGACATTGTACAGGTAGTCGGGGACGTAGAGAGGTTAGAATGGTTGTTAACGACGTGGTATGTGCTTAGATTAAAGGGAAGACGGGAAGCACCAAGTTAGAAGGAAACCAGGTAGATCAGATGATGCAGTGTGTTTGTGGTTTATCAAATGAGGCATTGCATATGGAAGAATCTTTGTGTTGAGCAAATGAGGCAATGCTCGTGAATGGTGCCGTGTGTGTGTGTGTTGAAAGTGTATTCAGTAGCGTATTGTGAAAAGTGTGGGGTGATTGTGCATTGTATTGAATGGAATGAAGACGCCTGGGAGGAAGGAGGGTGCAGGAAGCACCAGGTGTGTGAGCATAGGTGTGCAAGTGAGTGAACAGGTGTATGGAGAATGGTTGAATGAATGGTCGGGAGTAAATGGAGTATGGAATGGATGGTGTGGAGTGAGTATGGTGGAAAATGTGGAGTGGAGTGGTTGGTGCGAAGGGAATGTATGGGGAGGATGGACCCCTATCACGAATACCCAGGGAGGGTAGATCAAGAGTTAGGTAGAGGGTATAGGTAAATTGTGGTTGGATATTGACATCTGTGGTGCATATGGAAGAATGGTGTTTGGATGGGTGCATTCGTGACGTGGAAATGGCTGGGCGTGTGGCCTGTTAGTGAGTGTAATTGAATGGGCACTCCGCCACTGTTAGGATGTCGGCCAAGTGAGGCCGCATGTGGGCTCTGGGAGCTGGTAGAGTTGTTCAGTGGGGCCCGAGGATCCAGAGGACGGACCCGGGTAGCCCAATGCCAGAGAGGGCACCGAGTGGGGAGAGCGCCAGAGGGCCTTCCCCAGGTAGATAGGTTAGGGTAAGGAGCAGGTAAGCTCGGAGGCAACTACAGTGGTGGAGGTGTGCAGGTGAGCCACATGACCCAGCCCGGAAATTGTGCGAAGGCACAGGGAGTTGAATCGGGGGAGTGAGACCCCAAATTGGTGAGCACCACAGTTTGGTCAATGGGAGTTCGGTTCTTAGAACCACATAGTGTAAGATGGCCAATGGTGTGGCAGGGAAAGACCCCGGGAAGACTAAGTGTTAAAGTCATTTCGAAGGAGAGTTAGGATTGAAATCCCTTCGCATCTGCAGCCACTCACCTAAGGTGATGATATGACTCCACACCATGTTTTTTGTTGCAAATGTTTTGGGAATGTGAGACGCATCATGACGTGGGGGTGACATTGTGCTTGTTTGTTCCATCTCTTCCTCCTTATGAGGGATTGATGATGAATTGATTGATGGCAAATTTGGTTAGAGGGATTGATAACAAATTTGGTATAGAGGGGAGATATGGGGAAGACAGGACAATAGAGACAGAATTTGTAAATGTGTAGAGTTGTGTGAATACGGGGTAAGGGCAAGGGTAGAGTAGGTGACAGGGGGGGTGACGTACGATAGGGACGAGCTTTCTCCACTCGCTCCCATGTGCACCTCACCTCTGCATTACCTTGTTTGGATGTGTACCCTTGTGACCTTGCTCCGATGCTTGCTTTGTTCCTTCCTTCCCCACTCACGGCTTGTTTATTTTGGGTCTGGGGGGGGGGGGGGGGGTGGGGGTGTGCAGGTAGCCGCACTTGTGTGCCCGAGCCGCCGCTGCACAGCCTGCCTGAATCGATACACCACCTTATGGACCGCACGACTTGCGGCCTAGCACCACCATATGGACCACACGCTTCTGTGGCTAAGCACCACACCCTTATGGACCCCACATGTTGGGGCCTGGCCCCTCTGCTGGGACCGGCCATGATGGCCAGAGAAGAGTTGGCTTGCAGACCACTGTGAGGTGGCCCCTTTTGCTCTACAGGTGGACCACCCAAAGTTGGCCCCTGTGGGCCCTAAATAAAAATGGATGCGTTTAGTACCTTTTTATTATTGTCAAATAGGCAGCAAGCCCCAAGAAAGGACAACAGGAAGAAACATCGGACCAGCAGAGCAGGGGGAGCAGAACCACAAGAACCGGTCAACAGTTTGTTTGATTTTTATTTGAAATGTGTGCAATGAGCACTGGATGGTGCTTTGGTGTTTTCATGGTGCTTATTGGTGCTGATGGTGCTTTGTGATGCTCTTGTGCTCGGGGGTGCACTGCAATATCAATTGTGCATCCCCGGGCACTTGAGTATGGTGTATCGGTGCAGTGCAGTGCATGCTCTTCCTCTTTTTCAGATCTTTTCTTTTTGTCTCCCAAAATGACAGGTCCTGGGTTGCAGTGTAAATACAAATGAGTGTTTTGTAAATAATTCTCCCCACCGTAAATGTGTAGTTTGCGAATAATTCCGTGATTCAGTTATCCTGTGGGCTTGAGTGTTAGGTAGGATGCAAAGTAGCAGGCGGGACATACGTAGTTGTTTTAAAACTGTCGCACTCAAGGGTAAGGTTAATAGTAGAGGGCTACTACACCTGAGTGTCACATTAAGTAAAGGTAGTTCGGGTCGAGACGATCCTGGAGGAAAAACGGGTGCTGTGTTACGGTTTCTCGAACCTTCACTAGTAAATTTTAGTAAAAGTTTCCCTTATAAATGTTCCCCTGTAAACATTCCCATCAATTGGCTTGTTAAAGATCGCACCTGAGTTAGTCCATGAACAACACGTAGCGAACCATAGGACCTCTTCGTAGTTATTTCATTACCTTCGCAAAAGCGGAAGGTTATGTTTTGATCGCTGTGTATTTATTTGTATGTCTGTGTGTGTGTGTGTGTGTATGTTATTCGCATAACTCAAAAAGTATTCAACCGAATTGCATGAAATTTGGTGGGATGATTGGTTATTATACGGGACACATTTGATTAGATTTTGGGAGCAATCGGGTCAAAGGTCAAGGTCAAGGTCACGAAAAGGTCAAAATCGTATTTTTGTTGTTCTGTTCCCTACACTCCCATGCCAAGTACAGAACAGTAGCTGCGGCGAAGGTATGCGCTCTACCGAGTGCCCGTTCTAGTTATTATGTGTTTCAGTTAAGGACCTGTTCCCAGTTGTTGAATCTGCGCTGCATTAATGAAATAAGAGTAGGCTCCAAAGTTCCCTTCAAAAGCGGTGCGAGTGATTTTCTATCTCCCCACAAGCCGCCATTAGCCATGCGGTCAAACCGAGGAAGAAGGGGGCGGAGCCGCCAGATCACGGGCGTGGCACGCCGACGCACCACCCGAGGCGGAGTCAGCGAGCCCCTACCGATCAACCAGGGCTGGCAAGGTACCATCGCGGGCGTGGCTCCATGAAGCACGCATTGATTTGCAACACGCGTAATATAAGCAGGGGCGCGAAGCCTTTTTGAGGAGTGGTTGAGGAAGGCAGAGAGAGTCGAGTGAGGAGATAAACGAGAATCGACTTGGGTTGGAGACGGCGCTTCGTGGGGTGTGGCTGTGAGAGATGAAGCTGCTTCGGAAAGCCCCTACCGCGTGAAACGAATACGTGCCGCTGCCGCCGGGTTTTCGCCTCGAGCCGGAGCGCGGACTGGAGCCAACCTCAATGCTGCGCACCGGCCCGGACCTTCCTACCCTGTCACCTGCATGGACCCTTCTTCTTCCAGTCATTCCTGCCTGCTATTCCCCTTTCGTGTAAGTCTGTGTTTGTTCTGTCTGGGCGTTGATAATTAAGACTGTTTTAAGGTTTACCCTGTGTCTTCTTCTTCTTCACTGTAAATTACTTTCGTTTCTTCTTTGGTTTCTTTGGTTTTGTAAATAATTAATAAATTACACCCGTTATTCCTTTACCCTTGTTGGTTCTTTGGCTTCCTCTCATCTGGTCGCTTTAGTCTTTTCCTCATTGAGTACCTGTGGCACGATTTTGGCCAAACGCTTTATAATCGGGTTCATCTTTTGTTAACGGCCTGAGTCGTGGCTCGCTTCGCTCGGCATGTCCATTACAGTCGCGGCTCGGGTGGGGCTCATTTCCTCGCTTACCGGAAGGCGCTGGTAATTAGGTCATAGGAATAATTGGCCTACTACCCTATTCAGCGCTGACCGGAAGTGGCGAGATAGTTCCATGACTCGGACGGCCAGCTTAAAAGACGAGGGGATTAGACCCCCCTCGGTAAGGGGAGTGCCGAAACCGAGATCCGTAACAATATATATATATATATGTTGTGGACATATGACCAAACTAGGTGGATGAGTTGGGTCAGAGACAAGACCAAGCCAATTACATTTTGGTGAAGATCCAGATGCAGATCCAGCCCATCAGTGGGATACAAAATGTAAACTGTTCAGCCTGGTGGAGGCATGCGCTCTACCGAGCACCGTTCTGCTTCAGACTTGCACCGAGCTGCTTGCCCAGCTCACACTCATTATTAAATGGACACGATTTTCAAACTACAAAAGATAATCATGAAACAAACCCAAACCCAACAGTGCAAGATACTTCCTTACTTCCGTTCTCGTTTCCAGAAGAGATTTGCATTTGCTGGACATGCTTGCAAGCTTTGACTGTTGTGAACACAAATAGTCATGGTCAATAAGGTTAGAGACAAATCTACAAATAAAATGACAACTTGAATACAATTGCTCTTCTGTGCACTGCAGAAACGTGGCATGCAAATGGCCTAGTACCTGCAGAATGACCACAACGGCATTGCGATGAGACCAAGCGTGCCTTCCCATTCGTGTGTTCTTCAATTTCATAGAGTCCTGGAGTCCCACTATCTGCTTGTTCAAACTGCTAATGTCCTGAAAATGTCAAAACACTCATTTTAGTCTGTGCCAGTAGTGCTAAAAGCAGTCAGTATCAGGTTTGTCTGATATTGTTTGTTTCACACCTGTTTAATGATGGACGTCAGCTGATCTATTTCCAGGGCCTTCTCTTCAACGAAGGATGCATCCTGAGCCACTGCCAAGCACACTTAAGTTCAAAATCATCTGCAGTTTGTCATTTCAGTGAACAAATGCAGCTTTTATTCAACCAAAGGAAGATATATTATGCATCCCCTCGCTGCATCCTTTTGAACAATTGATACGACAAATGTGTTTTAACCACAAAAGCTCTGGAAATGTGGAAAGATATCCATGATGGGGGCACAGGCCCAAACATACAGCTTTTAATTAAAGAACATCAGATATCCTTCTTGCCTCTTGGTCTGAGCATCAGTTATGAGGGCAAAATAAACGTTCAGGGTAAAAGTCACAATGAAAAAAAAAAAAGAGAGAGAAAGTAAAACTATTCCATCAAAGCATCACGCAAAATAATTCCAACATGAGAACTCACACAGCTCCAATTTCTCCAACTTGGAAGATGTTTTACACAAGTCTCTTCCAATCCGTCTGTAAATTAAACACGATCATACAATATAGTATTAGCATTTGTACAAAATAAAAGCATTCAACATAATTCACATCACCAGTGTCGCAAATTCAATGTTACGAGCAATGCACGGCAGGAATCACCTGTGTGTGGGACACTGCACCGGGAGAACCATGCAGGAAGTGGTACGGTTAAGAGGGAAAAAGAGCAATAGTGTAGCAGCATAGCAAACCTGTTGTATCACAAAATGCACAAGCACCAAATTTGGCACAAATGTACATTAATATGTTGCGAACATTTTCAGATATTGGGCCACTTGAAATTCCGTAATTTTTTTTTTCAAATTTTTTCAAATTTCGTAATTTCAAATTTTTCGGGTGACACCGTCACAATTTCGGTCTTCGAGGCCGGCCGATATAGTGGGGCGGCTTAGCCCAAATATTCAAAAGAATTGTGCATTTTGTGATACAAACACCAAATTTGGCACAAATGTACATTAATATGTTGCGAACATTGTGTGGTCAGCAATGAAGACGAGAGTCTGAATTACATGTATGCAAAAGACCTTGTGAACCAGTGAAGCAAATACACGGGTAAGCATGAATTAAATCTAGGGCATGATATAATTTCCATGATGTTTACCTCTACACTCAATGGTGGAAGGAGGTAATGTTTTGATCCCAGCTTGTCTGTATGTCTGTTTGTCTGTTAGTCCACAAAATTCCAGCCAAAGCTTGTAGTAGTGGTAGTTGTAGTGGTAGTGGTGATAACAGAAATTGTTATATAGAACTGAACTTATATTATTATTATATGCAGAAAATAACTTCATTTCTATATGCCCTGCAGTGGACAGGTTAATTGGTTTATGCACTGAAGGGGTCACCCTGGTGTGCACTGCTGTGTTCTGCCTCACTGAGTTGTTCAGGTATGATGTACTCAGCACAAGCTTCCGGTCGGCCCGGAGGTGGGGGTGCGGGGCCTGTCACGGAACGTCAAAACAAACGGCCTGCCGGGGCCGCCCAAAAGTCGGGCGTGAGGGGCGCGTCCACTAATGGAACGCCTCTCGCTTCCCAGATCGAGGGCCACGTGGTCAGGAGAACCTCGTCCCTTCCGGTCACACTTTGCCTATCGGCCGGCCTCGAAGACCGAAATTGTGACGGTGTCACCCGAAAAATTTGAAATTACGAAATTTGAAAAAATTTGAAAAAAAAAATTACGGAATTTCAAGTGGCCCAATATCTGAAAATGTTCGCAACATATTAATGTACATTTGTGCCAAATTTGGTGCTTGTTTCACAAAATGCACAATTCTTTTGAATATTTGGGCTAAGCCGCCCCACTACAAATGGAAGAAGCAGTGGAAAGTTTGGAACACTGAAACGTGCCGCACTCAACGGGCAGCACTCAACGGGCAGCACTCAACGGGCAGCACTCAACGGGCAGCACTCAACGGGCAGCACTCAACGGGCAGCACTCAACGGGCAGCACTCAACCGGCAGCACTCAACCGGCAGCACTCAACCGGCAGCACTCAACCGGCAGCACTCAACCGGCAGCACTCAACGGGCAGCACTAAAAAGTGGAAGTGGAACTCCAAAATGTGGAACTCCAAAACGTGGAACTCCAAAACGTGGAACTCCAAAACGTGGAACTCCAAAGTTTGGAACAGTAAAGTTTGGAACACTAAAGTTTGGAACAGTAAAACGTGAAACACCCGAGTCTGGAACACCCGAGTCTGGAACACCCGAGTCTGGAACACCCGAGTCTGGAACACCCGAGTCTGGAACACCCGAGTCTGGAACACCCGAGTCTGGAACACCCGAGTCTGGAACACCCGAGTCTGGAACACCCGAGTCTGGAACACCCGAGTCTGGAACACCCGAGTCTGGAACACCCGAGTCTGGAACACCCGAGTCTGGAACACCCGAGTCTGGAACACCCGAGTCTGGAACACCCGAGTCTGGAACACCCGAGTCTGGAACACCCGAGTCTGGAACACCCGAGTCTGGAACACCCGAGTCTGGAACACCCGAGTCTGGAACACCAGAGTCTGGAACACCAGAGTCTGGAACACCCGAGTCTGGAACACCCGAGTCTGGAACACGAGTTTGGAACACGAGTTTGGAACACTAAAGTTTGGCCACAAAGGGTTGGTAAAGTAAAGCAAGCACGGCATGGTACAACACGGCACCAAGGTAACCCTTTGAGGACCACTGGCATGTTTTATTATTTTATTTTTTTAATGAGATTTTGCCTGCCACAAAGCCTCCAAGGTCACTTGAGTGGGAGCTACACAAAGGAAAGAAAAAGCAGAACAAACAGCCCCTTGCAATGAAACAAGACAAATGTAGTCAGTTGTCTCTTTACAGAACAAAAAGTGCTGGGAGGGGTTAACTAGTCTGCTTCGAGACAACAGTGCCTCTACCCCCATTAATGTGGAACACTGAATATTAAAAGTAATTTTCAGATGCAAGTCCAATTTTATTGTTCGCTTGGCTAACTTTAAATAATTTTATTGAAATTCAATTATGCATGATAAAAAATACAAGATTTTCTCATCAACAAAAATAATAATAACAAGACAAGTACAGATACATTCAAAGTGCACCACCCCCATGCCAAATACTTAAATATCTTGCAGCGCGGCATTGCCGGGGCGCCTCTGGTGCCCGGCAATACCGCAGTGCAGCTCATAGAGACAGCATTGGAAGGGAGAGGTGTACAATATTGATTGATTTATTGTATAATTAAAATCAATAAAAGATTATCACAAAATATTTTCTTAATCAATTGGCTAATAGCATAACTAAGGCACTCATGCTTCATCCGAAGATGTATCTTCTAGAAATTTAATTAAATAAGTCATTAATAAAAAATTAAATAATTAATTGATTAATCAAAAAATAATTAATCGATTAATCAATAAATAATTAATCGATTAAATGATTAATCAATAAATATCCTTGATAGCCACATCACTTGGTCACTGTCATGTCCAAATATTAGCCTCCCAGCTCAAAAGGTGTCTGAGATATTGGCCAAATGAGAAATAAAATAAATAAATGATTAATAATGAAAATAAAAAAATAATAATCATAAAAAATTTAATTACTAATCAATTTGGTCACAGAGCACATAAACCACCACCATTTCATCAGAATCTGTAACTGATTTTTTTTTTTTTGGAATTAATTGAATAATTAAATAATTAATCGATTAATTGATTAATCAATAAATCAAAAATATCCTTGATAGCCACATCACTTGGTCACTCATGTCCAAATATTCGCTTCCGAGCTCAAAAGGTGCCTGAGATATTGGCCAAATGAGAAAGAAAATAAATAAATGATTAATAATGAAAATAAATAAATAATAATCATGAAAAAATTAAATTATTAATCAATTCGGTCACAGAACACAAACCACCACCATTTCATCAGAATCTGTAACTGAATTTTGTTGTTTTTGTTTTTAGTAATTAATTGAACAATTAAATAATTAATCGATTAATTAATTGATTAATCAATAAATCAAAAATATCCTTGATAGCCACATCACTTGGTCACTCATGTCCAAATATTAGCTTCCGAGCTCAAAAGGTGCCTATGATATTGGCCAAATGAGAAAGAAAATAAATAAATGATTAATAATGAAAATAAATAAATAATAATCATAAAACAATTAAATTATTAATCAATTCGGTCAGAGAACACATAAACCACCACCATTTCATCAGAATCTGTAACTTAAAAAAAACAATTTTTAGTCATTAATCGAATAATTAATCGATTAATTGATTAATTGATTAATTAATAAATCAAAAATAGATTTTGCAGCCAAATCACCTGGTCATTGGCATGTCCAAATATCAGCTTCCTAACTCAAAAGGTGCCTGAGTTAATGGTCAGAAGAGAAATGAAATGTAATTAATTAAATAAGTACTTAATTAATCGCTAATAATTAAATAACTCCTTAATTAATTGATTATTCAAAAAACAAAAAATACCGTTTTTGACAAGACTTGCTCACTACTGTGCCGAAATTTCAGCTTCCTAGCTCAAAGGATGGCTGAGATATCGTCCGGACAAACAAACAAGAAAGCAAGAAAGAAAGAAAGAAAGAAAGAAAGAAAGCAAAAAAACAAACAACCAGAGTGAAAACCGAGTACTCCCTTTCAGCGTGCGTCACTGCCGAGCCCCCTTTGGTGCCCGGCAATGACGATTTGCAATGCCTGGAGATGGCATGGGAAAGGTGCGGTGTACAACAACCAGAGTGAAAACCGAGTACTCCCTTTCAGCGTGTGTCACTGCCGAGCCCCCTTCGGTGCCCAGCAATGACGTTTTGCAATGCCTGGAGATGGCATAGGAAAGGAGTGGTGTACAATAATAATGATAATGGAAATGACAAAAGCAGTAACCCAGTGTTACCTACAATGTTTGCCAATGTACAAAGTAATCTAAAATTGCAGTAAAAATATCAGAGAAACACCACTTTTAAGTTTCGGGATGTTTGTGTACCTTGGTCCTTGAAGAGTTAAGCAGGAACATGCCAAACAGCCTCATATGGAACACCGAGCGCAGAACAAAATGTACTGACATGATCAAGACTTTTGACAATTGTGCAAAGGAGGGCGACTCACTTTGCCAGAGATGAAAAAGGGCTTTCTTTCTGAGAAGATAAACGTGGAGAACGGATTTCCTGCAGACCATTCTGAAAAACAAAATGACAAAAATCAAACTGGGATGAACATTGATCCCCTCTGCGTTTGACTCTTGGTGTACTTCTTGGACAAGTTGGAATGGGCCAGGAACACTGGCCAGAGAATCGAGGCAAGAAGGGGCAGCAATACGTCAGTGCCCAGTAAATATGTGGACAGAAAAGCGCTAACATAAACCCCAAAGGAGTCAAATCTAGGGTCAGGAGAAGAAAGAGGCAGAGGAGGAGGACCAGGCAACTTGAATAACAAGCTAATTTTATTGGGATAAGAGAATCGAGCAAATTAAAAACCTCATTTGAAATCCCCCCCATCGGGTGAAATGTTTGATTCTTTGCATCCTCAGGTGTCCAAAGCACCGTGGTGGAGAGAAATTCCACACTGGGTGGAACTCGCCAGGAAGCTCGGAAATGTCGAGCTGTTAACATTTAATAAGCACGTGCAATCAATACTCATGTCCAGGAAGTGTACACGGAATAATTTCTTTGCTCTTTGCATTGGTAGGGTACAAAGACAACTGCTTATCAATGTTACTGTAACGATCCATACAACGACTAAAATGGGTATCAGCCATGCTGCAAATCAACATGAATGATCAACCACACAGAGCCTTCTGATTTTCTCCAGCATCACTGCTACAATCACTTTTCAGCCCTCAGCCCAAATTGGGCTATGGGTTATTGTCGTCACGGGCGTCGTCCGGGCATCCGTCAACTTTTGGTTTCCGTCCATTTCAAGGAGAACGGCTTGTCCGATTAAAACCATTTTTGCAGTGTGTGTTGGGGTTGAGTAGAGGAAGGTTCCTTTCGAAAATGGGCACGCTGCGATTTTCAATATGGCCGCCACGGTAGCCATCTTGAAATTGGTTTCCGTCAATTTCGAGCAGAATGGCTTGTCCAATTAAATCCATGTTCGCAGTGTGTGTTGGGGTTGAGTCGAGGAAGGTTTTTTCGAAAATGGGCGCGCTGCGATTTTCAATATGGCCGCCACAGCAGCCATCTTGAAATTAGTTTCCGTCAACTTCGAGCAGAACGGCTTGTCCGATTAAATCCATTTTTACAGTGTGTGTTGGGGTTGAGTAGAGGAAGGTTCATGGGCGTGCTGCGATTTTCAAAATGGCCGCCACGGCAGCCATCTTGAAATTGGTTTCTGTCAATTTCAAGCAGAACGGCTTGTCCGATGAAATCCATTTTTCCAGTGTGTGTTGGGGTTGAGTAGAGGAAGGTTCCTTTCAAAAATGGGCGTGCTGCGATTTTCAATATGGCCGCTATGGCAGCCATCTTGAAATTGGTTTCCACCATGCATGGGCTGAGGGGTTACGCCCGCTTTGCAGTGCTATTTATTAGTCCCCTACCGGTGTACACCGGAGGGGACTATAGGTTTGCAGTCCGTCAGTCCGTCAGTCCGTCAGTCAGTCACACAAAGAACAGTTTTCCGGACTTTTTTTCTAAACTCTTAATGCTAACGATTTCAAACTGGGTACATGGTTTCCTCATGATAAGTTACAGATCAAGTTCGAACTTCACGACGTTTCGATCATTTTTGACAAAGTTTTGGCACTTTGAACTTTGGTAATTCCCCAACAGTTTTCCGGATCGGTAGGGAACAAGTATTACAGCGCAATACTCAGAATGCTTGTTTATAGCTGTTTTCGCCAAGTTTAGCATATGGAAGAAGTCCGGGTACAAATAACTTTTATTTTATAGCCGAGTACAAAGCGGATGGGGATGGGCTTTGCATTTTCAGTTGCGTTTGAGCTTCATATTAATTTTCTTATCTGTTTTACATTCAAGATGTTTTTTCTTTTCTTCCCTGACATTTCCCAGTAATGTACCTCGAGACATCTCCCAGTGAAAAGGTCTTTATAAATAAATGTTATTACAAAGCTTGCCGTGATGTTAATCCATCACGTGTCTTGAGCAGGTCAACAAGCAAATTTGACAATTCTTCTTCTTCAATCTCGTTGGAAAAATTCAAGCACACATGTGTCATTTGCCGTTAGATGACAGAGCCACACCGATATGGGAGAAGTAGGAGACATGGGAGAGACATGGGAGAAGTGTGGTTAAAGTGGTTGCTTTGCAACGCCTGTTTAGTTTGCGATTAAGAGGACCCCTGGTGGTATGTAACAGTTTGGTGAATGCATTATGTATTATGTGATTTAATTTGATAACATAGTGGCAAACCTGTGACAATACACTATCGGTCAAAAGTTTTAGAACACCTCAATTTGCCCAGTTTTATTGAAATTTACGCAGTTTAATGTCTCAATGTACTCTGAAATTAAGCATAGAACAAATAAACAATTGGAGATAAAAAAAGAAATCATAGAATCATTTTGTTTAACAAAATTTAATTTACATTTTTGACTCGGCAAAGTAGTCACCTTTTGCAGATATAACCGCCGAACACACTCGTGGCATTCTTTCTACAATGGAAATCAAATATTGTTCAGGAAGTTCTTCCCAACACTGTTGCAGAAGTTCCCACAAATGTGTTGCACTTGTAGGTTGCTTTGCTGTCACCCTTCTGTCCGGTTCATCCCAAACCAGCTCGATGGGGTTCAAGTCCGGAGACTGTGCTGGCCATTCCATGATTTGAAGCCTACCGTCTTGTTCTTTTCCTCGAAAGTAGTTTTGACATAGCCTGGAGGTGTGTTTAGCTCCCGTGGGTTGTGGCCATTGTTTGCAGCGGTGGTGGTGGCGGTTTGCCGCCGTGATCTTGATTAGCGGCGGCGGTCGTTTGCCGCTGCATTTGCCGCTTTGCCTCCTCAGCCTTGGCCTCATGCTCGTCTCTTCGCTCCTGTCTGCCCTCTGCTCGGTCCCAGCTCTGCTCCTGGCTTCACCTGCCCGGCTCCTTCGCTGTTTCCTCGGGCCCGCTCCCGTGGGTTGTGGCCATTGTTTCGCCTCCTCAACCTTGGCCTCGTGCTCGTCTCTTCGCTCCTGCCTGGCATGGCTCTGCGGTACTCCGCCGCAAGGCTTCTTCTGCTTAATACCCGCTCCACCCCATCATGCATCTCTGCAATCAAATCCAATGGACTCCTGCGACGACCAAGGTACATTCACCGTGGCTCCGGTCGTAAGTTTGTTCATTTACAATCAGGTCACTCCATCCCCGTCCTCTGGTCAGCTCAGTGCACTCCCACTCATCGTCCCAGCACACCTGGTCACAGCAACGCACACAATCGCACCTCCCGTCTGCGAACCCTGGCCAAATCGCCTGAGTTCATCCCCGCCGTACAAAACAACATCAAGCTCACCTGTTCAATACCCGGTCCCTCAACAACAAATCCCTCATCCTCAACGACTACATCCTGGAAAATAAACTTGACTTTCTCTGTCTCACTGAAACCTGGCAACAACCTCTGGACTACTTCGCACTCAACCTCACCACACCCAATGGATATTCCTACATCAATAAACCACGCTCAGAGGGCCAAGGTGGTGGAATTGCCGTTATTCACCGACAAGTCATCAGGACCAGCCTCATCTCCATCGCCTCTGCTCCATCATTTGAACACCTGGCTTTTAAACTCTCTGGTCACACACAGTCATGGCTGTTGTCTACCGCCCTCCCAAACCACACCCATCATTCCTGTCTGACTTCTCCTACTTTCTGACCCAGCTCTGTTCCCTCTCCCCCTCAATCCTCCTCCTTGGTGATTTCAATATCCACATGGACTCCACTGACTCCACGATAACCACTGACTTCACTGATTTACTCACCTGCTTTAACCTCACTCAACATGTCAACTTTCCTACCCATAACCGTGGTCACATTTTGGACCTTGTCTGCTCTACTGGATTAATCTTGCACCATCTCTCTGGCTCCGACCTCACCCTCTCTGACCACTTAGCCATCACTATGACCCATCAACATCCCCGCCGCAACACCAAGGCATTATCGCACTATCAACTTCCGTAAGCTAAACGCTCTTTCACCTACCTCATTCTCATCCACCCTCTCTGAAAAAATGTCCACTTCTCCCTTCGTTGACCTCCACAACCCTTCTGATCTCACTGACTACTACAACCACACTCTCTCTCCTCCTGCCTTGACCAACTTGCGCCTATAAAAACCAAAACAGTTTCTTTCACCCATTCTGCTCCCTGGTTTACCCCTGAACTCCGTCTGATGAAAACTCATGCTCACCAACTTGAAAGACTCCACAATAAAACAGGTCTCACAATTCACTCCCAAGCCGACAAGGACCACCGACAACACTACAAAGATGCCCTCTCCCGCGCCCGCTCTGCCTACTACTCTCAAATTATCCACTCTGGCTCCGGAAACCCAAAAGCACTCTTCTCGACAATAAACAAACTCCTCCGCCCCCTGAACACCACCACCCAGTCATTCACAGTAGACAACTGCATCTCCTTCCTTTCATTCTTCCAACGCAAAGTTGAAAACATCTACAACAGCTTTACCACCGCCGCACCCGCTCCCCCTCAAACCACCTGCCCCCCCTTATCCTGCCATCCCCTGTCTCAATTCTCCCCAATCTCCCCTACTGACCTCTCTGAACTTCTCATAGGAATGAAAACTGCCACCTGCACTCTTGACCCCATCCCCTCCAGCTTTGTCAAGGCCTCCCTTCCTGCTCTCTCTCCACTTATCATTGCAACAATAAACTCCTCCCTGTCTACAGGCATCGTCCCACCATCCCTCAAAATTGCTGCTGTTACCCCCATTCTGAAAAAACCTGGACTAAACCCTGACACCCTAAACAACTTCAGACCCATCTCCAACCTACCCTTTCTGTCGAAAGTTTTGGAACGCGCTGTAGCCGCTCAACGCAAACATCACCTCTCTGCAAATAACCTGTATGAAACATTCCAATCCGGATTCCGCTCCAATCACAGTACTGAAACTGCTCTCCTCAAAATCACCAACGACCTTCTCCTCTCCTCTGACGCTGGCAACCTCAACATTCTCATCCTCCTCGGCCTCAGCGCCGCCTTTGACACCATCGATCACACCATCCTCCTCACCCGACTTGAAACCACCTTTAACGTTACTGGCACTGCCCTCTCTTGGATTAAATCATACCTCTCTGACAGACGCCAGTTCATCTCCATCAATAACTGCAAATCCCCCACTGCTCCCCTCCCCCAAGGTGCCCCCCAAGGTTCAGTTCTTGGCCCCCTCCTCTTCATCCGTTACCTGTCCCCCCTCGGTCACTTAATCCGCCGTCATGGTCTCCAATTCCACTGCTTCGCCGATGACATCCAGCTTTTCATCTCCACCAAGTCCATCTCCACCACCACCCACTCTATCCTGACAAACTGCATCACTGAAATAAAATCCTGGCTTCAAATCAACTTCCTCAAACTAAACTATGATAAATCCGAAATAATAATCATTGGCCCAAAAACGCTCACCAAATCCACCCATAACTTTGCCCTCAACATCAACGGTTTCCCAGTATCCACCTCCCCTCACATCCGGAACCTTGACATCATCTTTGACCAAACCCTCTCCTTCGACAAATACACGAAACAGATCACAAAGACAGCCTTCTTTCACCTGAAAAACATCGCCCGACGCCCATCTCCGTCCATCCCTCTCCTCCATGGCTGCAGAAACCCTCATCCACGCCTTCATCACCTCCCGTCTGGACTACTGCAATAGCCTCCTCTGTGGTTCACCCTCAACAATCACCAATAAACTCCAATACATTCAGAACTCCGCTGCCTGTCTACTCACCCATTCCCGGACCCGTGACCACATCACCCCCGTCCTTTACAAGCTTCACTGGCTCCCCATCTCCCAGAGAATCCAGTACAAAATCCTACTCTTGACCTACAAAGCCCTCCATAACCTGGCCCATCCTACCTGGCTGACCTCCTCTCCAGACACACTCCCAACCGCAACCTCCGCTCTGCTGGTACCAACCTCCTGACCCCCCCACTCCCCCATCCGGACCAAATTCAGATCCTGGGGGGACAGGGCCTTCTCCATTGGTGCTCCCACCCTCTGGAACGCACTACCTCACACCATCAGAGACTCCTCCTCACTCACCACATTCAAAACATCACTCAAGACCCACCTGTTCAACACCGCATTCAACATTTAACCCACAGCATTTAACCCCTGACTATCTCTTCTCCTTCTCCCTCCTTTTTGCTTTGAATACTTCCCTATTGATTCTTGTTTTTTGCAATTGTTTTTATGTTTTGCTATGCATTATGTTTTCCACTCTGTCAAAGCGTCTTTGGGCTCCCTGAAAAGCGCTATATAAAATAAATGCATTATTATTATTATTATTATTATTATTATCTTGCTGTAGGATGAACCCCTGAGCAACTAGGCGTATACCAGAGGGTATTGCTTGGCGCTGCAAAATGCTGTGGTAGCCCTTTTGGTTCAGGGTGCCAGTCACTCTGTGCAAGTCGCCGACTCTGGATCCAGCAAAAGAGCCCCAGACTATCATGCTTCCTCCTCCATGTTTGCCAGTTGATGTCACACACCGAGGAACCATCCTTTCGCCAACTCGACGGTGTACAAAAACCCTGCGTGATGAACCAAAGCTGTTGTCCTGTGAGCCGCCTGTCACGCAAGCTGTTGACTCTCAGAAACTTGTCTTCTGATTCTGTTTTGGCTTTGGGTCTGCCAGACCTCTTCCTGTCAGTTTCCTCCAGTTTCCAATATACTACTTCCTGCAGTGCAATATTGTCCAAATAATGCTTCAGAGGGTGTAATAACAGTCTGTTCCAATACTGCTTTTATACAGACAGGGGGTTTGTAATCAAGTAATCAGCAGAGGTTGGGACACCTGGAGGAATTGTTCACATCAACTTTCAAGGCTTGATTTACTTACATTGCTGCAGAATAGCTGTAAGTTGTTAACCCATTACTTGTTCCCTGAAGAAGGCCTTTTTTTTTTACAATATAGCTGTGCAATTTACATTATTTTCCCGTTTTTGCTAATGTGAACTTCTTCTTTTTTTTTTTTTTACCTTGAGCAGTTTACTGCTTACCTTTGTACCATTTCAGGTTATTCACTGGACATTAAACTGCGTAAATTTCAATAAAAACTGGAAAAATTGAGGTGTTCTAAAACTTTTGACCAGTTGTGTATGTTAATTTATCAGCGAGTTAGTTACTTGATCGTTGACAACTGGGATATAAAGTGAACCTAAACTGACAAATTTGTTATTACCTCTGCCACCAAAGGTCGATGGAGGTTATGTTTTCACCCCTGTCTGTTTGTCAACAAAATATCTCAAAGTTGTGGACAGATTCGGACGAGATTTGGCAGAGGTGTGGCGTATGTGACAAGGACGAAATGATTAGATTTTGGTGAGGATCCGGATTCGGATCCGACTACTAGAATTTTAAAGTGATTCTTCACCATTGGGAGATCGGGCCCAAAACGATACATAGCAGGATATCTCAAAAAGTTGTGGACGGATTTGGACGAAACTTGGTGGACCCTTTGGGTGTCTGACAAGGATGATTCGATTTTGGTGAAGATCTGAATATGGATTCGGCTATGAGAATTTATTTTTTTTAAGCGATTCTTCACCATTAGGAGATCAGGCCAAAAACGATACATAGCGGGATATCTCAAAAAGTTATGGACGGATTTGGACGAAACTTGTTGAACAGGTTGTGTGTCCGGAATCACGAGGAAGAATCGATTCGATTTTGGTGAAGATCCGGAGCTGGATCCAGCTCGTATAATTTTTAAAGTGATTCTTCACCATTGAGTGATATGGCCAACCAGGCGGAGGTATGCTCTCTACTGAGTGCCGTTCTAGTTCGTTCCTGTATTCTCGTTTCACGAGACGTTTTGGAGCTCTTGAAGTTTTGCGGAGTTGATAGAGGAACAAACATTCGGTTTCTTGTCGGCTCTTGTGAACAAAGCTTCTGTAATTCAACCCATGGTTCATCTGTCCTTATTCATCGTGACCTGCAAAATCCCCACAGTAGCGTACGCGTGGCTTCCGCCATAACACACTAGATTGCAAAAGAACTCCAGCAACAATGCAATTCCAGATCGATAATACCAAAGCCTTGCCAGGACACCTTCGCAGGTAAAGGTTTGATATTTTTGTACACATTTGTCAGGATTCAAATGACAAAATCATCATCAATACAAAAGTTGACGTTTCCCTTTGACAAGTTTCAGCTTACTCGATCAACTGAAGGCAAATAGCTACCTGCTGTCTGTCGAAGGATTTGCACACAGCCAGGAACTCCTGCGTGCGGTCTCGACCACACGTCGTTCTTTCTGTAAGCAACGGAGGGCTGCGGAGGGTGCAGTCGGTCCGGCTCACGGATGAGTTGTTGCTCACAGTCAAGGTGTGGGTCTGCACCGGACCCAAACACACGATATCCGAACTGCTTGTAGAGACACCATGCCGGCGCCGGGCGTACATGTCTCCCGTTGACACCTGCGCAGACAATTAGGAACATATCGAAGATAAGTCGATGCACCTGTCATCAATGACATATCTAACATACTTTTTGTTCATTCATCTGATCGCGTCGACCCTGATTAGTGATTGGGAACATGTTCTCTTGGATAAACGAGGATACATCACAAGGAGGCCTGCGACCAAACGCGATAATTATCACCAAGACACACCAAGGCTGGTGAAACGCAATGGTAGGCTACCTGTGGCTATACCTGTGGTAACCCAGCCGGTCAAAGCACGGCCGTGTATGTAGGGAATGCTAAATTACTAGAGTACCGTCGGATCTGCGTGAACTGAAGGCCTAGCAACACTCCTTACTCGGCTGTGACCTTCAACTGCGTTTCAAACTCAAGCTCACATTGTCACAGCCCAAATCGATCGAAAGGCCAAACAACACGTCACTGATAGTGATAAACGTGGACGTCAAAGCATTTAAAGACTCCACTGACTTCGGAAGGCCAAGGCATGGTACAGTTGTCAATTCAATCAAAAGCTTAAAATCAAAGAATTCGGTTATAAAGAAAATGCTATTTCCGTCTATTAATTAGATTACATCAGAGAATAATAAAGCACCAACACACCGACTGAACAGCAGAGTCAATGTGAACCGGAAGTGCCAACCAGGAACAGTGGAAGTGTTACGTTTCTCATATCAGCTTCTTCAGCCGCTTCTTCTTCTTCTTCTTCTGCAAAAGTCAATGGCGTTTTCTCGCCACAAGGCTCTATATACGCCACGTACTTAAACACTTAGGCAGGTGTCGACAAGTTCTGGAAGACTATGTCGTTCGCCCTGTTTCTTTAACGAAGTTTAAAACCGATTTGCAGTGTCGAGGTATGATTTAACCGACATGGTATACCCTGTTGATCTATTCATCAGTGGTAGTGTTCTCCGTTACCAATCAGCTTGCTATCGCTTGCCAAGCCAGCCGTTCCTTATCAACCGTTTCGATGGAGCGCTTGCTTAAGTGCTCAAGCCACTTGGATAACGCAACGCTCGACAAGATGATGGAACACACCCCAGCTGCAGTTGTCCATTTAGCGGTGTTTGGAAGCCATGGCAGCATAGGTTGTAACAGTGCAATCCTCATTTGGCAAACCTATTATTTTCATCTTGTGTAAAATGGAAAACCCTCGACGTTGTTGTCCATTGATATTGCTTTCGGTACATAAAATTTTTAATATGCCAATGCATTCCTCTATTGAAAATAAGGGAATGTGATATTCAAGGTGAAGGGTTAGGAAAAACAAATGGCTTAATTTCACATCATTGAGGTTTTACATTTACACCTAAATCTTCATCGCTGTTTAATCCAACCCTCATCAAATTCATAATTATTTCACGTTTTGATCCCGGTTAATCACAGAGATATTGTACTGAGCTAATGAGTTTTTAGGTGTGCGTGTGTAAGTTTAATTGGCATTCTACCTTTTGTCCATTTTATGTACTCTGTAACTTGAAGTCTAAATATGTGATGTGTCTAACCTGTCACGAAAAAATATTGAAATGCCACACCAAAACTCCATTTTACGAAATAGGGGAGAGAAAAAAAATCCGTGAAGGAAGTGACGTCACGACGTGCAGAACAGAAAGGCGTCGCGTCCGCCAAATGTTGTAGGAGGTCATTTCTCTCGATTCATCCAGCGGACCAAGTACCAATAAAGGTTTGTATTCCTGTTTGAATCAATATTTTAAAATATTACCTTTTCGTAAATTTCATCTTTGCCATTTTTCTATCGTTTGTTGTGTTTAATTTTTTAACCAGGCCGAGAGAGAGAGAGAGAGAGAGAGAGAGAGAGAGAGTGTGTCAGTCAGTGTCATCCATTTAATTTATTTATGATTTATCAGAGGCACTGCGAACGCTTTAATCTCCTCACTCGTTGCTTGTTCACTAATATAAGGGTGAAGGTTTGTAACTTCTGGTGCATGGACTGTAGTTAAAATCAAAAGTTGTATTGCCCATGTTTGTAAGTCCTGGCCAATAACCTTCAGGTGTTGTACTGAAATGACAAAATTGCACAGCTGGGTCTTTGTTGGTTAGTTAATGGGAGCCACATATAGGGAACCAGTAACTCGACCTTGTATCTGCATTAAGTCTTCAATCGTAGATTCTGTCTCCAGTTTTGTTAACAGAATGTGCACCAATTTTAAGTTATCTGTAAACAGTTTCAATGCATGGTTTAACAGAGTTGTGGAAGTCCTGGAAAATAGGATTAAGTTTTTTTTAGTAGTCAGGGCTTGCGTTCACTGGGTCGGTCTAAATAGGCCTCAAGCTGACACCATGTATCGTTCAATCCTGTTCCGAGGTCAGGGAGACTAAAAAAATAAGCACTGGTAATGTGAGTACGTGCCGAGTTGTAGCACATACAAAAAGTTTAACAGATCCTGCCAGTTTGAAAGTTTTTCACGCGTTTATGTCGCACGACTTTGTTTTGCATCGAAGGCACTCATTTCGAATCTAGGCCTATCAGAACACTTTCCTGGGTCACATGACATACAAAATGGTCACATGGGTCACATGACATACGCCCATGTCGCGCTGGATGTTTAGTCATGGCCTCGGGAAAATCGCGTTTAAAGTGCTTCATGCACTTTGAACACGTCGTCAATGACATAACTTCGCCGTTTACGCCTCCTAGATGGAGTAAATATTGTGAATGCCTGCAGACGTGGCAGCAATTGGACGGTGAGTGTCACAATCTTGCCAACAGACACCAGCATCCGGTCAACGTCGAGTTCACCAACATTCCTGCAGAGGCAGGATTTCACCCTACATGTTATCAACGCTTCATCAACAAGAGACTGATAGAACTGAGTTCCAAAAAATGTCTGAATAGGCAGCTGCAGCAGAGTTTGGAGAGTGAGGGATCGCTTCAGTGTTCAGGTTCAGTACACACAGGCCAGCAACATCAGTCTGCTGTACACAGGCGTAGTCCGTGGAAAAAATTGAGGTCATGTTCTGACCTGCATTCACCCAAACATGTCCTACCAGCAGTGTGCATTATTTGTAAGAAGGCAGACCGGTACATGACAGTCTCTCATAAAACAACAAAGGACAGCTTGATGCAAGCTGAAACGTTAACAGCAGGTGAGTACATATTCTAAAATAAATTGATAGAAGACTGGAATTCCGAAATGAATGATCGGGGAAAATACAAACTGTGATATTCATTTGATCTATGTTTTCAGGGAAATTGCTGGAAGTCGCGACTCTCAAAAATGACGAAAGCATCCTATTGCACATCAGAGGGAAAGACTGCGTTGCCCTGGAAGTAAGATACCACAAAGTATGTTACAAAGATGACTGTAAAATTTTGTGGAAAACCCTGATGAAAGTGCAAAGTTGACGTCGTAGTCAACGTGTGGCCCTGTATGGGTTTCTCTCATCTCCTCTTCCTGTTCAGGCTGGAGTTCCCCAAGGCAGTGTTCTGGGCCCTGTGCTTTTTCTGGTCTTCATCAATGATCTCTCCGACTCTCTTGAAAATCCTGTCTATCTCTTTTGCTGATGATTCCACTCTCTGCCACTCCATTCCTCATCTGTCAGATCGGCAATCTGCAGCCTCCTCACTCTCTGCAGACCTGGACAAAATCACAGACTGGGCAAACAAGTGGAACATGTCTTTCAATCCTGACAAATCTCACACTTACGATGTCTCTCCGAAAAGAACGACTGGACAACCCTCCCATCCACTTTCTGAATAATCCTCTCCAAGAAGTTCTGTTACTGAAGCTTTTGGGTCTCACTATATGCCATGACCTTTCCTGGGAAAACCACATTTCAAATCTGGCCTCCAAAGCCAGTCGCCGACTGGACATCATACGTCGTGCGAAGTACTTCCTTGGCACACCTGAGCTCCTCACCACATACAAGGCCTTCATCCGCAGCTCAATGGAATACTGCTCTCCCCTCTGGGCTGGTGCTCCTGCCTCACACCGAGCTCGTCTTCACGCTGTTGAAACCAAAGCGTTCAGAATCATTGGAATCTCCCGTGATGAAGCTACCTCCGAGGGCCTTTCACTTACTCGCCCCAGGCAGGTTGGTGGTCTTTCTTCTTCTACCGACTCCTCTCCGGCTTTGCTCCTCCTGCTCTCTCTGGGCTCTGTCCCCCAAATATTCCGACAGGTCGCACAAGATCTGCCTGCAACCCTCTTATGGTTAAACCTCCAAAATCAAGACTCTCTGCTCACCTTCACTCCTTCATTCCTCTTTTCTCCCGCCTCTGGAACAAACTCCCCCACTCTCTTCAATCCCACTCCTCCCTCCAGGTCTTTAAAACAGCTGTTCACCACCATCTCTTATCTTCCCCCATCCAAAACCTTAATCTTTTCTACCCCCACTAATTTCACCCCAAATCCACTTTTTTGAAATTCCTGGAAGTCCTTGGTGTCCTTGTGTTTATACTTCTCCCACCCCCCCCCCCCCCCCTCCCACGCTGCCTTCCCCCAGGCCCTCTCCCTCACACACAATCCCGTTGTCCCTGCTCTCAAATGTTGTGTTTATGTGCTTCCCCTTCTCTCCCCATCTTGTCTCCCGCTCCCCTTTTTATATACTTTTTTTGTTTTTTTTTGTATACTGAATCGAGGCTCGTGAAAGAGCTAACATTTATTTCACAAACAAATCAACCAGACAAACAAAACACAAAAAGAGGGAGCGGAAGACAAGATGGGGAGAGAAGGGGAAGCACACAACCACAACATTTGAGAGCAGAGAGAAGTGTGGGAGGGAGAGGGCTTGGGGGCAGGAGGCATGGGAGGGGGAGGGCGGCGGGGAGAGGTATAAAACACAAGGGGACCGAAATTAGCGGGGGTAGAAAAGATCAAGGTTTTGGATGGGGGAGGATAAGAGATGGTGGTGAACAGCTGTTTTAAAGACCTGGAGGGTGCAGTGGGATTGAAGAGAGTGAGGGAGTTTGTTCCAGAGGTGGGAGAAAAGAGGAGTGAAGGTGAGCAGAAAGTCTTGATTTTGGCAGTTTAACCATAAGAGGGTTGCAGGCAGATCTTGTGCGACATGTAGGAATATTTGGGGGACAGGGCCCAGAGAGGGCTGGGGGGGCAAGGCCAGAGAGGAGTCGGTAGAAGACGGAAAGACCACCAACCTGCCTGCGGTGAGTGAGTGAAAGGCCCTTGGAGTTAGCTTCATCGTGGGAGATTCCAATGATTCTGAACGCTTTGGTTTCAACAGCGTGCAGACGGGCTAGGTGTGAGGCAGGAGCACCAGACCAGAGGGGAGAGCAGTATTCCATAGAGCTGCGGATGAAAGCCTTGTATGTGGTGAGGAGCTCAGGTGTGCCAAGGAAGGACTTCGCACGACGGAGGATGCCCTGTCGGCGACTGGCTTTGGAGGCCAGATTTGAAATGTGGTTTTCCCAGGAAAGATCATGGCAAATAGTGAGACCCAAAAGCTTGAGTGACAGAACTTCTTGGAGAGGATTGTTCAGAAAGTGGATGGGAGGGTTTTCCAGTCGGTCTTTTCGGAGAGACATCGTAAGAGTGTGAGATTTATCAGGATTGAAAGACATGTTCCATTTGTTTGTTTGTGTGATAAATGTTAGCTCTTTCACGAGCCTGATGCTTTCATGAGCTCTTTCTCCTCCCGGTGTGTACCCTGGTGAGAATAGGTACATCGTATCCGTGCGAGTCGTAAGAGGCGACAAAGAGGGTTGGCGTCAGGAAAGGCATCCGGCCATAAAAAACATTGCCTCAAAAAGAGAACCATGACAATTACAACTACATATGGGCAGGGTACAGCCCAAAGTGGAGATCGGTTTCTGAGGTTTGGGACATGGAATGCAGGGACAATGACAGGGAGATCAGGAGAAGTGGTGGAAGTATTGGTCAGAAGAAGCGTGGACATATGTTGCGTGCAAGAGACGAGATGGAAGGGAAGTGGTGTGACAATGGTGAAGGGTCGGCAGGGACAGAAATACAAGTTTGTGTGGCAAGGGTGCCCGGAGGGCGTGAATGGTGTTGGTGTCCTGTTTTCTGAGGAGCTTTTGGTGAGTGTGACTAGAGTGAGTGATAGGTTGATGATGGTGAAAATGATCATTGGAAAGCTTTTGGTGAACGTCATCTCGGGATATGCTCCGCAGGTTGGTCGGAGCGATGAAGAGAAGGACAAGTTCTGGTGTGCGACAGAGAAGCTGATGGAAAACGTGAAATATGAGGAAGTTGTTGTGGTAGGAGGAGACCTAAATGGCACATGTGGGAAGGAGTATGGACGGTTTTCAGGGAGTTCATGGGGGTTACGGATATGGTGTGAGAAATGGAGAAAGTGAAAGGATTTTGGAGTTTGCTGATGGAGCTGATTTGTTGATTTGTAATACTCAGTTCCAGAAAGAGGATAATAAGCTTGTTACATACACATCAGATGGGTCGACGACAACCGTTGACGATCTGATGGTGCGTAGGCGAGATAGGGGGCACCTCCGGGACACAAAGGTGATCCCGGGGGAGGAGGCTGTTTCACAGCACCACTTGGTTGTCTGCGACATAAGGGTGAAAGTTGCGAGGAGTGCTCGGCGGGTGAAGTGCCAACCGAGAATGAAGGTGTGGAGGTTGAAAGAGGTGACAGTAAGGGAGGCATTAAAAGAGGCTGAGTAGGGTAGAGGATGATGTGGTTGAGCTTGAACGTGGTTGGATGTCAATGAAAGATAGTCTGTTGGGAGCCGTTGGTGAGGTATGTGGATGGACAAAAGGACCACTGAGGCACTCGGAAACATGGTGGTGGGATGAGGAAGTTGGAAAGAGGATTGACGAGCAGAGGAAGAAGTTCAAGGAGTGGCAGAAGGCGAAGGGTACGGGAGCAGAAAAAGCAGAGCATGAAAGTTATAAGGCAGCCAAGAAGACTGCAAAGAAAGAGGTAGCCAACGCGCAGGAGGCATGTAGGAAAATGTTCGGAGAAAGCTTTGATTCGGATGAGGGTCAGAGAGCGGTATTCAGGATTGCAAAGCAGACAGCGAAAGAGAGGTTTGATGTGATGGGGGTGAGTTGCTTGAAGGATGAAGTGGGACAAATCGTTGTGGACCCAGATGGAATTAAGGGAAGATGGAAAAGATATATGGAAATGCTGTTGAATACAGAGAATGAATGGGATGGCAACATAGAGAGTAACCCAGTTTTAGGACCGGCAGAGAAGATAACTGAGAAGGAAGTTGAGGAAGCGATAAAAGCAATGAAGAGTAGAAAAGCGGGAGGGCCGACGGGAGTTGTGGGAGATATGCTGAAGGCAGCAGGAAGTTGGGGTGTGAAGAGAATGACAGAGATCTGTAATCTGGTGGTGAAAGAAGGCCGCATTCCAGTGGATTGGGAACTGAGTACCCTCGTCCCTCTATACAAGGGGAAAGGTGACCCTCTGGAGTGTGGCTCGTACCGAACGATAAAGTTATTGGAGCATGGAATGAAGGTATTGGAAAGGGTGTTGGAGAGGAGGATAAGGAAGAAGGTGAAGATCGACGAAATGCAGTTTGGATTTATGCCAGGAAGAGGAACGACAGACGCGCTCTTTATTGTGAGGTAGTTGCAGAAGAAGTACTTGGAGAAGAGGAAGAAGTTGTTTCTTTGGTTTGTTGATCTGGAGAAAGCATTTGACGACTCCCTTCGTCATTATCAACCATTTAAACTACCTGCGTCCCCACTGCAGTACAAGCGTCACAACTTGATTCTTGTCCCTAAGGTCTTCTAATTCCCTATCATTATCCTAGCCCTCCCTCGGCTAGCTTCGGTGCCCCATGGATGTAACCATGGCCGGCATCTCCATCTGCATAACACTGCCATCCCCCTAATCTAATGCTCATGGGCCCTGACCGTGTGAGGAATGGTCAAACTACCATTCCTCCACGTAGGGTACACTATCCTCATCAGTCCGCTACACTTGAGCCTCTCCGTGTGGGAATACATTGTCATGGCTCGACCTCGAAAGGCCGAGCAATCCATGCGGTTGGTTTGTCTCCTGTATGGGGTGTCCGTCGGGCATTTTCGATACAGGGGAGGAGGCATGGATGGGCCGAGGTGCAGGGGCCCATCTCTGCACAGGGCCTCGCCGTCCCACGCACGATGATCCCAACCGCCCACGGTCGGAGCACCGCACTCGCTAAGGTGCGTGGCTCCGAAATCTCCTACCTCCCCTTGAACCTTGCGGATTGCCTTTGCCCCCACGGCACGGCACCAACCATACAGGGCGGGGGCCGGCACGAATGGTGCATGTCGGTCGGTCCTTGTGACACGGCCGTGGCATCGATCCCCGCCGGTCCCTGCTGCTGAACAACTCACCGAGGGCTCACGTCGGCTATCCGTCGCGCTAAACGCTACCCCGGTCGGTGTCGATGCTTGAGCCACGTTCTCACCACTCGCGACCCACTCCACACTCGCACACCGAGGCGTCCCTACGCCGCCCATACATTGTTACACACTCTCCTTCCACATCCTCTGGTGTGCATTCTCCCTCGCACACTGTACTTGCACCTGCACACCTAGGCGCACTCACGCCCCTCACACACTTCAGTACGCCCTCTTCTTCTACGCACTCTGTAACGCCCCCGGGTGTGCACTCCTGCACACACTCTGTAACACACTCTCCCCGCACACAGTCCGGTGTGCATTCTCCCTCACACTCTGTAACACCCACGGGTGTGCACTCTCCTGTTGCACACCTAATCATCGCACACCTTTTCTCCACGCGCTCTTCTCGTGCACACTCTCGTTACATACTCCGTAACACCCACGGGTGTGCACTCTCCTGGTACACACCCAATCATCGCACACTTTTTCTCCCCACTCTTGGGTGTGCACTCCTTTGCACTCTGTAACACACTCTCCCGTTACCACACACTCTGGCGCACACTTTTCTCACTTACAACCGCGCTCCGGTGCACACTTTTCCCTCACACGCACACCAGTCGCCCTCGTACACCGCACAATGGACCTTCCACGACCGCCCGGGTTTTGTCTTTCCCAAGCGCGCCAAAACCCCATTCGCGCCATTAATTCCACTCGCCTTGGGGGACCTCTTTTTCCGCCAGCACCTGCAAACTTTCCATTGAGTTAGCAAGCCCGACATCACGGTGCAAATACAAACTTTGTGCGCATCCCATTATTTTCTCCAACGATTCATTTCCCGGATCTACTGTCTCTTCGGTTTCAATCATTTCTTCAATTTGAATTATTTCTTTTTCTTCAACGATGGCCGGCGCCAATAAAATTTTCTTTTCCAATTCGGCAACCGTCGGCTTTCCTACACCCCGCGTCGCGATTTCTATAGCCCCGGTCAACTTAGCTGCGCTCTGCGGAGGAAATGCCCGTGGGTGTTAGAGTGTGAGGGAAAATGCACACCGGACTGTGTGCGGGGAGAGTGTTACAGAGTGTGCAGGAGTGCACACCCGAGTGTGTTACAGAGTGTGTGCAAGAGTGCACACCCGGGGTCAACTTAGCTGCGCTCTGCCCAAGCTCGCTCCCCACGCGTTCCTTACATCGCATCACCTCGTCGCATACCAAGGCGACCTCCTCGCTCAACCTGCGCCCAATGTCCTCCCCCAATTTTTTTATTTCTTTTTCCGACGCCACCCTCATTTTCTCCAATGTCTCTCCTCGGGTGTCCACTTTTTCATTCATTTTATTTATGTCATTCTTTTGGATGTCCATTTTCGCATTCAGTTCGCCCTTCATTTCTTTCATTTCTTTGGTGGTTTTGTCACCGTTACCCCTTGCTTCTTCCCTCATTTCTTTCAATTGGGTCAGGAATAGTTGCATGTATCTTGGCATCGCGGGCTCGGCTCTCGCTGCCACGTGTGAGACATCGCCATTTTCTTCGCCAGCTACCGCCCTCATCAATTTCCTCCTCTTCTACCAACCCTTCCTGTGGGTCCTGGGTTATCAATTCTACCTCTACCTCATCTTCTACCCCCACCGGCATTCGACCGTCTTGGCTAGCCATGGTACGAATACAAATTTGCCTTTTATACTAAATTTAGTCCGCTCGTAATTTTCGAGTACGTGAAGCACACTCCCGGTCCAATCTCACTCCCCGACACCAAATGTTACTGCCAATTTGTACAATTTGGTGTCCAAAACTTTGTCCAGGGTTCCAAATCCCCACTCCTGACTACCAATTGTTACGGTTTTCCGCCACCCTTCCTACCCTTACCAAGGGGGGATTAAGCCCCTTGTTCTTTCTGGGCCGGCGTAACCGAGACTTGAAACGCCCCTCCCAGGCAAACGCAAGGTAGGGTTTCGGGACAGGTCTCGCACGTACCTAAATACCTGCGAAGCGGGGAAGCAAGCCTCGCACGAGCCACGTGTAATTTGGGTACACCGAGTGGATTGCGCACCACGTGGTCCGTGCAGTTACCGTTAGTATTGGAACCCGATTTGAGCGGTTCTATTCGTACCACGCTTAGTCAATGATGGAAGGGACGAAACGGTCGAATAAAGAAATAACAGGTTTAATTATTATTTACACTTATATATACAATTCGGAAGAAGTCAGACACAGAGCAGCCTTATACAGTCTTATGCTTATTCCCAGACACGGGCCTGATCACACTCACAAAGGGGAAATGCAGGCAGGATGATGTTCACGCGCTGCCTTGGTCGTCCAGGAACGGCGGCGTCGACCGGCGTGGCACTCCACGATCACAGCACATCCCGCGATGAAGGCAAGCAGGTGGTGGAAAGGATCCTCGTAGTGCGTCTCTCGAACAAAGGGGCAGATGAGGCAGGAAGGCGGGAGGGAATGTACGCGTCTCTCGGCGGCTTTCCACAGCGCGTTGAGTTACCGGCGCGCTATCACTCGCGTAACCCAATAGAGGCTCGGCCTAAGCTCAACCGAGCGTCACTTTGGTACGAGCGCTTATACTTAGTTCATGTGCGTCTTTTCTCCGAACTCGTAACTCTCATCAATACTCAGTCAAACGCCTCCCTTCACAGAACTGCAAGTTCACCTCTCCACAGAAGGACTCCTTTTCCCGAACTGTTCGTGGGGGCTTCGCGCAACGGGTTTTATTGCCACGCCCTTAGCCTTCTCGAACGTTCCAACCACACCCTGTGACGCAGTGCTGCAGCCACTCCCTTTGAGCCCTGATTGGTGGTTCGTGCTTACCGTCAGCTTCTCTGCTGCCCTCATTCGGTCCCTGCTCGATTTGCCAGGCCTGCCTCGTGTTAATTCGTGCCAAAAAGCCAAAGGCAGTACAAGGAGACATAAGGCAATGAAAGCAACGAAAAGGACCTACTCTCATTATTCTACTCAATGCAAAACTAACACAGGAAAAGGACTATGCTCACAAATACTAAGAAGTAACTGAACTATCATGAGGCTACATGTTGTAATGTGACTAACTATGAGGGGGGAATTTAACCTTTATTGTACAAAACTCAAAACCGCAACAATATATATATATATTGTTGCGGATCCCGGGTTCGTCGACGTACTAAGGGGGGTTTAAGCTCTGCTCCCCCTCGAACTCCGAGTCCACGAGGCCGCCAACCACACTACACTTGTGGTGGACGGATTGCAAAGCAATTCCAGCCGCCGAGCCCGCAGCTACGCGTGGAAGGGTTAACGGTCACCACCCGAATACCTTCAGACACACGCAGCTGTGAGAACAGGGACTGAACCCCGCACGAGTCACGCTGATTCTGGACGCCCAAGCGGTTGTGCGTCGCGTAACTCGTGCCATTAACACTATCGAACCCGATCGAGTGGTTTTAATTCGGGGCGATGCTAGGTCAATATGGAAAGGACGATGACGGCCAGGTTGGAAACCAAACACAGGATTTATTCACAATTCACAGTATTTACAGAAACGGACAGAGCGAAGAATCTTAGCGGCCTTACCTAGATGCCCAGACAATGCCCCTCATTCGTTCGGGGAAGGGAAGGAAGAGGGTAATGCGCACAAAGCGCGGCCGCTTCGTGCAGCTCGCCCGGATGGGCTCGTTGGACGGAAGCCCCAAGAATCGCTCCAACCCAGGACACCACAGCCGGAGATGATCGCGGCAGGGACGTTGATCGATCACGTGCATGTAGCAGGAACCCAAGGAGCGCTCAGTCTGCGGGAGCCAAGCGAGCGAGGGAGAGTATAGCAGGAGACCAGCGGGTCAGAGTCAGCGAGGCAGAGAGTCAGAGCGCCTGCAATCCCTCGAGCGGGGAGTCTGGGCCGGGTTTTATAGCCCCCCGAAACTCCACTCGAATGTTGCACGGGCCTCCATTGGCCGCCTGGGGTCACGTGTCGTGACAGCCCCTCATTGGTCACCCTCGGCCACTCCCTTTAGCTCCCATTGGTGACAGTTCATTGGCCATGCCCTCGGCCACTCCCTTTAGCTCCTCTTTCGGGCCTGCAAGGCCTGGCCTAGTCCCATGACGAGGCACTTTAGGCTTCGATGAGGCCTACCATTATCCTGCCTGCCTCAACGCATACTAACACCGGGAAGGGGACTATGCTTTAGATTTAATAAGAAATAACTAACTATACGAGGCTACATGTTGTGGTGTAACTAACTATAGGGGGGTTGCCTTTATTTACAAAACCGCAACAATATATATATCATATAGATTGTATAGATTGTTCTCTTGTCCTACCCGACTACATCCTACGTATAGTTGGCCATGGGAGAAGCACGGGGAATCGTCTTGCTGTCTGAATCTAGAGACACGTTCTTGATTGGCTTGTCGATGGTGAGAAGTATCTTCATCGGTTTCATGGAGTCTCCGATCAGCGATTTTCCTTGCTCGGGAGGTTGAACGCAACAAATTTATTTTCTTCGGTGCCATTGCCTTTATCACAGTCAGTCTTCCAGTCACTCACTCGTAGACAAATTCAATTTTTTTCACTTTTACGTTTACACGTGGTAATGAAGATTGCAACTTCTGCAATCAAACAAACAACGCAAATGCAAGATTGCAACTCTGCGTCGTGTCGTGGGCGTGGCCAACGTGGCCTCATGCACCCAGGTGATTGGCTAACTCGAGCTCGAGCGAGCCCTAATGCGCTATGTTATGGCAAAAAATATGGATCTAAAGATGAAAGAAAAAAAAACCTATGTGGTGTGAATGGCAATGGTCATTCGATATATTTTCACTTTTACGTTTTTGGCTAACTCGCTCGCGAACCTGACGAAGATCCTGAGCGAGGATCGCTACGCTACGCTACGTTATGCTAACGCTACGTTAGCTACGCTACGTACGTTCGCTACGTTATGGCTAAAAATATGGATCTGAAGATGTAAGAAAAAAAAACTTATGTGGTGTGAATGGCAATAATGTTCCTCGCTGAAATGTGAAAAAAACACAATCGCTTTTCGCTCTTAAATACGTGCGAACGCGTAACTGTGAGATTATGGCGGCAAGGATGGAACATCATGTGATCGCTCTGAGCGAATCAGCGCGCTGCTCTGCCACCGGCTCAGATTCCGTGTATAATATTCCTCGCTGAAATGCGCTGAGGTAAATATGAATAAAAAATATGGATCTCGTCAAATATTTTTAGGTAGGCCATGTTCTTCCCAGGCTCAATGGCCATGTCTATGCCAAATATCAAGCACGTGAGCCTCTCCGTTTAGGAGTCTATCGGTAATATTACACACACACACACACACACACACACACACACACACACACACACACACACACACACACACACACACACAGTGTATCGTATCGTATCGTATCGTATCGTATCGTATCATATATATATATGTATCGTATCGTATCGTCGGTAGGGTAGCAATATGTAGAGCTAGATAGATAGATCTGAATAGGTAACGTGCTTCGTCTGTCGTGGTAAGGAATCCACCTTGTAATAAGTTTCATGTGTAGGCGTTTTGTCGGGTAAGAGTATATCTGTGGACATACCAGGATGTTCGAGTGATAAGTAGAGTTAGGGATTAAAATATAACGCCCCTGTGTGTCTCACCTGGTTAACCAAACCTATGTCCCGTATGGCAATGCACACCACTTAGACACGTAGTTAGGATCTCCTTCGTGCAACATTAAATGACTTCCCTTCCCTGACAATGACTTCAGAAGGAACAGGCAAAGAAACCAGGCCAGGACACCGCTGATGATGGTTGCCGCCGCTACACTTCCGGCGGCCTAGGAACATCGAGTAGCACGAGCTATTACCACGCTACGGGCCTGTGATTGGTCAGCGCGCTAGGCGCGAACCTCCAGCCAACGAGTGCGGGAGTCGCAAAGCTGGAAGGTTCGGTGGAAGTCACTGGTTGGTAGCGCGCCAAGGCTGATGTCACCGGCCAGGTTATTTAAGCACGCGCCAAAGGACAGAGAGAAAGAGGGAGAGAGAGAGAGAGCGAAGTTGGATTTGCGCTTGGCTTGGAGCAGCAGCAAACCTGGATACGGAGTTGGTCTGGAGAGTCTCTTGCGGTCCCCTTGTCTCTCTTGGTGCTTGGACATTTTCTCTGCTCTTCTTCGTCTTGCGCAGCCCGAGTTGAGTCGAGTAATAGCCCGAGTGGAGTTTGCTTGCTTCTTGCACGTTTTGCTTCGGAGAGCTGACTGGGACGTAGCAGGCCGAACGTGGGTGAAGATCCACCTCGCTTGGAGCCGCTAGCCTGCGTTGGACGCGCGGTGCTTTTCCTGCTGTGGGACCTTGTGGCGCTTGGAGCGAGGCCTGGTGGTGCTCGGAGGCGGTCGGAGAGGGCCGCGTGGGACGCCGAACGGAGCCGTGTTGGACGGCAAACAATAAAAGACGTTGGACAGATAAGCTCACACCACATTTCACAATTACATGACGTGTTCTTTTCCTTAATTCATACTCCGTAGTCTCGTTTCTGAAATCTGTCGTGTGGGGATGTCCCGATGAGGATATTTATTACCGACGCATGCTTTTATTACCCTTTATTACCCTGTCCCGATTTTTCTTTGCAATAAACCCTTGTATTATTTTCCTTTCCCATTTAAACCTGTGCCCGGTTTAATTAATTTCCTTGCAGGATCGAAGCTGCAGTCGGCGCACAAGGTAAGCTTTTTGCGCAGCTTCCATTTTCCTTCTTCCTCCCGTGCGACATAGTAAAATCCGTGTTTGGTTGTTGCCTCCGAATAAACCGTTTAGGCCAATCCGCGATCTTGTGGTGTCAACAGGGTGTCGTGCCAATATATATATATATATATATATATATATATATATATATATAATATATATATATATATAAATATATATATATATATACAGTGGAACCTTGACTTACGAGTGCCCCAACTTACGAGTTTTTCGAGATACGAGCCGTCGCTTGGGCGGTTTATTGCTTTGAGATGCGAGGCGAGAGCCGAGTTACGAGCTTTCGCCATCCGGTCACGTGGTTATCTTGCCGTTCAAGTACAGTACGTATCTCTGTCGTATAGCGCTGCGTTTTTGTTTTCGCATTTTGGTTATTTCGAGTTTACGCCGCCAGGTAGGTTCTGGTCACGTGGTTATCTTGCCGTTCAAGTACAGTACGTATCTCTGTCGTATAGCGCTGCGTTTTTGTTTTCGCATTTTGGTTATTTCGGAAAATTTCATGTTCATGTCGAACATTTCATGTTCATGTTCATGTTTTCATGTTCATGCCATGCCAGGCCACAACTTGTTCAGAGTGCCGGCGATAGCTCGCCTTCTCTTTGTGGAAAACACGGTGAGATCCTTAACATCCAACAACTAATGGGACGCAAACGGGGCGCCCAGTTTAGCGGTACACACATTGATGAATCACCCTGCCTGTGATTCACCCATGACAGGTTATAGCTGGGTCGGGATTCAAACCCAGGCTGGACAGTTTAGACTTTAGAGTCAAGTGTGCGTACCTCCAGTCCAGGCCATCCTGCCAACTTGTATGCTGCATACAGGTGAAATATAAAGCGCGAGATATTTTTATATATACTGTATATTAAAAAAAAATTGGTGTGGTTTTTGGCGGGCTGGAACGGATTAATAGCATTTCAATGCATTTCAATGGGGAAATTTGATTTGAGATACGAGCAATTTGAGTTACGAGCTCGGTCACGGAACGAATTAAACTCGTAAGTCAAGGTTCCACTGTATATATATATATATATATATATATATATATATATATATATATATATATATAGACACACACACACAGACTTGGCATTTAATATGGAATTTTTTTTTTTCTTGACTTGGGTTTACTTTCTTAACTCAGTATATCAATCTGGTGAGTTTCTTTTACACTTTGGTGATTTATTTGTTAGAAGAACCATGTCACTGATTGTCTGTCGCAGCAAGAAGTCAACAACAGGATTATATCACAGGTGGCATGGCAAAATGTACGGACAGGTGCATTTGATGATTGGCTTCACAGTCGGGTATACAAGGGTTGTTGCGTTCTGTATTAGTGGAAAACAACTGCTGCACGTCTCCAAAAGTTATTGCCGCTTCTTCTGGAGATGGTCCGTCAACTCGACAATGCTGTTTGTCATGGAGTGGTGGCTTTACGATATTACGGCATGAAACAGCGTGCTATTGCTCGGCAGTATGGCATCACTCAAGGTCAGGTGTCAAAGATCCTGAAACGAAATGCTCAGAGGGGTGTCCTTACTCCAATACCGAGGCCAGGACGTCCCCGCAGAACCACAAGGAGGGATGATCGCCAGCTGCACCGGTTAGTCCGCAATGGCCGTACCAAGTCAGCTAATCGGCTTAGGGCTGAGTGGCAGCAACTGACAAATGTGCCTGTATCCAGAATGATAGTCAACCAACGACTGGTTCAAGCAGGCTATCGTGCCAGGCGTCCCCTGAGAAAGCCACGCCTGACCAGACAACACCACCAGCGCCGATTGCAGTGGGCCAGAGAGCACCGTCGGTGGCAGCCAGGACACTGGAATCACGTGATCCTCAGTGACGAGTCTAGATTTCTGGTCTATCGTCAAGATTGCCGCGTCCGAGTGCGCAGACAAGTGCATGAAGCCTACAACAAAGATTGTATAGTGCCAAAAGTCCAAGCTGGAGGTGGTGGGGTGACCGTTTGGGCTGCTTTTCATGCAGGGGGCAAAACTGACCTGGTTGTTCTGAATGGAAACCTGAACCAGTTCAAGTACAGGGCCATTCTGGAAGAAACATTGCTTCCATTTGCTCGTGCAGCCTTTCGAGGAAACTTTGTCTTCCAAGATGACAATGCATGGCCTCATCGTGCTCGCATGATCCAACACTTTCTTGCTGACCGTGGTGTAGAGCATATGGAGTGGCCTGCCATGTCCCCAGATATGAATCCGATAGAGAACTTGTGGGCAGAATTAACGTGTCAAATCGACCACTTGGACCAGCAGCCGACCTCTGTGCGTGAATTGCAGCAGGCTATTGTCCCTGCATGGCAAGCGATTCCTGTCCAAACCTTGGCAAATCTCGTGAACAGCATGCCTCGACGTGTACGTGCTCTCCTGAATGCTCGTGGGGGTTACACGAAGTACTGAACTGTAATTTTACTGTCCGTAATCCCAGTCGTAATTTAACTTTTGTTTTTGTTAAAAAAAAATTTGGCTAATGTGCAAAATAAAGAAATACTTCTGGAAAACGTACAGAACTTTAACACAGTGCTGTCCATGAATTGAGTTCGATATCAGTTTACATCACTTTCAAGGATCAATTTATTTGTTTTGAAATGTCAAATGTGGTTTTTGTTTCCTTTAAAGGTCACATTAACAAAATCTAGAATAATTTCAACATAATTCCAATGAACTTTTGGTTCTAAGACATCTTGAAAAGTAAGTTCACCCCCACAAAAAAAATATTCCATATTAAATGCCAAGTCTGTATATACCCTCATTCATATACCTCATTCATACCCCCCCCCCCCCCCCATCCCTCTTCATTCTTGCCTCCTCCGTCTTCTTTCCTGCCTTCCCCGTCTTCATGCTTGCCTCCTGCGTCTTCATGCTTGCCTCCTGCGTCTTCATTCTTGCCTCCTCCGTCTTCATTCTTTCCGCCTCCGTCTTCATTCTTGCCGCCTCCGTCTTCATTCTTGCCGCCTCCGTCTTCATTCTTGCCTCCTCCGTCTTCATTCTTGCCTCCTCCGTCTTCATTCTTGCCTCCTCCGTCTTCATTCTTGCCTCCTCCGTCTTCATTCTTGCCTCCTCCGTCTTCATTCTTGCCTCCTCCGTCTTCATGCTTGCCTCCTGCGTCGTCATTTTTGCCTCCTCCGTCTTCATTCTTGCCTCCTCCGTCTTCATTATTGCCGCCTCCGTCTTCATTATTGCCGCCTCCGTCTTCATTATTGCCGCCTCCGTCTTCATTATTGCCGCCTCCGTCTTCATTCTTGCCTCCTCCGTCTTCATTATTGCCGCCTCCGTCTTCATTATTGCCGCCTCCGTCTTCATTCTTCCCTCCTCCGTCTTCATTCTTGCCTCCTCCGTCTTCATTCTTGCCTCCTCCGTCTTCATTCTTGCCTCCTCCGTCTTCATTCTTGCCTCCTCCGTCTTCATGCTTGCCTCCTGCGTCGTCATTCTTGCCTCCTCCGTCGTCATTCTTGCCTCCTCCGTCTTCATTCTTGCCTCCTCCGTCTTCATTCATATCCCTCCATTCCTCTTCATTCATATCCCTCCATTCCTCTTCATTCATATCCCTCCATTCCTCTTCATTCATATCCCTCCATTCCTCTTCATTCATATCCCTCCATTCCTCTTCATTCATATCCCTCCATTCCTCTTCATTCATATCCCTCCATTCCTCTTCATTCATATCCCTCCATTCCTTTTCATTCATATCCCTCCATTCCTCTTCATTCAATCCCTCCATTCCTCTTCATTCATATCCCTCCATTCCTCTTCATTCATGCCCCATTGCTCGAAATCTCTCCTCCTCCCCGCCCTTACCTTTTTCCCTCTCAGATTGAAATTGTTTGAGTATAAAATGGGTGCATTTAATATATTTTGAACCCCAATCATTGTCACCAGTGTGGTGGCCCAAAAACACAAAAGTTTGAATTGTCATTCACAAGGCTGACCCTTGTTCCATATCACAACAGAAGTCTCCATGCAAAAATGAGAAAGATGCACAATCCGAATTGGAAAGAAAAATCCCCCATCGAAAACCATGATGTTTTCTAACCCCGTTAATCCACCACCTCTTCAAATTACCTGTTTCTTTCCTGAAAGTCCATGTAGTGTGCATCTTGTTTATCCCGCGTATCCCACCCCAACCCTCTCTCCCCCCAAGATCTCCCGATGTCCCAGTTCTTTACTGTTGATGTGCTTCCCTCTACCACCCCTTTTGTCTCCTGCTCCCTTTATTATATGTTCTATATGTTAGCTCTTATACGAGCCTCGACTTAGTGTACAAAAAAAAAGATCCGAAAATATTTAGAGGTCTCAGCCATATGTACATTTTTCATCTTCAAAATAAAATGACCCCCCCCCAATCCCTCCTAATATTTTTTTCTTTATTACTGCTGGACATTGAAAACATCTCTGCCTACTACATTGTATTTGATGGGGGGGAAGAGAGAAATGAAAATCCATCCAGGCCCACCCCTATACCAGCCTAGTAACAGTCAGTAGCAGTTAACAGAACTACTACTGCTATGTAATGGTGAACTGAAATGTCATGGTGCAACTGTCACATGTTGCTTGCATGTTTTTCCTTCTTTTTTTTTTCTTTTTTACATTTATTTATTAATTATGAAGTTACATAATACAATTATATCTACTTAGGCATACATCAAGAGGCAATACACAATTGATTCGTTATTGCACAATGTCTTAGGTACGCACGACACAATCATACAATCATTTTAAGGTTGAAAACATAAAAGTATTACGTTTGAAAATTAATAGGTAGGATAATACAGTAATTCTAATTGAGGATAATGATATGAAAAATGTGTAAATTGTTTGGACCTCTAAACATGGCTCCTATCTGTCGAATTGTTTGCATACATGGTGCTGTTGTCATGTGTAATGAAGCCAGTCTTACTGAGCAGCATATTTTCAACATTTCTTCCCCCCCTCCTCCCCCCATCTTTTTGGGCCACCCTAATCACCAGCTGAATGTCTGTCTGTTCTAGATGGCGTTCTTCAGAACAATGTCTGATACCATAATTCGCCCATATATTCTGGGCCCCAATGTTTATGTGCTGCCGGGTGTGGCCTTGGTGTTGTACTTCTTTGCCAAGCTCTCTTTAGGAGGTAAGAGTATGCAGCTCAAGCCAGTAAATAAGAATTTTTAAAATACGATTCACAACCTTTACCCTACCACTGGATGTGTTGTTGATTGTAAGGTGAATGGGAGTCTTGCGTCGTACTCGGACACAAGTCATTTGGGAGGTATGCAAATGAGATGACATCGTAGGGATGCCTCACATGGAGCTGATACTTAGGCAAGAGTTGTTGTACACAAATGATGTTTAATTTTGTTATTATACAATAATCCTGACCTTTCTTCTTTATTCTTTGGCACTGTGAGCTGTGCCTACCCTCTTAAAAATTTCAACTCGTTATGCATTAATAATATACGGGGTGGTGAACACAACAAATGCATCGTTCTTACTTCCCAAATCGTTTTGTGTATACACAAGTCGCTGGTGTACCAATGCAAACTAGAGTTCATAGAACACCTTACCCCACTCAATCTTGAGAAAAAGGACACAGGAAGGGTCTTTTAAACTCTTGCTTTGCATTTTGCACTAAGGAAACAGCGTGAGGCATCGCCATATTTGTTGGAATTCTGAATCTCACTGTTACACTGCGCTCAGGGTGAGACGGAATGAATATTTTTTTACAAGTACTGCTAAACGGGAGGTTGTTGGAAGAGACAAAAAGGCGATTTGTGTTCTACTAGTGCAGCAGCAGATAAACAGATAAACAGCAGATAAACAGATAAACACAAAAATAAACAGCAGATAAACAGCAGCAGATAAACACAAAAATTGTGCATTTTATGAGAAAAGCATGAAATTTTTAACATAGTTAGTGCATACCATAAGGTTTATTTTCAGATGTGGAGGGAAGTCAGATTTGACCTCTGAGAACCGTGAGAGGTCAAATCCAAAATGGCCGCCAGTCCACCGAGTCTAATGTTCAAACGCGCTGAATTTTGGAACCACATAGTGTAGAAAAACATCATAGGTGTCATTTCCAACTAAATTGGGGATGCCCAGAGGTGAATGATGCTTTCAATGAACTCCTAGGCATGCCAAGTGAGGTCAGTGAAGGCTCAATGTTACTGCTAGAGTGATTTGTGGTGCTGATGTACGATAGAACCAGTGAGAGCACGGAAGTGAATGATGCCAGGAAACAGCTCTTCACACAGAAGTGTAGAACTCTAGAGAACATTCCTCCAACCCAAGCAACACTCAAGCAGCACATGAAGCGCACTTGCTACCAGGCCAACTGTTGTAACCAGGCATTGGTCATGGATCCAGAGATGCCAGACCCACCTGACTGGGGCTGGACAAAGGAGACAACTGGGTGGCAGCCTCTTTGGGCCACTCTTCCTGAAGCATCAAAATCGTGCCATGAATTGATCGACTGTGGCTGCAAGAAAGGGTGCACTGGACGCTGCCTGCAAGTGTGCCAAAGCTGCATTCACGACGCTTGAATGAGGACGCTTGCCTCATCTCCATCTCATCTGCTCCATCATTTGAACACTTGGCTTTTAAACTCTCTGGTCACAGTCAGTCATGGCTGTTGTCTACCGCCCTCCTAAACCACACCCATCATTCCTGTCTGACTTCTCCTACTTTCTGACCCAGCTCTGTTCCCTCGCCCCCTCAATCCTCCTCCTCGGTGATTTCAATATCCACATGGACTCCACTGACTCCACAATAACCACTGACTTCACTGATTTACTCACCTGCTTTAACCTCACTCAACATGTCAACTTTCCTACCCATAACCGTGGTCACATTCTCGACCTTGTCTGCTCTACTGGACTAATTTTGCACCATCTCTCTAGCTTTGACCTCACCCTCTCTGACCACTTAGCCATCACTATGACCATCAACATCCCCACCCCAGCACCAAGGCATTATCGCACTATCAACTTCCGTAAGCTAAACGCTCTTTCACCTACCTCATTCTCATCCACCCTCTCTGAAAAAATGTCCACTTCTCCCTTCGTTGACCTCCACACCCCTTCTGACCTCACTGACTACAACAACCACACTCTCTCCTCCTGCCTTGACCAGCTTGCGCCTATAAAAACCAAAACAGTTTCTTTCACACATTCTGCTCCCTGGTTTACCCCTGAACTCCGCCTGATGAAAACTCGTGCTCGCCAACTTGAAAGACTCCGCAATAAAACAGGTTTCACAATTCACTCCCAAGCCTACAAGGACCACCTACAACACTACAAAGATGCCCTCTCCCGCGCCCGCTCCGCCTACTACTCTCAAATTATCCACTCTGGCTCCGGAAACCCAAAAGCACTCTTCTCTACAATAAACAAACTCCTCAGCCCCCTGAACACCACCACCCAGTCATTCACAGTAGACAACTGCATCTCCTTCCTTTCATTCTTCCAATGCAAAATTGACAACATCTACAACAGCTTAACCACCACCGCACCCGCTCCCCCTCAAACCACCTGCCCCCCCCCCCCCTTATCCTGCCAACCCCTGTCTCAATTCTCCCCAGTCTCCCCTACTGACCTCTCTGAACTCCTCATAGGAATGAAAACTGCCACCTGCACTCTTGACCCCATCCCCTCCAGCTTTGTCAAGGCCTCCCTTCCTGCTCTCTCTCCACTTATCACTGCAACAATAAACTCCTCCCTGTCTACAGGCATCGTCCCACCATCCCTCAAAATTGCTGCTGTTACCCCCATTCTGAAAAAAACCTGGACTCAACCCTGACACCCTAAATAACTTCAGACCCATCTCCAACCTACCCTTTCTGTCAAAAGTTTTTGAACGCGCTGTAGCCACTCAACTCAAACATCACCTCTCTGCCAATAACCTGGATGAAACATTCCAAGCCGGATTCCGCTCCAACCACAGTACTGAAACTGCTCTCCTCAAAATCACCAACGACCTTCTCCTCTCCTCTGACGCTGGCAACCTCAACATTCTCATCCTCCTCGGCCTCAGCGCCGCCTTTGACACCATCAATCACACCATCCTCCTCACCCGACTTGAAACCACCTTTAACATTACCGGCACTGCCCTCTCTTGGATCAAATCATACCTCTCTGACAGACGCCAGTTCATCTCAATCAATAACTGCAAATCCTCCACTACTCCCCTCCCCCAAGGTGGCCCCCAAGGTTCAGTTCTTGGCCCCCTCCTCTTCATCCTGTACCTGGCCCCCCTTGGTCACTTAATCCGCCGTCATGGTCTCCAATTCCACTGCTTCGCCGATGACATCCAGCTTTTCATCTCCACCAAGTCCATCTCCACCGCCACCCACTCTATCCTGACAAACTGCATCACTGAAATAAAATCCTGGCTTCAAATCAACTTCCTCAATCTTACCTATGATAAATCTGAAATAATCATCATTGGCCCAAAAACGCTCACCAAATCCACCCATAACTTTGCCCTCAACATCGACGGTTTCCCATTATCCACCTCCCCTCACATCCGGAATCTTGACATCATCTTTGACCAAACCCTTTCCTTCGACAAATACACTAAACACATCACAAAGACAGCCTTCTTTCACCTGAAAAACATCGCCCGTCTCTGTCCATCCCTCTCCTCCACGGCTGCAGAAACCCTCATCCACGCCTTCATCACCTCCCGTCTGGACTACTGCAACAGCCTCCTCTATGGTTCACCCTCAATAATCACCAATAAACTCCAATACATTCAGAACTCCGCTGCCCGTCTACTCACCCATTCCCGGACCCGTGACCACATCACCCCCGTCCTTTACAAGCTTCACTGGCTCCCCATCCCCCAGAGAATCCAGTACAAAATCCTCCTCTTGACCTACAAAGCCCTCCATAACCTGGCCCCATCCTACCTGGCTGACCTCCTCTCCAGACACACTCCCACCCGCAACCTCCGCTCTGCTGGTGCCAACCTCCTGACCCCCCCCCCCCCCTCCCTCATCCGGACCAAATTCAGATCCTGGGGGGACAGGGCCTTCTCCATTGGTGCTCCCACCCTCTGGAACGCACTACCTCACACCATCAGAGACTCCTCCTCACTCACCACATTCAAAACATCACTCAAGACCCACCTGTTCAACACTGCATTCAACATTTAACCCACAGCATTTAACCCCTGACTATCGCTTCTCCTCCTTCCTTTTGCTTTGATTATTTCCCTCTTGATTTTTGTCTTTTTGCACTTGTTTTTTGTACTCTGTCAAAGCGTCTTTGGGCTTGAAAAGCGCTATATAAAATACATGTATTATTATTATTATTATTCAAGTGCACTGCACTGTGCTTCTGTTCTGGAGACTGTTAGATTTAGATCATTACCAATTTTCATCATTGCACTTGATTTAATGTAAGCTTTGGTGGACATACTTGGTCAACTAGTTATTTTTTCAGAGGTTATTGCATCATTCCTGGCAGTGTAAACACTTTTTTTTCATCATTTCTGGTCTTTGGGTGTTCTGTACCTATCCCTGTACCTGAAAAAATTAAGTTTTTAAAGTTCAAATGAACTTTTTCCAATAGCAGTTCCAACTGCAGTATCATAAAAAATAGATATTTAACGTAATTTGACCTTGACCGTGACCTAAATGCATGTCCTTGAGTTCTGGCGATCTCAAAAGTATCACCAAATGAATGGGCATCCCCAATTTAGTTGGAAATGACACCTGTAAGCGTGTTTGAACATTAGACCCGGTGGACTGGTGGCCATTTTGTATTTGACCTCTCACGGTCTTCAGAGGTCAAATCTGACTTCTCTCCACATCTGAAAATAAACCTTATGGTATATACTAACTATGCTAGAAATTTCATGCTTTTCTCAAAAAATGCACAATTTGTTAAAATATGAGAGCTTATCCGCTGTACTATACACTTGTCAAGTATATAACTCGATTGAAATGTTAAAATTAAGGGTTTAAAGGATGTAGAAAAAAAGGAAACTTTTTTTTCAGTCATTTACTGTCGTTGATGCGGCGTCTTTTACACCACTAACACTTGCATTGGTTATTCGTGGCTGTTGTTTGTGTCCTTTATGATGGCCCTAAAAACGGAAAGTTTCGTCTTTGGAATGATATCCCATTTTGTTTGATTGGCAGACAGAGTTTTTAAAAATATTACTTTGATCCTTTTGCGCATGCAAGATTGGGATGAAATTCCATACAATTTACCAAATTCAGAGCCAAAGTACGACTAAACTGTCGGTTCCTGTTCACAATCTAACATTAAATTGAAATCAAGTAGTTATTCATCAATTACTGACATTAACAGACAGTTAGACAGAAGTGAATCAATTGCTTCACCCCACTTTTTGCTTCGCACGCACTGTAATAAAACTAGATGATATTCATTGACTACTTACTCTGCGCAGTCAACTTGGTGTGAGCCAACTCTTCTGTTTGGCTGCCGATCGTGAGCAATGACATCAATTTATATTCTCTAATGTAATTGTTGCATAGATCATGCTCAATAAATTTCAAACTGATCAGACAAAGTGTTGTCCTGTCAAATTATGACGTCATGAGAATGACATTACACAAATAAATAAGTCTGCCTCTAAGAAACGGAGTCCTGTTCAGATGTTGAAGATTATTCTTCTCTCAACAGTTGCTTCAACGATATAAAGGATTGATTCGTCCTTGTATAGAGTACTGCTCTCGCATCTGGGGAGGTTGTAGCTCCACATACTTACTGGACAGAATTTAATCCAAAGTAAACCGATTTATCAACTCTCCCAATCTGACCTCAAAACTCGACCCGCTTGAATTGCGTCGCACAGTTGGCTCTTGAACTCTTTTCTACAGATATTACTGATATCTACAGACGAGAACTTGCTGCTTGTGTACCTCCGCCATTAGCGAGACCACGGAATACTCGACAAGCCACTATGTCACATGATTATTGTGTGGCTATTGGTAACTGAAGGGTGGGCCGTTGTGATGTTTTTCTTCCTACCCACTGCCAAACTCTGGAACTCTTTACCAGCTCATGCATTTTGTCTTTTCTTTGTATACAACTAGGGCATGCCCGTACTATATATATATCTAAAATTATATCCCCCCCCCATCTATTTACATGAAATGGTTTGGTTCATGAAATGTTTTGGTCCATTCGCAACGCCAAAGCGAACGGCGAACGCTTTACATGAAATGGTTTGGTCCATGAAATGTTTTGGTCCATTCGCAACGCCAAAGCGAACGGCGAACGGCTTGCGAGTACAGTGACAATCCCCCCCCCCCCCCCCCCCTCTATTTACATGAAATGGTTTTAATTAGTTTTAAAACATAGTTTAACGCCAACATAGCGGCAACATAGTTTGCCAACGTGAAATAAATGAATACGCTCTCAAATGTGCCGTCCGAGGCAGAGTGTGTTCGCCACGTTCGGCACACGCGATAGCTCGCTGCTCTCTGATTGGTTGAATCGTTTTTTGGACATAGCTCGGTAAGTAATTGTCCGATTAATATGAAACCTTGAAAAGGCACATCCTCGGGTCCCCAGCAATATACCTGGCAAGTTTAAAGTATATCGGACCCGTGGTTGTCGAGAAACAGCGGTCACAGACAAACAAACAAACAAACAAACAAACACACATACAGAGATTACTGGAATTATAGATAGATATTGAGGCTCGTGTAAGAGCTAACATAATCACAAAAAAACAAACGGACACATAAAAAAACATATAATAAATGGAGCGGTAGATAAGATTGGGAGAAAGAGGGAAGCACACAAGTACAACAGTACAGTAGTAGAGAACAGGGACATCGGGAGATCTGTGGGAGTGAGGAGACTTGGGGAGAGGATGCATGGGAAGGGTGTGTGTGTGGGGGGGGGGGGGGGGGGGGGTGAAAAACACATGGACACTGCTAGGACTTCAAGGAAAGAAGTCTGTATTTCAAAAAAGTGGATCTGGTGTGAAATAAATGGGGGTAGAAAAGATAAAGGTTTTGGATGGGGGAAGATAAGAGATGGTGGTGAACAGCTGTTTTAAAGACCTGGAGGGAGGAGTGGGATTGTAGAGAGTGAGGGAGTCTGTTCCAGAGGCGGAAGAAAAGAGGAATGAAAGATTGAAGATGAGCAAAGAGTCTTGATTTTGGCAGTTTCACCAGAAGAGGGTTGCTGGCAGATCTTGTGTGACCTGTAGGAATATTTGGGGGACAGAGCACAGACAGAGCTGGGAGAGCTTCTTTTTTTCTTTTCTTTTTTTGTATACAAGATCGAGGCTCATGAAAGAACCAACATTAATCACACAAAAAGTCAAACCGACACATAAGACGCAAAATAAGGGGAGCAGTAGACAAGATGGGGAGAGAGGGGGAAGGACACGAACACAACATTTGAGAGCAGAGACATCGAGGGAACTGTGGGAGGGAGAGGGCTTGGGGGGAGGTGGGAGAGGTATAAAACACATGGACACTGCATGGCTTCCAGGAAAGAAGTTGGAATTTCAAAAAAGTGGATCTGGGGTGAATTAGCGGGGGTAGAAAAGATCAAGGTTTTGGATGGGGATCTGCTAGGCTGGAGAGGAGTCAGTTGAAGACAGAGTCCACCAAACTGCCTGTGGTGAGTGAGTGAAAGGCCCTCAGAGTTAGCTTAACACTTACGACCTAACTTAAGACTTACGACTTGACACTTACAAGTTAGTTACTCAGATTTCCAAACACTCACGACCTTTCCCTTTACAAAAAGCAGATTTTTTTTTTACTTCAAAAACTCTTAGGCTATTCTCTTTCTTCACTTTTCTTTCAATGCAGTTATTTTATTTAAGGCCTGGCCTCTGAGGACAATATAGTCCATGACTGGAGCCTTAAACATAAAAAAACCTCAAAGGTCGGACGTCCTATTGGTAAAAAAAATAAAAATAAAAAAAAGCTGTTACTGCACTAACTTGTGAACCAGTGATGGGATTTGGACCAAACTTGGTATAAGTACATATTATGATGCAAAGACAAACTTAGATTTTGGTGGTGAGAGGTCATGTCAGGTAAAATTGTGATATTTGAGAACAGCTGAAGGGATTTAAATCAAACTTGGTAGAAGTATAATGACGTAAAAATGTGGGCTGAGGCATGTCGCGACGTAAAATTGTCTAGTTTTTACTCTACTAGGGCATGCCCGTACTATATATATATCTAAAATTATATCCCCCCCCCCCCCCCTCTATTTACATGAAATGGTTTGGTCCATTCGCAAAGCCAAAGCGGACGGCTTGCGAGTACGGTGACAATCCCCCCCCTCTATTTACATGAAATGGTTTGGTCCAAAGCGAACGGCTTGCGAGTACGGTGACAATCCCCCCCCCCCCCCCTCTATTTACATGGAATGGTTTGGTCCAAAGCGAACGGCTTGCGAGTACGGTGACAATCCCCCCCCCTCTATTTACATGAAATGGTTTGGTCCAAAGCGAACGGCTTGCCGAGTTTGGTAAAGAAATCGCCATAGCTCGGTAACTACTTGTCCGATTAATTTAAAACCTTGAAAAGGCACATCCTCGGGTCCCCAGCAATATACCTGGCAAGTTTCAAGTATATCGGACCGGTAGTTGTCGAGAAACAGCGGTCGCATACACACACGCATACACACACACAAGACACACACACACACAGACACACACACAGACACACACACAGAGATTACTGGAATTATAGATAGATGATGGACTTGACTTTCAGAATTGCTTATTTAAATGGATTTTGCATACTTGTCACTTGTTGTTAACTCATATTCTGTTTTTATTCTCAGGAAAGAAAAAGGCAATCAAGGACGGTGAGTGCATACTCTTTTTCATGTGTTCTGCTAACGAACTGAGCTGCATGAAAAATATTGAATGAATTGGCAAGTTGGTGTCATTCATGTATGTTAAGGGGCCTATCTAGTTACCAAATCTGCATAACTAGAAACATTTGACCTTTCCTCCCACCTCTCGCTCCCCTGAAGGCCTCATACTCCCATGAAGGCCCCTCTGCTTACTCCATTGTCTAATCTCCCTCCCTTAAAAATGGAATTGCCACTTGCAAAATGCATAATCCCTTGTAAAAAATAATTTGTATACGTGGGTCAGAATTTTGAACGAGGTACATTTGGGCCTCCCAGGGGTCAATTTTATTTTTTTGGGAATAGCTAAAAATCACCTTGATATCCTTAAAGCCCTAAGCCTGGGCTATCAAACGCAGCCAAACTGACACCGATCGGCCCAGAGGTTCCGTTTTTATTCATGGTCAAAGTTTCCCTTCCTTGTTAGCATAACGTAAGAGACCAAAATAAGATATCTGAATTCCTTCCTCTTCTTCCCGAAGATGCTGGTTCGGCTAGTTTTGCGTACTTAACGCACCAGGAGCGTCCCGATCTTTTGAAATGGCATAGAATTCAAGCTAATGTGATGGTCTGATGGTATATTTCACTTCGATATGCACTTACCTGGCTTACAGGGAGCATGACGTGCGTAACGTAAGAGACCGTTATGGTTTCTAAATTCACACTCAAGCTTGTTGTGTCTCAGAGAAACAAAGGAGGTCAATGATTTTTACAGAGTTAATACATACGTATAAGTGCTGTTTGTTGTGCCCTAAAGAAGAACGATGGAACACCCTGATATGTGTAAAACAGGGCTTATATAAATATCTCTTACGTTACGGTTTATCTGCTTCATCCTATATGAGGAGGAGCTGTGACTCAGGAACTGACATGAGTAACACAAAAACACATTCAGTAGAGTAGTTATATAGATCTACTTTTATTCCAGCTGTGAAAAGTATCTGAAAAAGGCTTTTATAATGAATGCATGGCTTTGAAGGGTAACGAAATACTAAAAAAAATGCCCTTTTTCACCATTTTTTGAGGTTCAGAGGCTTATAACATGTAGATAATTGATAAAAAGTATATAAAACTATACATTTTCTGAAAGCCGTGATTGAGTTCTACAAGCTGACACCTAAATGTACTAATTCAGAACATTTGGGACAAAGTTATATCTATCTATAATTCCATTAATCTCTGTGTGTATGTGTGTTTGTATGTGTGTATGTGTGTATGTGTGTATGTGTGTATGTTTGTCTGTGACCGCTGTTTCTCGACAACTACCGGTCCGATATACTTTAAACTTGCCAGGTATATTGCTGGGGACCCGAGGATGTGCCTTTTCAAGGTTTCATATTAATCGGAGAAGTAGTTACCGAGCTATGGCGATTTCTTTACCAAACACTGCAAGCCGTTCGCTTTGGACCAAACCATTGCATGTAAATAGAGGGGGGGGGTTCTGTGGTCGTTGCGAATGGACCAAACCATTCATGTAAATAGAGGGGGGGGGGGGGGGGTTCTGTGGTCGTTACTGCCACGTGGTTTCAAAGTTTTTTTTTGTTGTTGTTGTTTGCACGCATGTTTTTTTGCACCCACGTACGGGCACGCCCTAGGATGTTTACACACACACACACCCCTACACAAATTTTTTTTTTTTTTTTTTTTTTGGCAAGGAACGGGCACCCACGTACGGGCACGTCCTAGTAGGTTTAAAGCAATCAATGTGTGTTTTTTGGGATTTGTACCTCGTTCAAAATTCTGACACATGTGCTTGTTCACACTTTCTCAATATCTTCTGATAATGCTGGTGATTGTAATTGTAGATAGACATTTGCTGTTCTTGGAATGCCCATTCTACTTATCAGTGGCTGCACCAGGATATGATCACGTCCAACAAAGCATGTAAATACTACATCTTCAGGGACTCACTCTATGTGCTTTAACAGGAACCTAATCCCATTTTGTTTTTTTCGCAGTGAAGGCGCTTCAATATTTGGCTATGTCCGTCCGTCCATCGAAAATGAAGAACCTTTCTCAACCACCGTCTTTAATCCTAAAGTGTAATTCTAGAGAGTTCTAAACTGTAATTCTAATTGTTCTAAAGGGTAAATCGCTCACCGCAGGCAGGTAGGTGGTCTTTCTGTCTTCTACCGACTCCTCTCCGGCCTTGCACCCCCAGCTCTCTCTGTGCTCTGTCCCCCAAATATTCCTACAGGTCGCACAAGATCTGCCAGCAACCCTCTGATGGTTAAACTGCCGAAATCTCGGCTCTCTGCTCACCTTCACTCTTTCATTCCTCTTTTCTCCCGCCTCTGGAACAAACTCCCTCACTCCCTTCAATCCCACTCCTCCCTCCAGGTCTTTAAAACAGCTGTTCACCACCATCTCTTATCTTCCCCCATCCAAAACCTTGATCTTTTCTACCCCCGCTAATTCACCCCAGATCCACCTTGTTTGAAATTCCAACTTCTTTCCTGGAAGTCCTGGCAGTGTCCATATGTTTTATACCTCTCCCACCGCCCCCTTCCCATGCCCCCCCCCCCCCCCCAAAGCCCTCGCCCTCTCTCAGATCTCTCGATGTCTCCATGTCTCTCGGTCCCTGCTCTCAAATGTTGTGTTTGTGTCCTTCCCCCTCTCTCCCCATCTTGTCTACCGCTCCCGATGTTATATGTTTTATGTGTCGGTTTGTCTTTCTGTGTGATTAATGTTCGCTCTTTCACGAGCCTCGATCTTGTATACAAAAAAAAAATCTGATGGGTTCTAAAGGGTAAATATGATGGGTTCTAAAGGGTAAATCTGATGGGTTCTAAAGTGTAATTCTAATGGGTTCTAAACCTTAATTCTAATGGGTTCTTAAGGGTAAATCTGATGGGTTCTAAAGGGTAAATATGATGGGTTCCAAAGGGTAAATCTGATGGGTTCTAAAGTGTAATTCTAATGGGTTCTAAACCTTAATTCTAATGGGTTTTAAAGGGTATATCTGATGGGTTCTAAAGTGTAATTCTCGAGGGTTCTAAAGGGTCATTGTAATGTGTTTTGTTTCTTTCTTCTATGGCAAAAGCCTAGAAACAAAGAACCACCTGGCTATGTCATTTTAAAAATGCTAAACTGAACCGCCCTTCGGACATGGGTGTGATTTTTTTTTCTTTTTCTCCAAGCACTGTGATCTTGACTTACATTTTTCATTGGCACAGCCATCATTGCTTGTGTGAGCTGCTGTTTTGTGTATAGTTGACAGATATATGATGTGATTTGATGTTATTCCACATGCATTGTGTACTATCTTTCAGTATTACTGTCAAATCTTTATTGCACAGTAATATGGCATAAAATAATTATCGCCACATTCCTTGAAGAAGAGAAAATAACGTGACTGGTGGGTGGGGGGGGCGGTTTGTATATACAGTCAACATTGGGGAATGCATGAAATACCTTATGTAACATTTTTTTGCATTTCACCCTACATCATTGCATTTGACCCATATAGTGAGGGTGATGATTTGAGGTCATTGGGGTCAAATTGGGGGAAAAAAACTCAAAATTTGATATTGGGTCAATACTAGTGGAACTTTTTACCATCGTTTAACTTTGCTCTAGGTGGAAGTGTGGGGGTTTGCGATGGCGCGCCATCGACTTGGCTCGAGATTTTGTCTAAGTCGACCCCAACTGTGATTCATTTGTGCGCTCAACCGTTCCATGGCAATCTGGTGACATTGTATTACATCTCGCAATTTTACACCTATATGTCCATCGCTTGTATGTGACAGAATATAAATAAATGGGAGCTTTTGAGCAACATTCAACAGGTGGCCATCATCCTCCAGAAATATCCGATTATCATCATGATCTGACAACAGTCTATTTTCATGGCATATTGTTTGAATGGAATTTGGCTGTTATTTGCTTGATGGATGTTTTTTTAATGCCTCCGCTGACGAAGTCGCCAGAGGCATTGTTTTTGTATTGTCCAGCCTCGTGCTTCCGTGATAGGTTTTCGTTACCGCGATAACTTGAATGGCTGAAGGGATTTAAATCAAACTTGAATCAAGTATGTACGACGATGCAAAGATGACCTGATTGGATTTTGGCGTCAAATATCAAATGTCAGAGGTCGTGTCAGGTAACCATGTGATACTTGAGAACAGCCGAAGGGATTTAAATAAAACTTGATACACAAGTATGTATAATGATGTAATAATGTGGGCAGGGGCATATTGGTTGACGTCAGAGAGCCATTCTAGTTTATTTTTTTATAATTGGTATCTGTAAATGAAAAGGGGGGGGGGGGGCAGGCATGACCCTTTTCACAATTTTTTTAATGAAAAATAAGTTGTTTTTACTTTGCCATGGTGCACCTGAAACTTGAACAAGCTATAATCATGCATGTTTAACAAAGTGGTGTGGTGTGGTGTACTTTTATACCTTCCACAAATGTAAAAAGAGAGATTGCACATGCACTTGTAACGGTTCCGTTATTGAGCAGAGGTAAGAAGGACTTACCAGCACATGTGAATAATTTGTTTGTAGTTCTTCAGACCCGTACCCTATCAGGATTGTTTAGTCCCGAAGGGGATGTGAGATGTGCGTGAGTGCGTGTGCGTGTATGTATTTTGGCTTTTAAAATGGGTTTCTCTGCAACCACTTGTCCGAATGACGCAAAACTTTAAACATTGGAGGGACTCCCCATGGAGAATACTTCATTGCTGACTCTGTCACAGGTCACATGGTATGGCAGCTATGTTGGATTAAAGGAAAAAATTTGAACCATCTTCACCAAAACTGTTCAATGAAAAAAACAAAAAACTTGGCATATGTCACCAACTCCCCATGGGGTATATAATGTGATAACGATGACGTCATTGGTGAAGTGGTGTTCCAGCCATAATTGATTGAATATAAATCTTTATCTGAAAAATCTGAAACTTCATGTATCTGATCTTCGACCCGACATGAGTGAAGAATTAAATTTATGATGTCATAACCCATACCAAGAAACTATTTGACATAATAGGGTGCATGGATGGTATGGGTATATGGGCCATAATAGTAGCATGTTCAGTTATCGATGGTATTTTGTTCAGAATGATAGTAATAATCAGGTGGTAATATGCCCCCTACTGAGTGTCGTGCTTATGTGCTGCTATTGATTTGTCTCGCATTGTTTCCTTAACTCCCCCCCCCCCCCCCCCTCCTGCACCCCCCAAAATCTCCCTATTTACAGACAAAGGACATCATTGAGTACAGGCAATGGAGGGGGACGACGTTTCATCTTGTGGCTGATCCATCACGAATGCTGAGCACTGTGCTAATGCCACGTTGATGTACATGTGAAAATTCTCTTTAAAAAAAAACGCATTTCCCATCACATGGAGATGGTGTGTGATTGTTGGTTTTGTACATAGCATACCGATAAGGAAGTTGCCCTTTCCATGTCCTGATATCAATTAAAAATGCAATGCTGGCTCCTCTTGTATGGTCATTTTATTTTATTTTGACAATATATTTATGGCCCTCGGTTTTGTTATTTCCATTGCACCATGTAAATGTGAAGGACAGGAGATGCTGTATTTTGGCGGTCTGTCCGTATGTAGTCGTGACAGGTGACTTTTGGGGGCAAGTTGTATTTCATTTTTAAATTTGGATTTGATGGAAAATTATATTGTGATACGTTGATATTTGCTCTGTGCACGAAGCGAAGAGCAGGGTTAAGCAAGTGGTTCATGTTCACTTGTCTACAATCGTCAGTTTGTGATCGAGGAACAACTTCATTTCAATTAATTTCTATTTTGACCGTACCTGTAGTTTAGCAGTAATTTGGCTCTGAATTTGACCCGATCACACATGTGCACAGAGAGGAGTGAGATAATATTTCTGCACTCTCTGCCTGGCAGTGAAACAAAATTGAAAATTGAACTTGCTATTTTTTAAAGACGTCATAAAGGACTCAGACAGGGACAAATAACTTGACGTGTTTGGCAGGATGGTGTAAAAGACACTGTGTCAACGCCTGTAAAATGGCGGTAAATTCCAGAATTTATGACTGTATTTGTACGGCGAACAATCTTTATCTGATTTAAATTAAATTATATGCTTAAAACTATAGAACATAAATCGCTGCCTTTGCACTTTGAAAACCCTTCCGTTTAGCAGTACTTGGACATGTTAAATAAGGTGGTGTATTCAGGTGATGTACCAGACTGCTACAGTAACGCTAAACCTCGTTTTTTTATTTTTATGTCAACATAAACAATCTTCAAAATCATTATTTTGTTTACATTTAAGCATATACTTCAACTCTATGTGGGATAACATGTTATATGAACCCTCTAGTTGTTTAAGCGATTCAATATCTATCTTCTATATATACACAAAGAATTAAGTTAAGCACCCCTACACAACGAATTAAGGTAAGCACCCCCTAATATATATTCTTTGTGTATATGTATACATTGGCATATATTCTAAGGTATGTGAGATCAAATAATGATTGGTATGACATTAGCAATTATCCATTGATGAAATTGAGTGATCAAAGTGAAAAAAAGTGATTGGTTGAGTCAGTGATCCGATCACGTGGGTCCTACATACGTTATTGACGCAAAGATCGCTAGAGGTCTTCTCAGAACAATGACTGTACGTTAGAAAACATAAACGTCATCCACACTGTCCGTGATGGACCTATAGCTCCATACTTAAATTGAGGTGAGAATATGCCTAAAATTCCCAAAAAATTTCACCTTAAATTATTCAGAATAAAATATTGAAAACGGCATGATTGTTATGTTTTTATGTGACCATAATATCACTTCTCCAGAAAATATAGCAATATCATGGGTATATTACACTGTTTTGACGACAACAAACTTGTAATGTGCGAGGTTGTAAAAAAACGGGGGGGGGGTGCTTAACTTAATTCTTTGTGTATATATATAAAAAAATTTGTCTGCACGCACTAATCTCCTGAACGGTGAAAGATAGGAGGAAACCTCTGAAACAAAAAATGTCGGGACGGGCCCCGGGAAGGTTTCAGGCTAGGTGGCGAGGCCGCTTCAGCCAAGCTGAGCCCATTTCGCAATTAAAAGCTGAGCTGAATTATAGTAGTCGATCTTCTACGGCCGCGAGTAAAAGCTGAATTATAGTAGTAAATTCATTCAAAAAGAACCCGGGCAACGCCGGGTGCTTTTGGCTAGTGTATATATATATATTTGTGCAGTGTCTGTGTTGTCTTGTCTACAATAACTATGAGAGAGGTGTTTCGCCAAGTTTCTCGAAGATAGCCTAACAGATCTTCATCAAACTTTCAATGGTTCGTCAGTGAATGCTGGGGAGTGTTTTAGGCAAAATAAATTTTGAAAAAGATAGTTGGATTTTTGGCGTTTTTTTTTTTTTTTTTTTTTTCTATAGTGCCTAATCCTTTGTAGCTATGTGAAAGGGAATATAAAATCATCCCTGACCCTGTTCTATAGTGGTTGTTGGGAAGTATTTTAGGCCCCCACAAAAAAATACATTAAAAAAAATCCAAATTTGATTCTTCAGAACGACAGCGGGCAACGCCGGGTACCTCTGACGGGGTAATATAAATAACCATCAGCCAAAAGGATTGTGTGAGCTTTTGAAGTCGCTCAAATCGTGGTTGTCAAGACTATCCATAATTTTGCAGTGCTGAGATCGAGGTTCTGCTTGAGTTGAGAAAGTTCCAGTTATAAATGTGTGACGTGTTGTGGGAGGAGGTGTGGAGAGGTCTTTCAAGCATGACTACGTATGTTCTCTTTGCCAATTTTTTTTTCAGCAATGTTTGTTTTGTGAACATTTGGTAACTACTCAATTGATTGTTGAGAGGGAGATGCGAGAGAAGATTTTTGGTGGGACAGGTGCAACAGGGAGGGGGGGGGGGCTTGAAATCCAGGCGAATGAAGGCAAAGCCATTGACATGGTGAGACATTTGGGACATTAAACATAGGGTGTGAGCATTGTTGTGGCCAATGAATGATGTTCTCTCAAATTGATTTTGGATGGAAGATTTATGGCAGGATAACACCTGCCTTTGGTTTGAGGTCGAGGGATACCACGTGTTAAGTAGATGCCCAGTAGCAGGGAAATGGTGGTGGTGTCAAGATCAGGTAATTTTTGGTGGTGGTGGGATAGATGGTGTGAAAGAAAGGGATATTGTGGTGAACACATCCTGGCATTTGTGCAGGAGGCCATGCTGGGAAAGGTTGAATATGGAGTAGAGTTAGATTTGTTGTGCTTCAACCAGGCAAGTTTCTGTTGGAAAAGTTATCTGTTGCATAAGAGAACATGGAGGAGGATTTTGAGATGAAAAGTTTTAGGGAGAGGGCACTGTGTTTACAAGCCGTTTGAGGTAGAGTGTAGAGGATGTGTTTGGATCCTCCGACGCGTTTCTGTCTGGGTCCGGGATCTTTGGGACAACGAAAGCACGACTTTGTTGAGACAGTTCTTATGGATTTGAAAGAAGCTTGGTGGAGGGTCCAGCAGTGGAACCATGAGGTTTGTGGAACCAAAGAGAAAGCTGTGACAAAACAAACAGAGAGGAGGCTGGTGAAATGGTCTTGGATTTCTAGTTGCAATGTATGGATGTGAATTATGGACCGTGAAAAAGAAAAAGGAAGAAGATTGAAAGTTTTGAAATTTGGTGTTGGGGACGAATGTTAAATTCCATCGATGGTTCTTTGTCCAACGCCGTGATTCCCGTCGAGGGCACAGAGTCATCTGGGATTCTGGACCACATCCATCAGTTAGGGATTCGGGGTGTGCAACAAGGACGAATCGATTTGATTCTGGTGAAGCTTTTTCAGCCAAATACAAGCTTTTTCATTCAAGTGTCCTTGTGTTTTATACTTCTCCCTCCACCCCTTCCCACGCCTCCTCCCCCCAAGCCCTCTCCCTTCCACACATCTCCCTGCTCTCAAATGTTGTGTTTGTGTGCTTCCCCTTCTCTCCCCATCTTGTTTTCCGCTCCCTCTTTTTGTGTGTTTTGTTTGTCTGGTTGATTTGTTTGTGAAGTAAATGTTAGCTCTTTCACGAGCCTCGATTCAGTATACAAAAAAAAAAAAAAAGAAGTGATTCTTCACCATTTAAGCGATGGCCAACACCGATATATAGCACGACATCTCAAAAAGTTATGGACTTGTGATGACAAAATATGTGGATGAGTTGATTAGGTGACAATATCCAAGCCAATTCGATTTTGGTAAAGATCCAGATGCAGATCCAGCCTATCAGTGCGATAGAAAACGTAAGCTGTTTAGCCTGACCTACAGGTCACAATTTTCAACCGATCTTCATGAAACATCCCCGAATAGTAGGGTTGGTCATAAGCAAGGAGCCTATTGTTTTTGAGGCCAAAAGGTCAACATAGGCCGAATTTCTAAAATCCTCAATTTTCACCCGATTGACTTGGAATTTGAAGAGGACTTGCACATCTGGTCACTGAATTCAACCACCAAGTATTTTTGAGGTCAACATAGGCCGAAATGTCAACATAGGCCGAATTTCTAAAATCCTCAATTTTCATCCAATTGACTTGAAATTTGAAGAGGACTTGCATATCTGGTCACTGAAATCAACCCCCAACTATTTTTGAGGTCAACATAGGCCAAATTTCTAAAATCCTCAATTTTCATCCAATTAACTTGATATTTTAAGAGGACTTGCATATCTGGTCACTGAATTCAACTACCAATTGTTTTTGAGGTCATCGGCCAACAACTTATTTGAGGAATTTCGCAAGTATCGTGCTATGCACGGCATATTTCTTGTTTGTCTGTCTGTCTGTGAACAGGATATCTCAAAAAGTTGTGGACGAGTTATAACAGAACTTAGTGAATGAGTTGGTTAGGGGACAAGAACAAGCCGATCAGATTTTGGTCAAGGTCCGGATCCAGATCGGGCCCATCAGTGGGATACAAACCGTAACCTGTTCACCTGGCAGAGGTATGCTCTCTACCAAGTGCCATATTTGTCTCAATAAAGTATTGTTTATATTTTTCTTTTCCGGAAGTACGCTACTCCCTCTTTTTCATTTTAACTCATGATAGCTTTATTCAATCTGTAGGCCTACTGAACCAAGTCGTAGTGGTGTGCTTTTTATCAAGCGCAGTATTGCAAACAGTAACCTAGTGAATTCCTTTCCGGAATTGATCTTCATGAGTGAGTGCACCCTCATTATTGATCAATAATGAATATGGACTGCAAGAAGAACAAATAAATCAATGCTTGAAGAAATCAGACCACCGTGTACATTCTAAGCGTTTAAGCTCTTAAAGGGACACAATCATCATCATGAAATGTTTTGAAGAGATATGTTTTAGAGGATGATATCCCTGACCCATTAGCACAAAAAATTATCTTTGGGAGAATGATAAACCAGATAATCGTGTTTTACAATCGAACTATTTTCACTTCCGTTATGCAAATGAGCTACTTCCGTCGATTTGTGTGACGTCATGGGTGCACAACTCTGACGGATGTGTACGTCTGCGTTTCATCACAGGTTATTCTTGTGTTCAAGATGCCGATGTGCCAAGTTTATCTTTTAACTGCGCGAATCGTCGACAAATTTGCCCACAGAACTCAGAACTGAAGTCGTTTTTTTGCATCTCTGGCCGACAAAAAAAAAGATCATTAACAATCGTGTGCTTTTTGGTCGAAAAACCTCGGAACAACCAAATTCGAGATCACAACATATGGTCATTCAAAATATTGTGTTGTTTGCGAAGACCACTTTTCGCTGTCAGCATTTGTATTTGATCAACAGGTGATCACTACCTGGGAAACAACTCAAACAAGCCTCGGAAATTGCTGAAACACGACCCGTACTGACTCTTACAAGATGAAAGTTGCCTGTTGATTTGAAGCCAGGCCCCGAGAGTTACATGTGTTGATTTGAAGCCAGGCCCAGGGAGTTACATGTGTTGATTTGAAGCCATGCCCAAGCCAGGCCCAGGGAGTTACACGTGTTGATTTGAAGCCACGCCCAAGCCAGGCCCAGGGAGTTACATGTGTTGATTTGAAGCCACGCCCAAGCCAGGCCCAGCGAGTTACATGTGTTGATTTGAAGCCACGCCAAGGCAGGCCCAGAAAGTTACATGTGTTGATTTGAAGCCAGGCCCAGGGAGTTACATGTGTTGATTTGAAGCCATGCCCAAGCCAGGCCCAGAGAGCTACATGTGTTGATTTGAAGGCATGCCAAAGCCAGGCCCAGCGAGTTACATGTGTTGATTTGAAGCCACGCCAAGGCAGGCCCAGAGAGTTACATGTGTTGATTTGAAGCCACTCCCAGAGACTTACATGTGTTGATTCGAAGCCACGCCAAGGCAGGCCCAGAGAGTTACATGTGTTGATTTGAAGGCATGCCAAAGCCAGGCCCAGAGAGTTACATGTGTTGATTTGAATCCAGGCCAAGAGAGTTACATGTGTTGATTTGAATCCAGGCCCAGGGAGTTACATGTGTTGATTTGAAGCCATGCCCAAGCCAGGCCCAGAGAGTTACATGTGTTGATTTGAAGGCATGCCAAAGCCAGGCCCAGAGAGTTACATGTGTTGATTTGAAGCCACGCCCAAGCCAGGCCCAGCGAGTTACATGTGTTGATTTGAAGCCACGCCAAGGCAGGCCCAGAGAGTTACATGTGTTGATTTGAAGCCACTCCCAGAGACTTACATGTGTTGATTCGAAGCCACGCCAAGGCAGGCCCAGAGAGTTACATGTGTTGATTTGAAGGCATGCCAAAGCCAGGCCCAGAGAGTTACATGTGTTGATTTGAATCCAGGCCAAGAGAGTTACATGTGTTGATTTGAAGCCACGCCCAGAGAGTTACATGTGTTGATTTGAGGCCACGCCAAGCCAGGCTCAGAGAATTACATGTGTTGATTTGAGGCCATGCCAAGGCAGGCCCAGGGAGTTACATGTGTTGATTTGAAGCCATGCCCAAGCCAGGCCCAGGGAGTTACATGTGTTGATTTGAAGCCATGCCAAAGCCAGGCCCAGTGAGTTACATGTGTTGATTTGAAGGCATGCCAAAGCCAGGTCCAGAGAGTTACATGTGTTGATTTGAATCCAGGCCAAGAGAGTTACATGTGTTGATTTGAATCCAGGCCCAGAGAGTTACATGTGTTGATTTGAAGCCACGCCCAAGCCAGGCCCAGATAGTTACATGTGTTGATTTGAAGCCATGCCCAAGCCAGGCCCAGAGAGTTACATGTGTTGATTTGAAGCCATGCCCAAGGCAGGCCCAGGGAGTTACATGTGTTGATTTGAAGCCAGGCCCAGAGAGTTACATGTGTTGATTTGAGGCCATGCCAAGGCAGGCCCAGAGAGTTACACGTGTTGATTTGAGGCCATGCCAAGGCAGGCCCAGAGAGTTACATGTGTTGATTTGAAGCCATGCCCAAGCCAGGCCCAGAGAGTTACATGTGTTGATTTGAAGCCACGCCCAAGCCAGGCCCAGAGAGTTACATGTGTTGCTTTGAAGCCACGCCCAAGGCAGGTCCAGAGAGTTACATGTGTTGATTTGAGGCCATGCCAAGGCAGGCCCAGAGAGTTACATGTGTTGATTTGAAGCCATGCCCAAGCCAGGCCCAGAGAGTTACATGTGTTGATTTGAAGCCATGCCAAGGCAGGCCCAGAGATTTACATGTGTTGATTTGAAGCCATGCCCAATCCAGGCCCAGAGAGTTACATGTGTTGATTTGAAGCCACGCCCAATCCAGGCCCAGGGATTTACATGTGTTGATTTGAAGCCACGCCCAAGCCAGATAGTTGCATGTGTTGATTTGAAGCCACGCCCATGTGAGCCAAGCTCAGAGCTAGTCCTCAACTAGTTATGTATATTACTAGAATGGTATTCACCCCTCCTCACCAACCGCTCTCCCTCCTCCTCCCCATTCCTCCTTTCTTTTCCTCCTCACTTATTTCCCCCTCCTCTCTCCTTGTCCCCACATTGCGTCCATCCATATACATTCAAAACAGCTATTAGAATGCACTTTTGCCAATAAAACGCCAAAATTCATCCGATTTTCTCACCTTTTACTGCAACCGAGAATTAAACCATCTTACGATTACGAAAAATGAAATCAGATGGTCAATTAGTCGAGATAAAGCCACGAGGGAGTCTAAATGGACTTCATATTACAAGCCTTCATTTCATTTAAAATGCATTTTTGAGTAAAAACGCTGACTTTTGCCCAATTGTCTTCCTGTTCTTTGTAAACGAGTCTTAAACCATGTTAGCGACATTTAAAAATGAAATCAGATATCAAATTAGAGTTTGGATAGAGCTGGGAGATAGTCAGAAAGAATGATTTAAGAATGGGTCTTCCAAAAGAAGCTCATGAGGCCTCATTTTCAGAGTTATGCGGGGCAAACAAAATGGTGGAGATTTGGACAATGCTCGGACTTCCAGGAAAGAAATCGGTATTTCAAAAAGGTGGATCAGGGGTGAATTAACGGGGGTAGAAAATATCAAGGTTTTCAATTGGGGAAGACAAGAGATGGCGGTGAACAGCTGTTTTAAAGACCTGGAGGGAGGAGTGGGATTGAAGAGAGTGAGGGAGTTTGTTCCAGAGGTGGGAGAAAAGAGGAATGGAAGAGTGAAGGTGAGCGGAGAGTCTTGATTTTGGCAGTTTAACCATAAGAGGGTTGCTGGCAGATCTTGTGCGACCTGAAGGAATATTAGGGGGGACAGAGCACAGACAGAGCTGGGGGAACTAAGCCGGAGAGGAGTCGGTAGAAGACAGAAAGACCACCAACCTGCCTGCGGTGAGAGAGAGAAAGGCCCTCAGAATGGGCTTTATCGCGGGAGATTCCAATGATTGTGAAAGAAACACACCTTTCTATATAAAGTCCCACAGTTGACAGTTCATGTCAGAGCTGAAACTTTACCATGAAGTCCAAGGAAATGTCTGTAGAACTACGAGGTATAATTGTGAGGAGGCATAGATCTGGGGACGGGTATAAAACAATTTCTAGAGTGTTGAAAGTTCCCAAGAGCACAATGAGCTCCATAATTAGAAATGGAAAGAATATGGAACTACCCAGACTCTTCCTCGAGCTGGCCGTCCGAACATACTGAGCAACCAGGCAAGAAAGACCTTGGTCAGGGAGGTGACCAAGAACCCAATGACCACTCTCACAGAACTACAGAATTCCTTGGTTGAGAGGGTAGAACCTGCAAGGACAACACTCTCTGCAGCACCTCACTAATCTAGCGTTTATGGGGGAGTGGTCAGACAGAAGCCACTCCTGAGAAAAAGGCACATGACAACACACCTGGAGTTTGCAAAAAGGCACCTGAAAGACTCTGAGGGTATATGGCAAAAGATCCTGTGGCCTGGTGAGAAGAAAATTCAACCCTTTAGAATGAATGCAAAGCACTACTTCTGGTGGAAACCGATCACATCTCATCACCCATCTAACACCATCCCTACCATGAAGTATGGTGGTGGCAGCATCATGCTATGGGGATGCTTTTCAGAAGCAGAGACTGGGTTAATGTAGGGACAGAGGGAACAATGAATGGAGCCAAATACAGGCAAATCCTGGAGGAGAACCTGCTTCAGAGTGAAAAAGACCTTAGATTGTGACAAAGATGAACATTCCAACAGGACAATGACCCCAAGCATACAGACAAAGCAACACTGGAATTGCTTCAGAACAATAACGCGAAAGTTCTTGAGTGGCCCAGCGAAAGCCCAGACTTGAATTCCATTGAGAATCTGTGGAAAGACTTGAAGATTGTTGTTCACCAACACTCCCCATCCAACTTAACAGAGCTTCAGCAAATGTGCAAGGAAGAATGGGGAAAACTCCCCAAATCCAGGTGTGCAATGCTGATGCAGACATACACAAGAAGACTCAAAGCTGTAATTGTTGCCAAAGGTGCATCTACAAAGTATTGACTCAGGGGGTTGAATACGTATGCAAATTAGATATTTCTGTATTTAATTTTCAATAAACTTGAAAAATATCTAAAAACATGTTTTCACTTTGTCATTATGGAGTACTCTGTGTGGATCAGTGACAAAAATATCTCAATTTGATCCATTTTAAATTCAGGCTGTAACACAACAAAATGTGAAAAAGTCAAGGGGTGTGAATACTTTCTGAAGGCCCTGTATAATATACTCAACTATCGAAATGTGTAGTTCATACTTTTATTGTTACTTCTACTTTTCGTCCTAGTTTTTTAACACCAACAAACATGCAAAACCCATCCACCCCCAAATGCACAGTGACGGTTTCAGAGATAAGCTTAGTGGGTGGATCCTCCTTCTGACTCCCTATTTCTTTATGTTTCTTTCTTTTCTTTGGCTCTTTGCCAAAGAGGAACCATGAATGACCCCCTCCATCCTTTCTGCTCTGGATCCATCTTTGTTATTGTATGTACAATTTATTATGTTTACATTGACAATGATAAGAACAACTGTGTGTGTATATTTCTATTTGGAAATTAAATAATAGTTAAATGACCCTTCACACCCTCCATGATAACCAAAGTCAGTGTAATGTTATTCAGACAATGGACATACTATGGACGTCACAAAATTGTCATCAAAAGCCAGGTTACTCAGCACATCTCAAAACATCAGCCTCCTACAGGGTGACAATTAATTAATGAACACATTTGTTTTGTTGATAAATTGTTTCATTTGAACAGTATAACTTAGGGATTCCAGGTATTTAAAAGAACATAACATGGAACTAGAACGGCACTCAGTAGAGAGCATACCTCCACCAGCTGAACAATTTGCGTTTTGTATCCCAGAGTAGACCAGAAAATCACAATACAGAATCACATTTCATCAAAATGATCCGTCCACCATTTTTTGAGATATCCTGCTATATATCGTTTTTGGCCCGATCTCCCAATGGTGAAGAATTAGTTGAAAAATTATACTATCCGGATCCAGACCCAGATCTTCACCAAAATTGAATAGATTCTTCCTTGTCACACACCCAACCGGTCCATCAAGTTTCGTCCAAATCCGTCCACAACTTTTTGAGATATCCTGCTTGTGGTTTTAGCCCAATCACTCAATGGTGAAGAATCACTGAAAAAATTAAATAATTCTCATTTTCGAATCCATATTCAGATCTTCACCAAAATCGAATCGATACTTCCTTGTCAGACACCCATCCCATCCACCAAGTTTCATCCAAATCCGTCCACAACTTTTTGAGATATCCTGCTATGTGTAGTTTTTGGCCCGATCTCCCAATGGTGAAGAATCACTTTAAAATTATCTGATCCGGAACCGAATCCGGATCTTCATCAAAATCGAATAATTTGGTCCTCGTCACATACACTATCTCTCTGCCAAATTTCATCCGAATCCGTCGACAACCTTTTGAGATATCTTGTTCACAGACAAACAGACAGACGGGGGTGAAAACATAACCTCCATCCACCTTCGGTGGCGCAGGTAAATATTGGTGACATTAACACTTCTTCATTTCTTCAAAATGACTGCTGTCAGATAACTTCCGTTGAAACATGTATGCATTCGTGGCCGAGGAAAAATACGTTTTCCATTAGGTGCTGAAGTGTTTCAGTGGAAATGAGATTTATTTCGTCGTGGATGGGTTCTATGAGTTCAGGTAATATTTTAGGTCTGTTCACATAGACAGGTGACTTTAAGTAGCCCCATGAAAAAAAATTGGAGATGTGAGATCAAGTCTTCAGGATGACCATGGAATGTCTCCAAATATTAAAAGAACATGATTTGTAAAAGTCTCTTGAAGCAGCTGCTTTGTTACATTGTTTGTGTGGCAAGTTGCACCGTTGTTTTCAAAGAATATGTCAACCTCGTGTAATATTGAATTCCATGTGGGACATGTTTACAAAGCAAAGTTTGCCCGAAACTCTTTGAGAAATTGTAAGATTGTTGCAAAATAAAGCTCTATAATGGCGGCTTTGTGTTCCACGCTCCATTTACCCGTTTTTGGTTTTGATGATTCGGTTCAATTTTCCAAAGTTTACTCCTTCACATCACCTTAAAAAAACAAAAAAACAGGTATTTGTTATGAAGAGTTGTTCATAATTAAAATTTGTTGATGAATTAAATGTGGTTCTGTATATCAAATAATGGTAATTGTGTGCGTGTGTGTGTGTGTGCTTTTGTGTAGTTTGTGTGTGTGTGTGTGTGTGTGTGTGTGTGTGTGTGTGTATGTCTGAGAGAATCGGAAAGAATATGGCTCGGCCAATCTCCACCAAATTTTGCATGCACGTCGGTAGTACCCAGGGCAAGGTCATGGCCACAAGGAAAAAACTAAAATGGCACTCTTTGACGTCACGACCTCGACTGATATGCCTCTGCCCACATTATTACATCACTATAATACTTGTATAAAGTTTGATTTAAATCCATTCAGCTGTGCCCAAGTTTGCACATTTTTACCTGACATGACCTCTGACCTTTGACCTATTGACCCCCAAAATGTAATCAGTTACTGTTTACATCATTATGCATGCCTGTACCAAGTTTTAATTTAAATCCCTTCAGCTGTTCACAAGTTCTCACATTTTTACCTGACATGACCTGTGACCTTTGGCTTTTGACCTCTTGAACCCAAAATCGAATCAGTTAATCTTTACATCATTATATATATCTGTACCAAATTTGAATTAGATCACTTCAGCCATTCTCGAGTTATAGACCTATTACAGACTTTGACCTTTGACCTCTTGAACCCAAAATATAATCAGTTAATCATTACAACATTATACATACACGTACCAAATTTCAATTGGATCACTTCAGCCATTTTCAAGATATAGACCTATTACAGACTATGACCTTTGACCTATGACCCCAAAATCAAATCACTTAATCTTTACTACATTATACAAATCTGTACCAAGTTTGAATTAGATTACCTTAGCTGTTCTCAAGTGAAAGACCTATTACAGATTTGACCTTTGACCTTTGACCCCAATATCTAAATATTTACAATATTATACATACCTGTACCAAGTTTGAATTAGATCACTTCAGCTGTTCTCAAGTTACAGACCTATTACAGATTTTATTTTATTTTATTTTATTTTATTTTTTTTGTATACAGAATCGAGGCTCGTGGGAGAGCTAACATTTATCACAAAAAAAAAAAAATTAAACAGCCAAACAAAATATATAAAAAGAGGGGGCGGGCGACAAGATGGGGAGAGAAGGGGAAGCACACAAACACAACATTTGAGAGCAGGGACATCGGGAGATGTGTGGGAGGGAGAGGGCTTGGGGGGAGGAGGCGTGGGAAGGGGGAGGGGGGTGGGAGAAGTATAAAACACAAGGACACCAAGGACTTCCAGGAAAGAAGTTGGTATTTCAAAAAAGTCGATTTGGGGTGAAATTAGCAGGGGTAGAAAAGATTAAGGTTTTGGATGGAGGAAGATAAGAGATGGTGGTGAACAGCTGTTTTCAAGACATGGAGGGAGGAGTGGGATTGAAGAGAGTGAGGGAGTTTGTTCCAGAGGCGGGAGAAAAGAGGAATGAAGGAGTGAAGGTGAGCAGAGAGTCTTGATTTTGGCAGTTTAACCATAAGAGGGTTGCAGGCAGATCTTGTGCGACCTGTAGGAATATTTGGGGGACAGAGCCCACAGAGAGCTGGGGGAGCAAGGCCGGAGAGGAGTCGGTAGAAGACAGAAAGACCACCAACCTGCCTGCGGTGAGTAAGTGAAAGGCCCTCGGAGATAGCTTCATCGCGGGAGATTCCAATGATTCTGAACGCTTTGGTTTCAACAGTGTGATGACGAGCTAGGTGTGAGGCAGGAGCACCAGCCCAGACGGGAGAGCAGTACTCCATTGAGCTGCGGATGAAAGCCTTGTATGTGGTGAGGAGCTCAGGTGTGCCAAGGAAGTACTTTGCACGACGGAGGATGCCCAGTCGGCGACTGGCTTTGGAGGCCAGGTTGGAAATGTGGTTTTCCCAGGAAAGATCATGGCAGAAAGTGAGACCCAAAAGCTTGAGTGACAGAACTTCTTGGAGAGGATTATTCAGAAAGTGGATGGGAGGGTTGTCCAGTCGGTCTTTTCGGAGAGACATCGTAAGAGTGTGAGATTTGTCAGGATTGAAAGACATGTTCCACTTGTTTGCCCAGTCTGTGATTTTGTCCAGGTCTGCAGAGAGTGAGGAGGCTGCATTTGACCATTGAACTTTGACCCCAAAATCTAAATCTTTGCAATATTATACATACCTGTACCAAGTTTGAATTACATCACTTCAGCTGTTCTCAAGTTGTAGACCTATTACAGATTTGACCTTTGACCCCACAATCTAATAAGTTAATCTTTACATCATTATACATGTACTAAGTTTGAATTAGATCACTTTAGCTGTTCTCAAGTTATAGGCCTATTACAGACTTTGACCTTTGACCTCTTGACCCCAAAATCTAATCAGTTCATCTTATATCATTAAACCTAAGTGTACCAAATATGGTCAGAATCCCATCACTGGTTCACAAGTTATTGCGGTAACAGTGTGTTTACTGAACATGACCTCTGACCTTTGACCTCATGACCCCAAAATATAATCAGTTCATCTTTACCTAATTATACATACCTGTGCCAAGTTTGACTAAGATCCCTTTAGCCGTTTTCAAGTTATCGCAGTAACAAAAACCTATCACAGACGGACGGCTGGACGGACGGACAGCCGGACGGACAACCTGAAAACATAATGCCTCCGGCGATTTCGTTGGCGGGGGCATAAAAATCCAGGGTGGGGGGAGAGGAGCTTCCATGCAGTGTTTTGGGCCAAGTCTCGTTCCTCATAAATACAAAATGGCCATCTGATGCCTTTCCATTTTTGCAGATTGCTTTGCTTTATCCTGGACTGGATGGTCGTGGCTGATTCCTCTCTAACTTGGAAAGGATCAGGTGCTGGTTTGACAAATGGAACACGTCATTCTCTCTGGGTAAATCCTATACTTTAACATTTTTACCATGGAATGATTGCCTCAACAGTCCACCTTTATATTTCCACAATCAACCACTGGATATATTTGGTCTCTTCTAATCCAGTCAATGTAACAAATTTTGTGGCTCAACCCACCACTAATTGCAACATAATTTTTTTCACTGATATGCATTTCACAAATATACCCCAAACACCATACTAAAAGTATACCAAAATATATTTGGTGGAAAGGTGTCAAATTTGCATAATATGCAAATTCGCTGCCGCCATTGAAAAAAATACAGAATTTCCACTGTAACTTTGTATCTAAGCATCCAATCATAGTGAATGAAGTGTCTAGACTCATGTTTTCAGGGTTGATGATTATGAAAAGTTCATTTCTGGATCAATTATATGCATACAATTCAATGAAGTATGCAAATTAGATGCTGCCATTATAAAATAAAATCTATTTTCTGCAATAACTTTGTATCCAAGCATCCAATCATGGTAAATTAAGTGTCTAGACCCATCTTTTCATGGTCATTTGATATGATTAGCACATTTCCTGAAGGAGAGAAGCCCTGAAGCACATCCAAAACAACGTCCAATTCATGAAACATGCCGACCTGTTCACCCAGGAAGGAGATGCACCAGAGGATGATATAGTCGCAGCATGGGAGAAGGCCCTTGTATGCATATACAATGGAAATCAAGATGAAAGTATTGACGCTCTACATACAAGTGTTTCTGTGAGAAGGTCGCGAAAAGTACCAAATATGTTGAGGCCCAGAACTTGCCACCAACATCTGCGGCTACAAGGTTTCACAGTGTGTGTGCGTGCGCATGCTTTTGTGTAGTGTGTGTGTGTGTGTGTGTGTGTGTGTGTGTGTGTGTGTGTGTGTGTGTGTGTGTGTGTGTGTGTGTGTGTGTGTGTGTGTGTGTGTGTGTGTGTGTGTGTGTGTATATATATATGTCTGAGAGAATGGGAAAGAATATGGCTAGGCCAATCTCCACCAAATTTTGCATACATGTCGGTGGTACCCAGGGCAAGGTCATGGCCACAAGGAAAAAACTAGAATGGCTCTCTATGGCACTTTGTGGACAGGATGGGTGTACAGTATGGCAAGGACGAATCAATTCGATTTTGGTGAGGATCCGGATCCGGATACAAATTAAAAAAAAAATTCCAAGTGATTCTTCAACCTTGAGTGATAGGGCCCAAACGATATGTAACATGTTATTTCAAAAAGTTGTGGATGACGAATGAAAACTTTGTGGATGAAGTTTGGTAAGTGACCAGAACAATCCGATTCGATTTTGGTTCAGGTCTGAATCCAGATCTGACCTATCAGTGGGATACAAAACGTAAACTGTTCAGCCTGGTGGAGGTAGGTGCACTACCGGGTGTCCTTCCAGTTATTTTTATTATCATATTACAATATGTGTGGAAACCCTTTCTCTCCCCTGCCAATGGGGTAGTTAGAATAGTTAATAAATATACCAAATTTTATATCCCCTTTCCCACAACCCCACAGATTCTGATTTTCCATATCACGGGAGTTGCACAACAATCATAATAAATAGCACCGCGAAGCGGGCGTAACCCCTCAGCCCATGCATGGTGGAAACCAATTATTTCAAGGTGGCTACCGTGGTGGCCATATTGAAAATCGCAGCACGCCCATTTTTGAAAGGAACCTTCCTCAACCAAACTCCAACACACACTGCAAAAATGGATTTAATCGGACAAGCTGTTCTGCTTGAAATTTACGGAAACCAATTTCAAGATGGCTGCCGTGGCGGCCATATTGAAAATCGCAGCACGCCCATTTTTGAAAGGAACCTTCCTCAACCAAACTCCAACACACACTGCAAAAATGGATTTAATCGGACAAGCCGTTCTGCTTGAAATTTACGGAAACCAATTTCAAGATGGCTGCCGTGGCGGCCATATTGAAAATCGCAGCGGGCCCATTTTCGAGAGGAACCTTCCTCTACTCAACCCCAACACACACTGCAAAAATGGATTTAATCCGACAAGCCGTTCTGCTCGAAATTGACGGAAACCAAAAGTTGACGGACGCATGGATGGCTGCCGTGGCGGCCATATTGAAAATCGCAGCGCGCCCATTTTCGAAAGGAACCTTCCTCTACTCAACTCCAACACACACTGCAAAAATGGATTTAATTGGACAAGCCGTTCTCCTTGAAATTGACGGAAACCAAAAGTTGACGGACGCCCGGACGCCCGCCCGGACGACGCCCGTGACAACAATACCCCTTAGCCCAATTTGGGCTGAGGGTTGAAAACGTAACCTTATCAAATCAACGCATCATATCCTGGTGGTGGCCTAACGGTTAGGGTGGCTGGCTTGAGATCTTAGGGTCCTGAGTTTGAGCCCCAGTGATACCGGAAAATGAACACCAGTTGGGTTGATTTAGCCTGCCATCCATCTGAGGTCGGCAAAATGAATTCCAGCATACTGTTAACGGGGCACTGCATCAGTGGTGCAGCCATTCCAGAAAACATTTCGGCCAAGGAGTCACAGGCTACATCTGAAACAACAACAAGAACAACAACAATGCATCATAATACGAGGTTTTGCCACCTGAAAACCCGACAGTTAAATGAATAACACTATACCCAGGGTATCTTTTACCCACACCCAGCACCTGCACTGCCCATCTTTTCCCAGGCACAATGCAACATTTTTCCCATTTCCTGCAGTTGCACATTGGTGATAACATACAGGATTCCCAAAATCGTTCATCGCCCCATTGAGAAAGACCTCCCTCTTTTTTGGCCATGAACCTGTGTCAAGGTTGGATTTGTTTTTCCTCTCCATAATATTTATAGGAACTATGTTCCGCACACACACGAGTCGTCTTATCTCCATCTGGTTCTCGTAAGTCATACTATGAATGTTCTGTTCTTTTCAGGTTGTTCAATTCATTCTTTTTTCTCTCTCCCTTCCTCACTCAGACCCTCTTTCACTGTATATTCTCATTTGGATCTCCAAAGAGATGCCAATTATCATTTGGGATTGATGACAACAAATGTAACTATGGTGTTTGTCAGTTGGAGGTGATTATTGGCCAGCCAATGATGAGGGACCCTCAGTACATGTGTTTGGCTTGGTTATAGTTATTCCTATCAAAATATATGGCTAATGGGCACCCAGGTTTGAATCCCAATACCAACTACTACTCTTAGGCTATGAGCCAAGGGGGTTGGTCAGTACCATACAGATGGAGTAAGGCTCATTGTGATTTTTAGCAAGATATATGTCCCTAGATATGAAAAAAAAGTGATAGCAGTGTATAACTCTCGGCCATCTCTGTGTTATCACCCGAAATATTATTATACGCCCGCTTCGCTTCGCCAAAAAATGTGATATTTGCTAAAATTGGAATAAATATATGTTTTTAAGGACCACAGAGTGCCAATAATTTGCATACTGGATGCCAACTAATATAGTAATAGAAAATAGAACATTTGTGGGGGTTATTTATCAAAATATTGATTATAATGACAAAAATTGTGATTTGGATTGTGATTGGATTGTGATTGGAAATTGCGATTGTACTAGCAATACTGGGCAAGCACTAACACCACCACCACCACATTACCTGGAATGACAAAAGGAAATAACAATTTAGTTGGGTAATACAGATGCAAATACAGTAATGTTTAACCCTTTAGCACCTATAATATCAAAATTAGGGGGTATGGTTGAACATATTTTGAACTTTACCAAAATATGTGCCCCAAACAACCACCATATTACAAAGTAATGATATATTCCAATGCAGTGGTTCCTTGCGAAGATTTTGAGGGGTCAAATGTTACTCTGGGAGTTTTCATTTTTGAAATATTGACAAAAATGTACAATGTGAATTCTGAACTCGAAGCGATTTCGACCACGTTTTCACTAAATTTAACATATTTTTTGTCATTATATCAAAAATTTGATAAATAACCCCCACAAATGTTCTATATTTCTATTACTATGTTAGTTGGCATCCAGTATGCAAATTATTGGCACTCTGTGGTCCTTAAAAACATATTTATTCCAATTTTAGCAAATATCACATTTTTTGGCGAAGCGAAGCGGGCGTATAATAATATTTCAATAAAAATATAATAATATAACACAGAGATGGCGGAGAGTTATACACTGCTATCACTTTTTTTTCATATCTAGGGACATATATCTTGCTAAAAATCACAATGAGCCTTACTCCATCTGTATGGTACCGACCGGTCAATTTGGGGGGTCTGGCTCATAGCCTATCTCTGACTCCAATAATTCCAACCTTTTTTAAGTGTCAGCTGAGGATAGTTTTTGTTGCAAGTCTTTCAAAAAGCGCTTGGCTTGCTAGGCCTGAACCTCGACTTCAGCAAGAAATTGTAATTTGTTCAGAATACCAGAAATCACTCAACTACCCTGCGGAAGGACACCGTGGGATCTTTAACGTTCACCAACGCCCACTGTTGGCAGACTGGTACTCAGGCTTGACGTCCCTCCGATGAGCAGCGCACACATTGAGGCCTGCTAATCCTAAAAGCCTGCTAATCCCAATGAAATCCTTCCTTTTCTCAAACGACCTCATCTCAGATAATCAATTTGGATTCAGACCAGGTCACTCTACCTTGGATATGCTGCTTCTACTCACCCAACGATGCATTGAAGTCCACAATGTCAGACATGAGATCAGGGCCATCTCTCGCTTTTGATACAGTCTGGCATCCCGCCCTTATTCTCCAATCTCTGCCCATGGCTTCAAAGACCAACTCCATGGCTGACTGACTTCCTCTACTCTCTCTGAGCAAACATGGAGCATTTAACGGAATACTTTCGTCTCCTCTTCCTGTCAAGGCTGGAGTTCCCCAAGGCAGCGTTCTGGGCCCAGTCCTATTCCTGATCTTCACCAATGATCTATCTGACTCTCTGGAAAATCCTCTTTATTTATTTGCTGATGACTCCACCCTCTGTTGTGACATCCCTCATCCTTCAGATAGACAGGCTGCAGCTTCTTCACTCTCAATTCAGACCTTGGAAAAATCATAAGCTAGTCAAAAAATTGGAATATGTCTTTCAATCTCACACTCTCACTATCTCTGTCTCCAAAAGGACCATATGCCAACCGCCCAACCTCCTATCTACTTAACAATCCTCTTGAGAAAGTTCAGTCACTCAAACTCCTTGATCTCACTCTCAGCCATGATCTTTCTTGGGCAAACTACATATCAAAGTTGGCCTCCAAAGCCAGCCGCCGACTGGGCATCCTCCATTGTACAAAGTCCTTCCTTGGCGCACCTGACCTCCAATCCACCGACAAGGCTTTCGTCCATAACTTGATGGAGTACTGCTCTTCCCTCTGGGCTGGCTCTCCTGCCTCACATCTTGCTCAATTTGACGCCTTGGAAACAGAAGGCCTTCAAAATTGTTGGAATTTCCCCCATTGAGGCTGTGTCTACCGTCAATGGTCCTATCACTTTAACTTCTACTGCCTCCTCTCTGGTCTTGCACACTCTGCTCTTTCCATGCTTTGTCCCCCTCCCTCCCAGGCAGTGGTGTAGTTAGGGTTTGTGGCACCTGGGGCAAAAGTCAACACTAATGCCACTGGCATTGTCAGGAATTTATATTGGGGGGCCATATAAAAGAGCCAGAAGCTTCCCCATTCGAGCTAATAGTGGGGCAACTTAGCATAACAATTGTGCAGTTTGTGAGGAAAGCACCAAATTTGGCACACGAGTAGACTATCATATTATGAAAAGATCTGGATATTGGGCCATCTCAGATTCAGAGATTTGATTTTTGCAAGATTTCGATTCGATTGGGATCGAAGAGAACACCTTCTTCGTCTTCTGTACAGTGAAGTTGCCAGCCCTGAATTCTCTGGCTACATCTGGGTGCTTCATTGGGAGTGCAACCATGTCCCTCAGGTGAACAGGGACCCACCTGGCATAGTGTGTGTGGTCTAAGGCATGGAACCATGGGACCAGTTCCGTCAGGGCATCAAGGTACATCGTGAATGAAGCCTGCCGCAGAGAACGCACGTAGACCAGTACCAACATCTATAGTTCCAGCACAGTTGCCCAGTACTGAAAGTTGGGAATGTCTTCGCCTCTCTGGTGACACCAGTCTTCGAACTCATGCAGGTCTTCTGCATCAGCATATGTCATACAGTGGCGTTCATACGCACGGTGTTGCAGGATGTGCAGTGCCGCTGCAGTGATTTGATGAGCTCTTCTTGTGCGGGTGACGTGGGCATCTCGCAGGAAGGAGTCGGCCGTCCCTGGCGTTGCAATCTCAGCTTGCAAATCTGCAAAATCTGCAAATCTTGCAAAAATCAAATGTCTGAATCTGAGATGGCCCAATATCCAGATCTTTTCATAATATGATAGTCTACTAGTGTGCCAAATTTGGTGCTTTCCTCACAAAATGCACAATTGTTATGCTATATTTAGCTTAGCTACCGGACTATAAGCTCCCGACAGATGAGATGCGACAGATGCGACACCCAGTTTACCTTCCACCCAAGGGACGGAACACACATTGATGAAACACTCTGCCTGACTGCTGAGAGGTGAGTGTGTGTATGTTGAGGCCATCCTGCCAGCACAACACACTCGCTGAGGCCTCTCACTACATTTACCCTTCTGTTGAGACCCCTCGAGTGCCAGCGCCTTTTTCGCTTTTTTGCCACACGATACATCATACGTCTTGGGTCATACATCATGGCGTCTCTTGTGTGTACACCCGGGCAGGAATTAAGCAAACTTTACCGTGAAAGGAAAAAAAATTAAGGTGACGATTTATTATTAGTTAATTATTATTAGCAATGAAAAACATTAATTATTATTAGAAATGACAAAAAAATCAAAATTTTCAAATTTAGTACTAAAATACCATTCAGAGTGTAGAATCACGACTCAACAGAAAGATAAACCAGAAACAAATATGTGAAAGTACAATTTTAAAAAAATATTCAGCATACACAGTATGTACATTTGGATTCATTTGGTTACCATGGCAACGGTGTGCAATCCTTCAAAACATTGCCATTTCTACACCAATTTGAGTAAAAAATTTAATTTTTTTTCCTCTCCCAATCTGAAGCTGATACCTTTTTCTGCAATTGGAGTAGTCCAACACCTACCTATGGGCTATTTATAGCACGTGCACAGCTGACAACTATCGGGGTGGTTGTACCCCCCAACGCAAGTCTGTGACCAAATCTTCCCCATTCTTCCCTGCTGCCAGGATTCGTCAGGGCAGCGTGGTCATGGTCAGAGTGCCAATCGCTCCCCATGGACCGGCCCGTTCCCTCATGTCTCTTTACCTTTTTCCCTTTTTCTCTTTAGCTCTTTTTCTCTTTTTCTCTTTCTATTTCTCTAACTCTAACTCTAACTCTAACTCAGTCATGGCCCTGACTTCATGAAGGCTCGGGTACACCATCCTGGATGTGGGGGATCTCTTGGTTGCTCCTGCAAGATCGATTGGCTGTCTCCATGCTGCAGGCTTGTCCAGAGAAAAATGTCCGTGGCTATACAATAACAACAACAACTAGAACGCCACTCAGTAGAGCGCATACTCCCGCCGTGGGTCAAGTTGGAATGGTACGATTTCACTAAAGTTTGAGGGAGTAGTTCAGTGACAACACAAGACAAGACAACACAAGACAAGACAAGACAGACACTGCATAGATATATATTTAGAATATATATAGAAGATAATGTTAAAAGAAACAAGGCAATTCCACTTACATTTTCGGATTCAGCGTTCAATTCCATATATGTGAGTGTATTTTGAAGCATGTGTGACTTCAAATAAAATTGTAAGCCAAGAAAAACGTTCGTTTCATTCCTTAGGGAAACAACATGTAAAACTGGCCCAAACGTCAAAACCAAAAAATTCGCTCATTTTAAGTCGTACAAGCTAATGCTTTACAAGCTAATAACAACAAATTCATTCTTCTGGGAAGAATCCCGTGCACATGCTGGTCACACTTATAATTATAACTCACCTAAGTATTTATAAGTTCATCAAATACTGACACCGCGATTGACATTCGCTGAGGTAAATGTTGATATCTCTTCTGAAGTAAAAAACAAACAAAAAAAGCAACAGTTTTAAAGCATTATACGTAACAAACGATACATTTTATGAAACGAGGAAACCGAATACACACCTTGGTGGTTTTAAAATGACAATATGAGTTTATTAGAAGAAAAAAAAGAACCTTGAAGACGACGCTGCTAACCAACTACACCGCTCCAACGCATAACCACGAGTTTAAACTACATTTACAACAAATATGAAAACTATTTTCATATCACAATGTTAAATATAGAATACTAGCAGAAGTACCCGGCATTGCCGGGCGGGGGAGGGGAGGGGGAGGGGAGGGGAACGGGGGGGGGGGGGGAGCGAGCCCCATTATAATAATAATAATGAAGGAGCCGGGGCTCCCACGTCGATCGGAAGAATGGACGCGACAAAAAGCTAGAATTCATCTGAGTTGCTTTAATGAAATCAAACACTCAGGCACTCTGAAAAACCGTTTATCAGTCAGCAATATATATCTATTCCGCCAGGGGGTTTGCCCAGGCCCGGCGCCAGGGGGCGTGGCCCAGCGTCCTGGCTGCGGCCTGGCAAGTTGAGCGCGGGCCTGGGCGTCCTGGACGAGCCCGGCATGGTGATCGCTCCACGTCCTTGATAGGTGCAAGGCGATTGTGAAAACTCAGCGGCCGCCGCTACACACGTCCCCCCAGAATCGACTTGCACCGGCAGGGTCAATTTGAGGGGGGTCCTGATGACCCGGCCGAAGCGACCCCTGGCGGGTCGTGGGAGGGGGTCCGGTGAGGTGGTGGGCGGTCGAGTGGGGGGCACCGTGGACGGGGGACGGCCTCGCCGCGGCGGAAGGGCCACCCGTGGTGGGTGGTCGACGTCCACGTGCGCCGGCTTGAGGCGGTCCACAGCAATCCGGTCCGACCTGCCGCCGATGTCGATGACGAACGACTTGTCGTCCCGTCGCAGCACCCGGAAGGGCCCGTCGTACGGCGGCTGGAGTGGCCACCGATGTGCGTCGTGACGCACAAAAACATACTCCGCTGTGCGGAGTGCTGGGGGGACGTAGGACTGGGGGTCACCGTGGTGGGATGTTGGCACGGGGGCAAACCGTCGGGCGGCCTCCTGGAGGTCCGAGCGCTGGTGAGCTGCGGACCAGGGACTGGTAGCGTCGGGCACAAATTCGCCCGGGACGCGTAGCACCTGGCCATAGACAAGCTCGGCGGTGGATGCCTGGAGGTCCTCCTTGGGGGCCGTGCGAAGGCCCAAAAGGACCCACGGCAGCCGGTCGGCCCACCCGACGTCTTGAAGGCCGGCCATGAGCGCGGCCTTCATGGAGCGGTGGAATCGCTCGCACAACCCGTTTGCTTGGGGGTGGTAGGCCGTAGTACGGTGGAGCTTGATCCCCAGGTTGCGGGCGACCGCGCCCCACAGCTCGGAGGTGAACTGTGGACCGCGGTCTGACGAGATGTCCGCCGGTGCGCCGAAGCGGGCGACCCAGGTGGCGATGAAAGCCTGCGCCACGTCGGCGGTGGTGGTGGAGACGAGGGGAACGGCCTCCGGCCACCTGGTGGTCCTGTCCACCATGGTGAGCAGGTGTGTGAACCCCCGTGACGGGGGGAGGGGGCCCACCAGATCCACGTTGACGTGGTCGAAACGTCGTTCGGGCACGGTGAAAGGTGCCAGCGGGGCCTGGGTGTGTCGGTGGACCTTGGCCCGTTGGCAGGCCGTGCAGGCGCTGGTCCAATCGCGGACGTCCCGACGAAGGCCGTGCCAGACGAAACGCGCCGACACCAGCTTCTGGGAAGCTTTCCGGCCCGGGTGGGAAAGGCCGTGGAGGGAGGCGAAGATGCGGCGTTGCCAGGCGACGGGCACGATGGGGCGAGGCTGGCCCTGGGAGACGTCGCAGAGCAGGACAGTGTCCGCGCAGGGGATGTCGGCCAGGCGGAGGCCCGTGTCCGCCGCCCGGAGGGCCTGCACCGTGGTGTCGGTGGTTTGGTCCGCCGCCATAAGCGCAAAATCCACGCCCAGGTGGACCGCGTACGCGCTGGCCCGGGAAAGACAGTCGGCCACGGCGTTGTTTTTGCCGGCGACGTGCCGGATGTCCGTGGTAAACTCCGACACGGCGGAGAGGTGGCGCTGTTGGCGGGCCGACCATGGCTCCGTGACCTTGGCCATGGCGTAAACCAACGGCTTGTGGTCGACGAACGCCGTGAAAGGTCGGCCCTCCAGGAGGTGGCGGAAATGGCGGACGGCCAGGTGTAGACCGAGGAGCTCCCGGTCAAACGTGCTGTATTTGAGCTCGTTCGGCCGGAGCTGCCGGCTGAAAAAAGCGAGTGGCTGCCAAACCCCGTTCACCCATTGCTCATGTACGGCGCCCACCGCGTAGTCGGAGGCATCCGTGGTGAGGGCGATGGGAGCGTTGAGCACCGGGTGAGCGAGCAGTGTTGCGTCGGCGAGGGCCCGCTTTGAGCCTTGGAAGGCCGCATCCATTGCTGCGGACCAGGCGATGTCGTGCTTGGCCGGCATGCCCCGGAGGGCTTCGTAGAGGGGCCGCATGAGCTGAGCAGCACGGGGCACGAAGCGGTGATAAAAATTCACCATTCCCAGGAATTCCTGCAGGGCCTTTATGGTGCGGGGACGCGGGAACGTGGTGATGGCCTCGACCTTGGTTGGCAGCGGCACGGCCCCGTTCTTGGTGATGTGATGGCCCAAAAAATCAACGGCCGTCGTGCCGAAGTGGCATTTGGCCGGGTTGACGATGAGGCCGTGCTCGCTGAGGCGCTCGAACAGTGTCCGGAGGTGGAGGAGGTGCTCGGCCCGGGACGTGCTGGCGACGAGGATGTCGTCCAGGTAAACGAAAAGGAACGGCAGGTCACGCAGCACGCCGTCCATCAAGCGCTGGAACGCCTGAGCCGCGTTCTTGAGACCAAACGGCATCCGCAAGAATTCGAATAAGCCGAACGGCGTGATGACTGCCGTTTTAGGGACGTCGGCCGCCCTGACAGGTACCTGGTGATATCCCCGTATGAGGTCAATTTTCGAAAAAATGACCCGTCCCGCCAGACGGGCGGAGAAGTCTTGGATATGCGGGATCGGGTACCTGTCGGGGGTGGTAGCGTCATTGAGACGGCGGTAGTCGCCACACGGGCGCCATCCACCCCCCGGCTTTGGCACGATGTGCAGTGGCGAGGCCCACGCGCTATCGGAGCGCCGCACGATGCCGAGGTGCTCCAACGCGTCGAATGCGGCCTTCGCTACGGCGAGCTTGGCTGGGTCGAGGCGGCGGGCCCTGGCGTAGACCGGCGGGCCCGTGGTTGGCATGTGGTGCTCGATCCCATGCCGTACTGCGACGGCCGAAAACGTCGGCCGCGTGAGGGCCGGGAACTCCGTGAGCAGGCGAGCAAACTCGTTCGCCGCCGGGACGGCGCATGCCAGCTCGGTCGGCGCGGAGCTGCTCAATGTGCATACCAGGGAGCTGAAGGTTTCAGCGTTGATTAAACGACGCCGTTGGACGTCCACCAGCAGTCCGTGTGCGCAGAGGAAGTCGGCGCCTAGCAGAGCCACGGGCACGTTGGCGGTTACAAACGTCCAAGCAAAGCGTTGGCCGCCGAAGCAGAGGGTGACGTTGCGCGGGCCGAAGGTGCGGATAGTGCGGAAGTGCGGAAGGTGCGGATAGGCGCCAGGGGGCGTGGCCCAGCGTCCTGGCTGCGGCCTGGCAAGTTGAGCGCGGGCCTGGGCGTCCTGGACGAGCCCGGCATGGTGATCGCTCCGCGTCCTTGATAGGTGCAAGGCGATTGTGAAAACTCAGCGGCAGCCGCTACAATAATTCATTTATTTTGTATAGCGCTTTTCCAGAAGCCCAAAGGCGCTTTGACAGAGTGGCAAACATAATGCATAACAATACATGAAAACAACAATTGCAAAAAGACAAGAATCAATAGGGAAATATTTAAAGCAAAAGGAGGGAGAAGGAGAAGAGATAGTCAGGGGTTAAATGCTGTGGGTTGAATGTTGAATGCAGTGTTGAACAGGTGGGTCTTTAGTGATGTTTTGAATGTGGTGAGTGAGGAGGAGTCTCTGATGGTGTGAGGTAGTGAGTTCCAGAGGGTGGGAGCAGCGATGGAGAAGGCCCTGTCCCCCCAGGATCTGAATTTGGTCCGGATGGAGGGGGTCAAGAGGTTGGTACCAGCAGAGCGGAGGTTGCGGGTGGGAGTGTGTCTGGAGAGGAGGTCAGCCAGGTAGGATGGGGCCAGGTTATGGAGGGCTTTGTATGTCAAGAGGAGGATTTTGTACTGGATTCTCTGGGGGATGGGGAGCCAGTGAAGCTTGTAAAGGACGGGGGTGATGTGGTCACGGGTCCGGGAATGGGTGAGTAGACGGGCAGCGGAGTTCTGAATGTATTGGAGTTTATTGGTGATTTTTGAGGGTGAACCATAGAGGAGGCTATTGCAGTAGTCCAGACGGGAGGTGATGAAGGCGTGGATGAGGGTTTCTGCAGCCGTGGAGGAGAGGGATGAGCGGAGACGGGCAATATTTTTCAGGTGAAAGAAGGCTGACTTTGTGATCTGTTTAGTGTATTTGTCGAAGGAAAGGGTTTGGTCAAAGATGACGCCAAGATTCCGGATGTGAGGGGAGGTGGATACTGGGATACCGTCGATGTTGAGGGCAAAGTTATGGGTGGATTTTGTGAGCGTTTTTGGGCCAATGATGATTATTTCAGATTTATCACAGTTAAGCTTGAGGAAGTTGATTTGAAGCCAGGATTTTATTTCAGTGATGCAGTTTGTCAGGATAGAGTGGGTGTCGGTGGAGACGGACTTGGTGGAGATGAAAAGCTGGATGTCATCGGCGAAGCAGTGGAATTGGAGAACATGACGGCGGATTAAGTGACCGAGCGGGGACAGGTAAAGGATGAAGAGGAGGGGGCCAAGAACTGAACCTTGGGGGACACCTTGGGGGAGGGGAGCAGTGGGGGATTTGCAGTTATTGATGGAGATGAACTGGCATCTGTCAGAGAGGTATGATTTAATCCAAGAGAGGGCAGTGCCGGTAACGTTAAAGGTGGATTCAAGTCGGGTGAGGAGGATAGTGTGATCGATGGTGTCAAAGGCAGCGCTGAGGTCGAGGAGGACGAGAATGTTGAGGTTGCCAGCGTCAGAGGAGAGGAGAAGGTCGTTGGTGATTTTGAGGAGAGCAGTTTCAGTACTGTGGTTCGACCGGAATCCGGATTGGAATGTTTCATACAGGTTATTGGCAGAGAGATGATGTTTGAGTTGAGTGGCTACAGCGCGTTCCAAAACTTTTGACAGAAAGGGTAGGTTGGAGATGGGTCTGAAGTTGTTTAGGGTGTCAGGGTTTAGACCAGGTTTTTTTAGAATGGGGGTAACAGCAGCAATTTTGAGGGAAGGTGGGACAATGCCTGTAGACAGGGAGGAGTTTATTGTTGCAATGATAAGTGGAGAGAGAGCAGGGAGGGAGGCTTTGACAAAGCTGGAGGGGATGGGGTCAAGAGTGCAGGTGGCAGTTTTCATTCCTATGAGGAGTTCAGAGAGGTCAGTAGGGGAGATTGGGGAGAACCGAGACAGGGGATGGCAGGACAAGGGGGGGCAGGTGGTTGGAGGGGGAGCGGGTGCGGCGGTGGTCAAGCTGTTGTAGATGTTGTCAATTTTGCGTTGGAAGAAAGAGAGGAAGGAGATGCAGTTGTCTACTGTGAATGACTGGGTGGTGGTGTTCAGGGGGCGGAGGAGTTTGTTTATTGTCGAGAAGAGTGCTTTTGGGTTTCCGGAGCCAGAGTGGATAATTTGAGAGTAGTAGGCAGAGCGGGCGCGGGAGAGGGCATCTTTGTAGTGTTGTAGGTGGTCCTTGTAGGCTTGGGAGTGAACTGTGAGACCCGTTTTATTGCGGAGTCTTTCAAGTTGGCGAGCACGAGTTTTCATCAGGTGGAGTTCAGGGGTAAACCAGGGAGCAGAATGGGTGAAAGAAACTGTTTTGGTTTTTACAGGCGCAAGCTGGTCAAGGCAGGAGGAGAGAGTGTGGTTGTAGTAGTCAGTGAGGTCGGAAGGGGTGTGGAGGTCAATGAAGGGAGAAGTGGACATTTTTTCAGAGAGGGTGGATGAGAATGAGGTAGGTGAAAGAGCGTTTAGCTTACGGAAGTTGATTGTGCGATAATGCCTTGGTGTTGGGGCGGGGATGTTGATGGTCAGAGTGATGGCTAAGTGGTCAGAGAGGGTGAGGTCGGAGCCATAGAGATGGTGCAAATTTAATCCAGTGGAGCAGACAAGGTCCAAAATGTGACCACGGATATGGGTAGGAAAGTCGACATGTTGAGTGAGGTTAAAGCAGGTGAGTAAATCAGTGAAGTCAGTGGTTATTGTGGAGTCAGTGGAGTCCATGTGGATATTGAAATCACCAAGGAGGAGGATTGAGGGGGAGAGGGAACATAGCTGGGTCAGAAAGTAGGAAAGGTCAGACAGGAATGATGGGTGTGGTTTGGGAGGGCGGTAGACGACAGCCATGACTGACTGCGTGCGACCAGAGAGTTTTAAAGCCAGGTGTTCAAATGATGGAGCAGATGATATGGAGATGAGGTTGGTCTTGATGTCTTGACGGTGGATAACGGCAATTCCACCACCTCGGCCCTCCGAGCGTGGTTTATTGACGTAGGAATATCCATTGGGTGTGGTGAGGTTAAGTGTGTAGTAGTCCAGAGGTTGTTGCCAGGTTTCGGTGAGACAGAGAAAGTCCAGTTTGTTATCCAGGATGTATTCGTTCAGGATGAGGCATTTGTTGTTGAGGGACCGGGTGTTGAACAGGGTGAGCTTGATGTTGTTTTGAACAGCAGGGATGAATTCAGGTGATTTAGCCAGGGTTCGTAGGCAGGAGGTGCGATCGTGTGCGTTGCTGTGACCAGGTGCGCTGGGACGAAGAGTGAGAGTGCGCTGAGCCGACCAGAGGACGGGGATGGAGTGACCTGATTGCAAATAAACAAACTTACGACCGGAGCCACGGTGAATGTACCTGGGTCGTCGGAGGAGTCCATTTGATTTAATGGCAGAGATGCATGATGGGGTGGAGCGGGTACCGAGCAGAAGAAGCCCTGCGGCGGAGTACCTCAGAGCCATGCCAGGCAGGAGCGAAGGGACGAGTACGAGGCCAAGGTCGAGGAGGCAAAGCGGCAAACGCAGCGGCAAACGACTGCAGCCGCTAATCAAGACCACAGCGGCAAACAGCCACCGCCGCAAACAACGGGAGCGGGCCTGAGGAAACAGTGGAGGAGCCGGGCAGGCGAAGCCAGGAGCAGAGCCGGGACCGAGCAGAGGGCAGACCCAACGGTCAAAAATCCGCCACGACCACCAGAAAAGCAAACTATGTACAATGGCCCAGTCGGAGAAGCGGCGAACAAGTAACGCCAGCGTCCTCTCCAGACCGGACCGGAAGCGGAAGTCTGCATTCGATCGTGATCCCTTGGCAAAGCGAGCGATTATTTTTTTCATAGCGTCATAGCGTCATAACGTTCATAGCGTCATAGCGTTTCATAGCGTCATAGCGATTATTTTTTCATAGCGTCATAGCGTCATAGCGTCATAGCGTTCACAGCGTCATATCGTTCATAGCGTCATAGCGTTTCATAGCGTCATAGCGATTTTTTTTTTCATAGCGTGTCTTAGCGTCATAGCGATTTTTTTTTTCATAGCGTCATATCGTTCATAGCGTTCATAGCGTCATAGCGTCATCACGTGATCGCTCTGAGCGAATCAGCGCCCACCTGCTCTGATTCCGTTGAATCCGTGCGCTGAAATGCGCTGAGGTAAATATGAATAAAAAATATGGATCGTCAAATATTTTGAGTTCGGCCATGTTCGTCCCACGCTCAATGGCCATGTCTATGTCAAATATCAAGCACGTAAGCCTCTCCGTTTAGGAGTCTATCGGTAACATTACACACACACACATACACACACACACACACACACACACACACACACACACACACACACACACACACACAAACTGTGTTTTATATATATAGATATAGAAGATAATGTTAAAAAAAATGAGCCCTGTCTTCCAATGGTAAACAATCCTTCAAAAAATTCCTGGATCCGGAATAATATCCTGAGCTTCACCAAAAATTAATCAATTCTTCATTATCCCAAGGGCAATCATCCCACCAACTTTCATCCAAATCCGTTCAGAACTTTTCCAGATATCTTGTTCACAAACACACGAACACACACACACACACACACACGGACACGATCGAATGCATTACTCCCTAGCGGGAGTAACAATGCATACACAGTACATACAACACAACAACAACATGCATTTTAAAGGCCATTTTCCCTGCTAGAGCGGGGGTTAGCCTTGCGGTCGCCATGTCTATCTTCTCCATTTTGCCCTATTTTCTGCATCTCTCCTTGTTAACCCCCTTGCCCGCATTTCTTCTTCCACCATCTTTAGCCAAGTCTTTCTCGGTCTTCCCCGTCTTCTACTTCCTTCTACATTCATTTCCATCACTCTTCTCAACCAGTCACTTTCATCCTTCCTCAACACATGACCAAACCATCTCAACCTGTTCCTCTTCACAGCATCAATCACAGGCTCTATTCCCATCATCTTTCGCAATTCATCATTTGTCTTCCTCTCTCTCAACGATACTTCGCACATCCGTCGAACCATTCGCATTTCCACCCTTTCCAACCTTCGTTGCTGCTCGACGTTCATTACCCATGTCTCGCTCCCATAAATAATAACACTTCTCACACATGCAGCATACACCTTTCCCTTCAGCTTCAATGACGCTCCCCTCATCATCAGCATGCCACTCAATTCCCGAAACTTCTTCCATGCACATCTCACTCGAGCAACCGTTGCCGAGTCTGATCCACCTTCTCCATTCAGCATGTCTCCGAGGTAGCAAAATGTTTTCACACCTTCCAGCTTCACGCCGTCTCCAAGATCCAACTCAACATTTCCTCCATCTGCAGCTCCCTCTGTGCACACCTTACATTTGAATGTAGCTGCCACACTGGTTAATGACCCTCTCAGACCACTTCATTTTTGATGAACCCACTCAGCGCACATTGTACATTGAATGGAGTTCACTCTGACACCCTTCCTACACACAGCACAGGGCCACTTCCCATTTCTATCCACCTCACCACATGCTTTACCACTTGCCATCACCTTCGTCTTTCCGATATTCACCTTCAGACCTTTTGTCTCCATACATTCCTTCCACGTGTTCATCTTTTCCTTCAGTCCATCCATACTTTCCGCAATCAACACCAGATCATCTGCATACAACAACTCCCACGGTAAACCCTCCTTTACGTTCTGAGCCAGCACCTCCATCACAGATACAAATAGTAGTGGACTTAGTACCGACCCCTGATGCACTCCCACCTTCACCTCAAACTCACCACTGTTCCCGTCCTTCGTCCTTACAGCTGTGCGCACTCTTTTGTACATTGCCATCACTACTCTGATCAACCATTCCTCCACTCCTAACTTCCTCAATGCCCATGTCAATACTTTGCGTGGAACCCGATCGAATGCTTTCTCCAGATCAACAAACCCAAGAAACAACTTCCTCCTCTTCTCCATGTACTTCTCCTGCAACTGCCTCACAATGAAAAGCGCATCTGTCGTTCCTCTTCCGGGCATGAATCCAAACTGCATTTCGTCGATCTTCACTTTCTTCCTTATCCTCCTCTCCAACACCCTTTCCAATACCTTCATTCCATGCTCCAATAACTTTATCGCTCGGTACGAGCCACACTCCAGAGGGTCACCTTTCCCCTTGTATAGAGGGACGAGGGTACTCAGTTCCCAATCCACTGGAATGCGGCCTTCTTTCACCACCAGATTACAGATCTCTGTCATTCTCTTCACACCCCAACTTCCTGCTGCCTTCAACATATCTCCCACAACTCCCGTCGGCCCTCCCGCTTCATTGCTTTTATCGCTTCCTCAACTTCCTTCTCAGTTATCTTCTCTGCCGGTCCTAAAACTGGGTTACTCTCTATGTTGCCATCCCATTCATTCTCTGTATTCAACAGCATTTCCATATATCTTTTCCATCTTCCTTTAATTCCATCTGGGTCGACAACGATTTGTCCCACTTCATCCTTCAAGCAACTCACCCCCATCACATCACACCTCTCTTTCGCTATGTGCTTTGCAATCCTGAATATTGCTTTCTGACCCTCTTCTGAATCCAAGCGTTCTCCGAACATTTTCCTACATGCCTCCTGCACCTTTGCTACCTCATTCTTTGCAGCCTTCATGGCTGCCGTATAACTTTCATGCTCTGCTGTTTCTGCTCCCGTACCCTTTGCCTTCTGCCACTCCTTGAACTTCTTCCTCTTGTCGTCAATCCTCTTTCCAACTTCATCATCCCACCACCATGTTTCCGAGTGCCTCGGTGGTCCTTTTGTCCATCCACATACCTCACCAACGGCTCCCAACAGACTAGCTTTCATTGACATCCAACCACTTTCAAGCTCAACCACATCATCCTCTACCCTACTCACCCTCTCTTTTAATGCCTCCCTTACTGTCACCTCTTTCAATCTCCACACCTTCATTCTCGGTTGGTACTTCACCCGCCGAGCTCTCCTCGCACCTTTCACCCTTACGTCGCAGACAACCAAGTGGTGCTGTGAAACAGCCTCCTCCCCCGGGATCACCTTTGTGTCCCGGAGGTGCCCCCTATCTCGCCTACGCACCATCAGGTAGTCAACGGTTGTCGTCGACCCACCTGACGTGTATGTAACAAGCTTTTTATCCTCTTTCTGGAACTGAGTATTACAAATCAACAAATCAGCTCCATCAGCAAACTCCAAAATCCTTTCACCTTCTCCATTTCTCACACCATATCCGTAACCCCCATGAACTCCGTCAAAACCATCCATACTCCTTCCCACATGTCCATTTAGGTCTCCTCCTACCACAACAACTTCCTCATCTTTCACGTTTTCCATCAGCTTCTCTATCGCACACCAGAACTTGTCCTTCTCTTCATCGCTTCGACCTACCTGCGGAGCAGTGCATTGTGTAAAGTGCAAATTGTGTAAAGTGCATTGCCAAATTATGTACAAACAAAATCATGATTAACATGTTTATTTTGGAAGCACATATGATTGCGCACCCATAAATCGTGAGCGAAACTTTAAACGCGTTTATCTCAGAATCTATATTCTTATGCAATTTTTCCATCATTCATTTTAAAGCAGAAGAGAAGTGTCATCACCAATGCATACACAGTACATGTGCTATGTCAATGGGGAAATTGTGTCCAGTGCATCACCAAATTGTGTTAAGCGCATCACCAAATTGTGTAAAGTGCATCACCAAATTGTGTAAAGTGCATCACCAAATTGTGTAAAGTGCATCACCAAATTGTGTGAAGTGCATCACCAAATTGTGCAAAGTGCATCACCAAATTGTGTAAAGTGCATCACCAAATTGTGTAAAGTGCATCACCAAATTGTGTAAACTGCATCACCAAATTGTGTAAACTGCATCACCAAATTGTGCAAAGTGCATCACCAAATTGTGCAAAGTGCATCACCAAATTGTGCAAAGTGCATCACCAAATTGTGTAAAGTGCATCACCAAATTGTGCAAAGTGCATCACCAAATTGTGTCCAGTGCATCACCAAATTGTGTAAAGTGCATCAGCAAATTGTGTAAAGTGCATCACCAAATTGTGCAAAGTGCATCACCAAATTGTGCAAAGTGCATCACCAAATTGTGCAAAGTGCATCACCAAATTGTGTAAAGTGCATCACCAAATTGTGCAAAGTGCATCACCAAATTGTGCAAAGTGCATCACCAAATTGTGCAAAGTGCATCACCAAATTGTGTAAAGTGCATCACCAAATTGTGTAAAGTGCATCACCAAATTGTGTAAAGTGCATCACCAAATTGTGCAAATTGCATCACCAAATTGTGCAAAGTGCATCACCAAATTGTGCAAAGTGCATCACCAAATTGTGCAAAGTGCATCACCAAATTGTGTAAAGTGCATCACCAAATTGTGCAAAGTGCATCACCAAATTGTGTAAAGTGCATTACCAAATTGTGCAAAGTGCATCACCAAATTGGGCAAAGTGCATCACCAAATTGCCGTGTCCGGGGGACGTCCCTCCCGTCGTGGTCCTTGGTCGAGCGCCCCGCGTTGCGCGCGCGCCGGCCCCTGCGCTCGTCGTCGTTGTCGGTCGCGCGTCCCCGCCGGCTGCCACGAGCCTCCCCGTCCCCGTCGCGCCTCCGCGGGCAACCGCGGGTGGGTGGCGGCGGGGCGACGGTTCTTGGTCAGTGCTGGCGGGGCCGCGGTCGGCGCTAGCGGCGGCGCGACGCTCGGACCGGCACCGCGCGCGTCTCGTCGGGGGTCTAACGTGCGCCTCGGGTGGCGGCGGGAAACTCCTCCGGTGCCGGTGCGGGTTTTCCGGGGTCCCCGGACCCCGTCCTTCGGCCTCACCAAAGTGCATCACCAAATTGTGTAAAGTGCATTGCCAAATTATGTACAAACAAAATCATGATTAACATGTTTATTTTGGAAGCACATATGATTGCGCACTCATAAATCGTGAGCGAAACTTTAAACGCATTTATCTCAGAATCTATATTCTTTTGCAATTTTTCCATCATTCATTTTAAAGCGGGAAGAGAAGTGTACTTCAAATTTGGCACAGTTCAACTTTTCAGTTTATCAAGTGTCCTGGACTATTAAGAATGAGATCCAGTACCTAACTTTCTTTAATGATTTTTTTTCTGACGAGGAAACGATAACTTTACAAAATGTTGAATGTATTTTTAAATACTAGGGCGTGCCCGTACGTGGGTGCAAAAAAACATGCGTGCAAACAACAACAAAAAAAAACTTTGAAACCACGTGGCAGTAACGACCACAGAACCCCCCCTCTATTTACATGAAATGGTTTGGTCCATTCGCAAAGCCAAAGCGAACGGCTTGCGAGTACGGTAGAACCCCCCCCCCTCTATTTACATGAAATGGTTTGGTCCATTCGCAAAGCCAAAGCGAACGGCTTGCGAGTACGGTGACCATACCTTGGGAACCACTTGTCCGATTAATTTCAAACCTTGAAAAGGCACATCCTCGGGTCCCCAGCAATATACCTGGCAAGTTTCAAGTATATCGGACCCGTGGTTGTCGAGAAACAGCGGTCACAGACAAACACACACACACACACACACACACACACACACACACACACACAGACACACAGAGATTACTGGAATTATAGATAGATGGTACTTATGTCTATGCATGTTGGTTAGTTCATGCTATAGTAGCTCTTTTAAATAAATACAAACTCCAAATCAGACCAAATTTGAATAATGCTTCAAAAGTATGATGAAAACTAAGAAATTTAATGTACTAGCAGAAGCACCCGGCATTGCCGGGCGGGGGAGGGGAGGGGGAGGGGAGGGGAACGGGGGGAGAGCGAGCCCCTTGGCAAAGCGAGCGATTTTTTTTTTCATAGCGTCATAGCGTCATAGCGTTCATAGCGTCTTAGCGTCATAACGTTCATAGCGTCATATCGTTCATAGCGTCATAGCGTTTCATAGCGTCATAGCGATTTTTTTTTCATAGCGTCATAGTGTCATAGCGTTCATAGCGTCATAGCGTTTCATAGCGTCATAGCGATTTTTTTTTTCATAGCGTCATAGCGTCATAGCGGTCATAGCGTCATAGCGTTTCATAGCGTCATAGCGATTTTTTTTTCATAGTGTCATAGCGTCATAGCGTTCATAGCGTCATATCGTTCATAGCGTCATAGCGTTTCATAGCGATTTTTTTTTCATAGCGTCATAGCGTCATAGCGTTTCATAGCGTCATAGCGATTTTTTTTTTCATCGCGTCATATCGTTCATAGCGTCATATCGTTCATAGCGTCATAGCGTTCATAGCGTCATCACGTGATCGCTCTGAGCGAATCAGCGCCCACCTGCTATGATTCCGTTGATTCCGTGCGCTGAAATGCGCTGAGGTAAATATGAATAAACAAGTACAAAAAGTTTTAATTAAAACAAAAGCCGCGTCGATGTTACACAATGCCTAGATGCAGCTGTGCCTATAACGTCGATGTTATAGGCACAGGACATTCCTATTGATTCGATTACTTGATGTTATTTTTGTGCAAAGTGAAAATATATCTCGGCAATTTCCCATCTGTTATTTCAGGCGGTGTATGACTGACCATGCCGCGATTTAAAAAAAAAAAATCTCGGCAATTTCCCGTGTGTGGCGACACATGAACGAAGCTATGCTCCTCTCTCCACATTATTGTGATGACGTATAAATTAAATATTTCATCGTGACGATTGTCATAAAATGGACGAATTTTTAATATATCTCGGCATTTTCCCGTCTGTTATTTCAGGCGGTGTATGACTGACCATGCCCGATTTAAACAAAATATATATATATCTCGGCATTTTCCTGTCTCTTATTTCGGGCGGTGTATGACTGACCATGCCGCGATTTAAAAAAAAAAAACTCAATGGACTTGAAGTTACAGGCCTTTGAGAATTCATTTCGTTCTATAAAGGGCAACTTTCATCGGATTTTCTTCCCGTTTTTTTTCAACCGAGTCTAAAACTATGTTAGCTACTGTGAAAAATGAAATGATATATCGAATTTGATTTGAAATAAAACTGTGTGAGAGAGGAAGTCACCACGGGCCTACAAAACAGGCCTCAAAGCTATGCGAGTTAATAAAATGGTGGATATTTGTTGATATGAAGGCTCTCCCAGAATGGGTGGAGCTATGGTTCCCAGAATGGGTGGAGCTTTGAGGTTTTGTCTTCTCTGCAAGAACAAGAAGAACAAGTACAAAAAGTTTTAATTAAAACAAAAGCCGCGTCGATGATACACAATGCCTAGATGCAGCTGTGCCTATAACGTCGATGTTATAGGCACAGGACATTCCTATTGATTCGATTACTTGATGTTATTTTTGTGCAAAGTGAAAATATATCTCGGCAATTTCCCGTGTGTGGCGACGAATTTTTAATATATCTCGGAATTTTCCCGTCTGTTATTTCAGGCGGTGTATGACTGACCATGCCGCGATTTTAAAAAATATATATCTCGGCAATTTCCCGTGTGTGGCGACACGTGAACGAAGCTATGCTCCTCTCTCCACATTATTGTGACGACGTATAAATTAAATATTTCATCGTGACGATTGTCATCAAATGGACGAATTTTTAATATATCTCGGCATTTTCCCGTCTGTTATTTCAGGCGGTGTATGACTGACCATGCCGCGATGTAAAAAATATATATCTCGGAAATTTCCCGTATGTGGCGACACGTGAACGAAGCTATGCTCCTCTCTCCACATTATTGTGACGCCGTATAAATTAAATATTTCATCGTGACGATTGTCATCAAATGGACGAATTTTTAATATATCTCGGCATTTTCCCGTCTGTTATTTCGGGCGGTGTATGACTGACCATGCCGCGATTTAAACAAAATATATATATCTCGGCATTTTCCCTTCTGTTATTTCGGGCGGTGTATGACTGACCATGCCGTGATTTAAAAATATGTATATCTCAATGGACTTGAAGTTACAGGCCTTTGAGAATTCATTTCGTTCTATAAAGGGCAACTTTCATCGGATTTTCTTCCCGTTTTTTTTCAACCGAGTCTAAAACTATGTTCGCGACTGTGAAAAATGAAATGATATATCGAATTTGATTTGAAATAAAACTGTGTGAGAGAGGAAGACACCACGGGCCTACAAAACAGGCCTCAAAGCTATGCGAGTTAATAAAATGGTGGATATTTGTTTATATGAAGCCTCTCCCAAAATGGGTGGAGCTATGGTTCCCAGAATGGGTGGAGCTTTGAGGTTTTGTCTTCTCTGCAAGAACAAGAAGAACAAGAAGAAGAAGAACAAGAAGAACAACAACAACAGCAGAGGGCACTCTATTAGCAGCGTCTGCGAAGCGGCTAACAAGAAGAACAACAACAACAACAGCAGAGGGCACTCTATGAGCAGCGTCTGCGACGCGGCTAAAAGTATGGATCGTCAAATATTTTGAGTTTGGCCATGTTCGTCCCACGCTCAATGGCCATGTCTATGTCAAATATCAAGCACGTAAGCCTCTCCGTTTAGGAGTCTATCGGTAACATTACACACACACACACACACACACACACACACACACACACACACACACACACACACACACACACACACACACACACACACAAACTGTGTTTTATATATATAGATTGCTTTAAAGAAAATTTAATTAAAGAAATTTAATGCAACATCACAAAATTGAGTCACGTGGTATGGCAAAGTGTAATAAGTGCACATCGGATTTTTATGTGAAAAAATAAAAATATTTTTTCACATAAAACGGCTTTTTTGCGCGCAAAAAAATTATTTTGCTATTTTCGGAGAAAAAAAATATTTGGCCCTTTTTCGGGAAAAATAAAATAAAATGCCCTTTTTGGTCGAAAATGTCTGGCAACGCTAAAAAAAATTAGGGAATTTTTCGAAATTTTTAACTGCGATCGAAATTTTAAACTGCGATCGATCTCAAAAACAAAACGTTGCGTCCACTTGCGTGCGTTGCGTCCCCAGCGTGTACAGCAGTGAGGCGGTGTACTACAGTGAGAGAGTGTACACAAAGTGTGAACAAGTCTCCTATCAAGATGAGTGCTGCTCTTCGTGACAAGTGGCTGAAGGAATTCAACGCTGGCGGCGATGGGGCCACCTTCAAGTACGTGTCGAGTGACACGGCTTTCTGTCGAGCTTGTGAAAAGACTTTCCGGGCGAAGCAGAAGTCTGAGCTGGCCCAACATGTCCAAGGAGACCGCCACAAGAGCAACTTGGCCTTGAAGAAGAAGAGGACGGTCACGCAAGCCACCATGGAGGACTTTGGTGGCGGAAAGAGGCACATGTGCGACGTCGTGGCTCAGGAGCTGTGCCAGGCCATGCTGGCCGCTGGCATCCCATGGTCGAAATTGGAAAACCCTGCCCTCCGGTCGTTTCTGGAGAAGCACATCACTCTCCAGATCCCCGATGAAAGCTGGATTCGAAAGCACTACCTCGACAAGTGCTACGACGAGGCCTTGGCGGGGATCCGTGCCGACCTCGGACAGCAGCCCATCTGGCTGTCCGTCGATGAGACGACCGATTCGGCAGGTCGATATGTGGCCAACATCATCGCGGGACGCTTGTCCAAGGAGGGGTACTTTCGTCTCCACCTCGTCCAGTGCATGTTTCTGGAGAAGACCAACTTCGGGGAGAACGTGCGTGCAGTCAATGACACGCTGCGCTATCTTTGGCCTGATTTCAAGTCGGAGTGCCTCAAGGTCCTCGTCAGCGACGCCGCAGCCTATATGATCAAGGCCGGCCAGGCCCTGAAGGAACTCTTCCCAGACTTGCTGCATGTGACTTGCGTTGCCCACGCGCTCCACCATGTCTGCGAGACAGTCCGAGAAATGTTCAAGGACGTCAACGACCTGATTGCCACGACGAAGAAGGTGTTCGTCAAAGCCCCGTCGCGTGTTGTCCTTTGGAAGGAGCAGCAGCCCAATCTTTCTCTCCCCCCGGAGCCCATTCTGACTCGGTGGGGGGCGTGGATTGACGCCGCGGTGTTTTATGCCGAGCACTTCGAGGCCGTCAAGGACATTGTGGACCAGCTGAACGATGACGACGCGATAGCAATCCTGAGTGCCAAGGACCTGTTTGGAAAGGCGGACATCAAGCTCAGTTTGGTCTTCTTAAATGCCCACGTGTCGTTCATCCCGAAGATCCTTAAGCAGCTGGAGGAGGCCGGCATGGAGCTGACCAAGGCCTTCCAGCTCCTTGATCAGGCCAAGGAGGAGCTCAAAAAGATCCGAGGCTGCCGTAAGGAGATCCTGCTCACCAAGTTCAAGGCGGTGCTGCAGCGCAATCCCGACATTGGTGTGCTGAGGACAGTGGCTTTGATCCTGGATGGAGATCAGCACGGATCTGAGGTTGGTGTGCCGGCTGGAGTCAAGCTTGCCGACATCCCCCTCTTGAGGTACTGCCCCATCGTCAGTGTCGACGTGGAAAGGTCCTTCTCCGTCTACAGAAACGTCCTCACCGACAGCCGACACCGCCTCACCAAGGAGAACATTACCAAGACTAGAACGGGCACTCGGTAGAGCGCATACCTTCGCCGCAGCTACTGTTCTGTACTTGGTAAAAATACGATTTTGACCTTTTCGTGACCTTGACCTTGACCTTTGACCCGATTGCTCCCAAAATCTAATCAAATGTGTCCCGTATAATAACCAATCATCCCACCAAATTTCATGCAATTCGGTTGAATACTTTTTGAGTTATGCGAATAACATACACACACACACACAGACATACAAATAAATACACAGCGATCAAAACATAACCTTCCGCTTTTGCGAAGGTAATAATGATTTCAAACACCTACTTTAACCGTTCCTAAAAGGGTCTTGTCAATTTCTTCTAGTCCTCTACTTATCAAACAATGCGGTTGCAATAAAGGTACCTGAACGTCATTTTTTACCTGTTTACTAGCCCAGAGTGCTTAATGTTGTGCAGGAAAAAGCTTACCATTTTTTGTTCTTTTTTTGACTGATTTCTGAAAAACTTGGTAATAATAAAAAATGAATAAAACGGGGGAAAAAAATATTTCGGGATTTTTTCACATAAAAAAAAAAAAATTCCGCTTTTCAAAACATAAAAGGCCTATTTTGTTAACATAAAAATCCGTAGTCTAGACTAATAAGATAGAAAAATAACGTTTTGAAAGAAAATAAGTAATTTTATTATTTGAACGGAATTTTATTTTCCTCCTATATATTTATGTAATCCGTAACTTCTAACCGGAAGATCACTGATTACAATTATCCTCGGATGGCCGCACACTGTAACAGTAGTCGAAAGTCCGGGAATGGTTGAGACACACTCGTTCAGTGAGCAGCCATGATGGAACTACTTTGTTATACATACGTCACAGGAACGCGCCATCAGTTCCTCATTAGCATATGTATGAGCTGTTCATCCACAACATCTCCCCAAACAAATAAGCCTGAAAAGCTTCAAACCCCCAATTACTCATAAGCAGAACAAAGCAAAGCTAGATGGTATTCATATAATACTTATCAGCCCTAGATACGGATCAGGTTGGCGCAGGATCATTTTCGCAATGTGTGCAGCTTTTTCAGCACATTCGTTGGCTTGTGGATACCTTGCCTGTGGATACCTTGCGCTTGCGGTCACATGTTCAAAGCCATATTTTTCAGCAAATTTTGCAAGCTCCTTGGACACGATTTGACTTCCATTGTCTGAGATGAGAGTATCAGGAATGCCCCAACGAGCAAAGGTTGACTTCATCTTATGAATGAGCATTTCACTTGTAGTGGGGAACTTAGCATAACAATTGTGCATTTTGTGAGGAAAGCACCAAATTTGGCACACTAGTAGACTATCCTATTATGAACAGATTTGGATGTTGGCTGTTGGGCCATCTCAAATTCAGCCCCTGATGGCTGTGGCAGCCATTTTCCAAAATGACACCTTCAGCTTGTACTGACGAATTGCATCATCAATTGGCTTGGTCCTTTCCACCAGGCATTCTCTGGTGAAAGCCTGGAACTGCTCTTGGCCAATCTTCTTCACATTCCTGACAGTCTCAACTGCAACAGGACCTGCAATTTCCTTTGTGTCAAGGACAACCAGATCCATGCTCTCTTCCTCAAAGGGGTTGCCAAGCTCTTCTATGACGCTGACAAGGGCGCGGACATCCTTGGCGAAAGCGGTCTGCACACTTGGTGTCTGGTCGTGATGACGTGTGTCCTCTCGCCTCCCCCAGTGTTGATAGCCATCTTGGAACTTTTCTATGGCCCTGGCAACTTCTGGCCCGGCAATAATCGAACGCCGCAGGGCACTTGGGTTGTCAGTGAGGCCGACTGCTCCACCATCAGCTTTGATGCAGGCGTTATTCTGTTCATGCGCCTGGTCGATTGGGATCGAAGAGAACACCTTCTTCGTCTTCTGTACAGTGAAGTTGCCAGCCCTGAATTCTCTGGCTACATCTGGGTGCTTCATTGGGAGTGCAACCATGTCCCTCAGGTGAACAGGGACCCACCTGGCATAGTGTGTGTGGTCTAAGGCATGGAACCATGGGACCAGTTCCGTCAGGGCATCAAGGTACATCGTGAATGAAGCCTGCCGCAGAGAACGCAAGTAGACCAGTACCAACATCTCTAGTTCCAGCACAGTTGCCCAGTACTGAAAGTTGGGAATGTCTTCTCCTCTCTGGTGACACCAGTCTTCGAACTCAGGCAGGTCTTCTGCATCATCAGCATATGTCATACAGTGGCGTTCATACGCACGGTGTTGCAGGATGTGCAGTGCCGCTGCAGTGATTTGATGAGCTCTTCTTGTGCGGGTGACGTGGGCAGCTCGCAGGAAGGAGTCGGCCGTCCCTGGCGTTGCAATCTCAGCTTGCAAATCTGAAAAATCTGCAAATCTTGCAAAAAATCAAATCTCTGAATCTGAGATGGCCCAATATCCAGATCTTTTCATAATATGATAGTCTACTAGTGTGCCAAATTTGTTGCTTTCCTCACAAAATGCACAATTGTTATGCTATATTTAGCTTAGCTGCCGGACTATTGTGAGAGACGGTAAGTATAATGAGCTCGTTGAAGCTGGAGTAGTAATCCACCACGACCAGGTCGTGTTTCTTGTCAAACTCAAGGATATCGGCCGCTATCCGTTCCCGTGGACGAGACGGAAGGGGAGTGGGGATTAACGGCTCTCACTTTTGAGTTTTGAGCAGGTACTTGATACAATGATCACATTTACTGACATAGTCCTTGATGTCCCTACTCATACCGGGCCACCAAATACAATCATTGGCTCGGCGTCGACACTTTGATACTCCCTGATGTCCATCATCATGAATTCTTTGCGACATCTCCGCCTTCATGTTGGTTAGTGTGACGATCCGAGAGTCATACAATAACAGTCCTTTGTAGACGGACAAATGCCCACGATTTTCCCAGTATGGATCGAGTATATCCGGATGGTCATCCATGTACTGAGGCCAACGATGGATAGTGTAGTCAATCACATGTTGCAAAACAGGGTCCAGTCTGGACGCATCTCTGATGACATTTAACTTTCACTTCGAAGCTGAAAAACCTGCCTGGACTCCATGAGCGTATGCGTCCACTTCTTCTGACAACTCGCGGTCTGAGGCATGTGCTGGGAGTGGACTACGGGACAATGCATCGGCAACAACCATGGAGTTGCCTGGCACGTGTTCTGCTGCCACATTAAACTGCATGGGACACATGCGAAGGCGTTGGCATCTCAAAGGCACTTTATCCAGGTCCTTGTTGTTGATTAATGGCACTAAAGGCTTGTGGTCAGTGACCAACCTAATGGTATGTAGCCCCTACAGGTATTGATACATTTTTTACAGGCCCAAACTGAAGCAAGGCGTGATCACGAACCTTCTCCAGTCACGTGTCCCAGTCAAAGCGAAGCACGTGATCATGAAGCCTCTCCAGTCACGTGTCCCAGTCAAAGCGAAGCACGTGATCACGAACCTTCTCCAGTCACGTGTCCCAGTCAAAGCGAAGCAGGTGATCACGAACCTTCTCCAGTCACGTGTTTCAGTCAAAGCGAAGCACGTGATCACGAAGCCTCTCCAGTCACGTGTCTCAGTCAAAGCGAAGCGCGTGATCACGAACCATCTCCAGTCACGTGTCTCAGTCAAAGCGAAGCGCGTGATCACGAACCTTCTCCAGTCACGTGTCCCAGTCAAAGCGAAGCACGTGATCATGAAGCCTCTCCAGTCACGTGTCCCAGTCAAAGCGAAGCACGTGATCACGAACCTTCTCCAGTCACGTGTTTCAGTCAAAGCGAAGCACCTGATCACGAAGCCTCTCCAGTCACGTGTCTCAGTCAAAGCGAAGCGCGTGATCACGAACCATCTCCAGTCACGTGTCTCAGTCAAAGCGAAGCACGTGATCACGAAGCCTCTCCAGTCACGTGTCTCAGTCAAAGCGAAGCGCGTGATCACGAAGCCTCTCCAGTCACGTGTCCCAGTCAAAGCGAAGCACGTGATCATGAACCTTCTCCAGTCACGTGTCCCAGTCAAAGCGAAGCACATGATCACGAACCTTCTCCAGTCACGTGTCCAGGTCAAAGCGAAGCACATGATCACGAACCTTCTCCAGTCACGTGTCCCAGTCAAAGCGAAGCACATGATCACGAACCTTCTCCAGTCACGTGTCCCAGTAAAAGCGAAGCACGTGATCACGAACCTTCTCCAGTCACGTGTCCCAGTCAAAGCGAAGCACGTGATCACGAAGCCTCCCCCAGTCACGTGTCCCAGTCAAAGCGAAGCACATGATCACGAACCTTCTCCAGTCACGTGTCCAGGTCAAAGCGAAGCACATGATCACGAACCTTCTCCAGTCACGTGTCCCAGTCAAAGCGAAGCACGTGATCACGAAGACCCCAGAGACCCAAAATATCCCAAAGACCCTTAAAGACCAAAAACACCCCAAAGACCAAATTTTTTTGAAAAGACCCAGAAGACCAAAAAGTCCCTGAAAACCCAAAATACCCCGCAGACCCTTGACGACCCCACAGAACCAAACAATCCAAAACACCAAAAATACCCCAAAGACCCTGAGAACCCAGTGGAACCCAAAGACCCAAATTACCCCAAAGACCCAAAATACCCCCAAATACCTAGATGACAGAAAAGACCAGAGGCCCCCAAAGATGCAGAGGACCCAAACGACTCAAATGACCTAAAAGACCCCGAAGACCCAAATGAACCAGAAGATCCCAAGGATGAAAAAGAGCTTGAGCACCCAAAGGACCCAAATGAACAAGAGGACCCAAAAGACCCTTAGGACTCTGAAGACCCAAAAGAAGAGTCATTATGTCTCTTACATTGGCATTGTAGACGGTGGCTTGCAAACCGAGCCTCAAGGTCGGTGTACGAAGCAGTTTTTTTTTTTTATTACAATAAATACACTGTGTGGAGAGGTGAAATTCGCAGAACGTGACGTGCAAAGTGCGCAGAGTAAACCGACTGTTCATTTCCGTCTTTAGGATGTTAATCCAAAACACCAAAAATACCCTTAAAGACCCTGATGACCCAGTGTACCCCAAAGACCCAAATTACCTCAAAGACCCAAAATACCCCAAAGACCCAGATGAATGAAAAGACCAAATGACCTCACAGATCCAGAGGACCCAAAACACTCAAATTACCCAAAAGACCTGGACGACCCAAATTACCCAGAGGATACAAAAGACCCAAAAGATCCCAAGGATGCAAAAGAGCTTGAACACCCAAAAGTCCCGAATGTGTTTTTTAAAATCACAATAAATACAAGGCACAGGAAGGTGACATTCGCTGAACGTGACCTGCAAAGTGCGCAGAGCAAACCGAGTGTTCATTTACGTCTGTAGGATATCTAATAAATAAAGAAGATAAAAGCATACCTGACACTAGGCCCATCCTTCAGACTTTGGCACACTCACGTGGCTGCACTGTCAAATAAACTGTTCCAACCCGTCATTTTTTCTTTTGGGTGTTTGGGTCTTTTGGGTCTTTGGGGTCTTTTCGGTCTTCTGGGTCGTTAAGGGTCTTTGGGATATTTTGGGTCCTTGGAGTATTTAAGGGTCTTCTGGGTCTTTTGGGTCCTTGGGGTATTTAAGGGTCTTCTGGGTCTTTTGGGTCTTCTGGGTATTTAAGGGTATTTGGGGTCTTTGGATCTTCAGGGTATTTTGGGTCTTCAGGGTCTTTGGGGTATTTTGGGTATTTGGGGTCTTTTAAGTGTTCGTGGTCTTTTGGGTCTTTTAGGTCTTTGGGGTCCATTGGGTCTTGGGGTCTTTGCAGTGTTTTGGGTCTTTGGGATCTTTATGGGTCTTTGAGGGTCTTGGGGTCTTTTCAGTGTTTTGGGCCTTCAGTGTCTTTATGGGTCTTTGGGGAATTTTGGGTCTTCAGTGCCTTTTGTATTTTTGCTGCCTTTTGGGCCTTTAAGGGTCTCACAGTCTTTGGGGTATTTTGGGTCTTTGGGGTCATTGGGGTCATTTGGGTCTTCTGGATATTAAGGGGTTTTGGGGTCTTTTGGGTCTTTGGGATATTTTGGGTCTTTGGGGTATTTTGGGTCTTCTGGATATTTAAGGGTCTTTGGGGTTTCTTGGGTCTTCATGGTCTTTTGGGTCTTTATGGGTATTTGGTGTATTTTTGGGGTCTTTGGGGTCTTTTGGGTCTTCAAGGGTCTTGGGGTCTTTTCAGTCTTTTGGGTCTTTGGGGTTTTATCGGTCTGGATATTTAAGGGTCTTTGGGGGTCTTCTGGATATTTAAGGGTCTTTGGGGTTTCTTGAGTCTTCGTGGTCTTTAAGGGTATTTGGTGTATTTTGGGTCTTTGGGGTATTTTCAGTATTTTGGGTCTTTGGGGGTATTTAAGGGTCTTTGAGGAATTTGGGGTCTTCAGTGTATTTTGGGTTTTTGTGGTATTTTGGAAATTTAAGAGTCTTTGGGATCTTTTGGGTCTTTGGGGTATTTTGGGTGTTTGCGGTCCATTGGTTCTTCAAGGACTTTTCTGTCTTTTGGGTCTTTGGGGTCTTTTTGGGTCTTGAGAATATTTGGGGTCTTCTGGGTCTCAGGGCTATTTTGGGTCTTCAGGGTATTTAGGGTCGTCAGAGTCCTTGGGGGTCTTCTGGGTCCTTGGGGACTTCTGGGTCTTCATGGTCTCTTGTGTCTTTAACAGTCCAAAGGGTATTTTGGGTCTTTGGGTATTTTGGGTCTATTTGGTCTTCAGGGTCTTCTGGGTCCTTGAGGTCTTTTCGGTCTTCTGATCTTTTGGGTCTTTGTGTCTCACCAAAATTTTGGGTCTTTGGGGTCCATTGGGTCTTTAGGGTCTTTTCAGTCTTTTGGGTCTTTGGGGTATTTTGGGTCTTCTGGATATTTAAGGGTCTTTGGGGTTTCTTGGGTCTTCTTGGTCTTTCAGGGTATTTGGTGTATTTTGGGGTCTTCGGGGTCTTTTGGGTCTTTAAGGGTCCTGGGTGTCTTTTCAATATTTTGGGTATTTGGGGGTCTTTATGGGTCTTTGAGGAATTTGGGGTCCAGTGTATTTTGGGTTTTTGTGGTCTTTTGGGTATTTAAGAGTCTTTGGGGTCTTTTGAATCTGCAGGGTATTTTGGATGTTTGCGGTCCATTGAGTCTTCAAGGACTTTTCTGTCTTTTGAAGTCTTTTGGGTCTTGAGAGTCCTTGGGGTTTCTGGGTCTCCGGGCAATTTTGTGTCTTCGGGTATTTTGGGTCTTCAGAGTCCTTGGGATCTTCTGGGTCATTTGGGACATCTGGGTCTTCATGGTCTTTTGTGTCTTTAACAGTCTACATGATATTTTGGGTCTTCGGGGTCTTTTGGGTCTTCGTGGTCTTTTGGGTCTTTAAGGGTCTTGGCGTATTTTCAGTGCTTTGAGTCTTTGGGATCTTTATGGATCTTTAAGGGACTTGGGGTCTTTTCAGTGTTTTGGGTCTTCTGGATATTTATGGGTCTTTGAGGTTTCTTGGTTCTTTGGTGTCTTTATGGGTCTATGGGGAATTTTGGGTCTTCAGGGCCTTTTGTGTTGTTGTTGTTGTTGTTGTCTTTTGTATCTTTATGGGTCTTGCAGTCTTTGGGGTATTTTGGGTGTTTGGGGTCCATTGGGTCTTTTTGGTCTTTTGTGTGTTCGGGGTATTTTGGATCTTCAAAGTCCTTGGGGGGGGTCTTCTGAGTCCTTGGGGTCCTCTTTGTCATTTGGGTCCTTGGGGTTATTTGGGTCTTTTGGATCCTCGGGGTATTTTGGATCCTCAGGGGTCTTTTGGGTCTTTGAGGTCAATTGGGTCTTCAGGGTCTTTGGGGTATTTTGAGTCTCTGGGTTATTTTGGGTCTTTGGGGTATTTTGGGTCTTCAGAGTTCTTTGGGTCTTCTGGGTTCTTGGGGTTTTTATTATATTTTGTGTCTTTAACAGTCTACAGGGTATTTTGTGTCTTCGGGTATTTTGGGTGTTTGGGGTCCATTGGGTCTTCTGGGTCCTTGGGCTCTTTTGGGTCCTCAGAGTCTTTTAGGTCTGTCTACCGGTGGACACGTAGTCGTGTTCAAAGATTGGCCATTTAACCCCCCCCCCCCCCCCCCCACTCAAATCCCTCCTAAAGCACTACTGAAAGCCTTTAAAACCTACTCTTATGAAGGGGGACAGACACACACACACACAGAAACACACACACACACACACACACACACACACACACACACACACACACACACACACACATATACACACACACACACACACACACAGAAACACACACACACACACACACACACACACACACACACACACACACACAGAAACACACAGAAACACACAGAAACACATACACACACACACACACACACACACACACACACACACACACACACACACACACACACACACACACACACACACACACACACACACACACACACACATTGTGTTTTATGTGGTAGATTATATAATGGGGTGGATGTTTCATGTTAACCACGAACAAATTTCCCCCATTACAGAGTTCCGTGTGTTTTGGATTTGTACCGCACTGGAAGATGTCACAGTTTGAGCACGTACCTGTACCTGTACCACTGTGTACCAGTATACCATCACAATCTGTTCTGCATCGAGTGGAGTGATTGATGTTCAATTGATTCAATTTTTTATTTCAAGATCCTAGTTTCCCTATGTCAATGGCGAGTGGGGTTGGGGATTTGGGGGAGGAAGGTGGAGGGTAGTTATTTATATTTATTTATTTATTTATGCCCTTGGGTGCCAAATATTATATTTTGCCCTCGGATGCCAGACACCCTCAGAACGTCATGCCCCCCACCCACCCAACCAGAAACATAATTAAAGTTCACAATTGTATACCCAGCTATCGCGAGTGCTCTTCTCCTTTCAAATTTCCAGTCTTTCCCTCCTGAGTTCCTTTTGTATCCATCTTGTCCTTTCCTGCCCCCATTGCTTCCCACCTACGTTGTTTGTCCAAATCTCCCTCTATCTTGACCTTCAACTCTGCGGTTGGTGTCTCCCTCCTCTCTCTCCACTGTTGCTTTTGTCTTATTAAGTTATTACGCCCTGACCCGTTCATTGTACCAGCTCTTCCATGAGCCTCGACTATGTTTACAAAAATACATATTAAAAAAAATACATAAATAATTATTAAAAACAAATGTAAAACATGATTGCTCATACCTTTATGGTATTCTGCCAGCCCCCTCAAATATTTACCCAAGCCATTTTGTAACTTTTGTTGTACATTCGTGTGCAGCTTGTAGCTGCTGGTTGCATCATTTCTGAAAAGCAGCTGTGCCCCCCCCCCCCCCCATTACAAGTAAGCTGGTAGTCATTTCGCCGACCTCGGAAGGATGACAGGCTGAGTCAACGCACCTGGTATTCAACAGTCTGGCAGGGGCTCGAAGTGAGGACTTCGCTTAAAGAGCAATTTCGAGGTACGCACTAACCTGTGTAACATGCCAAGGTAAAATTGGGGAAACTTTGATATGTTTTCTCCGTTTATGATTGGCCGTGCTCATACGGAGCACACACACCATGTGGGACAGGAGGAGGGGTCGCCGCGACGTTCGCAAATGAAACCGACGGGTAAAAACAATCACGTGATCACCCCAGGCTGATCAAAGGCTTCAGCACTCATTCCGCTCGGTTCATTCGTCCCCGTGCTGAGGACGCCATGCGTCGCGCGCGCCGCTCCACGTGCCTCGTCCTGGTCGCCTGCGCGCTGCTGTGCCCCCTCGCTGATGTCCTCTCCTGCCCTGCCTCGTGCTCTTGTGATTCCGCCACGCGCAACGTGCTCTGCAAAAGGAGCGGCCGCACGCACCTGAGGTTCTGGTCTCTGCCACCCAACACCAATCATCTGTAAGTACACCCAGCTATGTGCAGCCTGTGATGCTGGTTGCATCATTTTTCTGTTGGTGCTTCTGCCGCTGATGCGATGCCTCTCCATAACCAGTTATCTGGTTAAACCAAGTTATACCTATGTTGCCTACCTCGGTAAGAGTCAACCCCACCTGGCTTTAATTCAATGGGATTCGAACTCAGGACCTTAGCATCCCAAGCCCACCACCCTAACCATTAGTCCAACACCAGGTATATTGGATGAATGAATCATGTGCAGATCTTGTACATATTTGGATTCATGTGTAAAGTCCAACTTTACACATGAACACCTTAACCCTTCAGTAGTGGGGCCTCGGAGGTAAATATACCGTACACCAAGGTGTGTGTTTAACATGTATAATCACATATCGATATGTATGTGTGTAATATGTCACGAATAATATGCATGTCGTGACAGACAAACCACGATCGCAAGTCGCTCCAGAACTTCCCGCAGGACCCCAAGCCCAGAGTCGTGTTACCGTGCGCAATAGCCCGAGTGTGAGCAGGTATCGTGCCGAGGCTCATGCAATATACTGTTACGCAACCGTGATTAACACCACAGTTACGGATGGCCGATTGCGAGACTTTACACTCCCGAGGCGAAAACTCAATGGCGGATTCAAACTCAACACAAAGTTAAACGCGCGGAAGGGCAGACACAGCAAGCTCCGCAGCCCTATCTATTAAAATGAAACACCCAGGAAAACTGCGTTCAGATATATACAGAAAATAATATAAGGATTTATTATTTATAAGTAAAGACAGTGAAAAAGCCCGCGCCGGTAATCTATCTATAATTCCAGTAATCTCTGTGTGTGTGTCTGTGTGTATGTCTGTGTGTCTGTGTGTTTGTCTGTGACCGCTGTTTCTCGACAACCACGGGTCCGATATACTTGAAACTTGCCAGGTATATTGCTGGGGACCCGAGGATGTGCCTTTTCAAGGTTTCATATTAATCGGAGAAGTAGTTACCGAGCTATTTTTTTTTTTTTTTTTTTTTTTTTTTTGTATACAAGATCGAGGCTCGTGAAAGAGCGAACATTAATCACACAGAAAGACAAACAGACACATAAAACAAATAACATCGGGAGCGGTAGAGCGGTAGACTATGGCGATTTATTTACCAAACTCCGCAAGCCGTTCGCTTTGGACCAAACCATTTCATGTAAATAGAGGGGTGGGGGGGGGGGGGGGGGGGGGATTGTCACCGTACTCGCAAGCCGTTCGCTTTGGACCAAACCATTTCATGTAAATAGAGGGGGGGGATTGTCACCGTACTCGCAAGCCGTTCGCTTTGGCTTTGCGAATGGACCAAACCATTTCATGTAAATAGAGGGGGGGGGGGATTGTCACCGTACTCGCAAGCCGTTCGCTTTGGACCAAACCATTTCATGTAAATAGAGGGGGGGGGGGGGGGATTGTCACCGTACTCGCAAGCCGTTCGCTTTGGACCAAACCATTTCATGTAAATAGAGGGGGGGGATTGTCACCGTACTCGCAAGCCGTTCGCTTTGGCTTTGCGAATGGACCAAACCATTTCATGTAAATAGAGGGGGGGGATATAATTTTAGATATATATATAGTACGGGCATGCCCTAGTACTAATAACTCGAATAAGCCTAAATTGGGATCCCACACACAACAGATATCAAACACGATACGAGGGAGGTGAATACGAAAATAACACGTCTTTTGGTTTTATGCAAAGTGTATTCGCGGGTACGGCCTTATCTCGTCCTTGTCGTCTTGGTGACCGCCGTCCAACACCCGGCTCCTTTCGTCCCGCGGCACGCCTCACTCCAAGTTCCACGGCCCCGCGGCCCTCTCCGTCCGCCTCCAAGCGCCACCAGGCCTCGTCGGTTCAACGGTCCACCCACACCACGAGCTCCTTTGCTCCAACGGTCCAACGCAGGGCTGCACAAAGCAAACGAACTCCACTTGACTCGACTCGACTCTCTTCGGGAGTGCTGGCAGCCAAGTCCAACTGTTCAGTGCCAACTGCCAACTCCAACGAACTCTCCCTAAAAATGGCGTCCGACCGTCGAATCTATCTCTCGCCGTTTTTGCCACATTCGCGCACTCCTCAGCCAATAATAGCCTCCCAACTCGCCGGCTCGCCCAGGTCACGCCCTCTGCGGCATCGCTCCACGCTCCCATCCCCGACCCCGCGGTCCTTGTCTTATAACACGTGCCAGGCGAGGTTTGTAGGCCTTGGAGGTGTAAACGGTGGCGGCCAATTGTGGCGGTGTTTTTTGTTGGCCTGGTTTCCCGTCCATTTGTTCCGAAGTCATTGTCAGGGAAAGGAATTATTTAATGTTGCGCTAAGGACCTAACTAATGTTTATGTGGTTTGCAGTGCCATAATGGACAAAGGTTTGACTACTAGGTGAAACTCACAGGGGCGTTACCTTTAATCCCTCACTATTTAACACTCGAACCTCCAGGTAGATCCACAATCATACATCTTCCCCCGACAAACGCCTAAACATCAAGAACTTATTACATGTAGAGTCCCTGTCACGACAGCCGAATACCTACCTATTCAGATCTACCTAGCTCTAGATGTTGCTCTACCAAATTCATAACACAGCCCCCCCCCTGGAACCGTAGCTCCTGCAAGGTTCACCGCAGGCGCTACCATTCCAGCCTTAACACTTACTGTCACACACTTAATTAACCTATGAAATAAATCAGGAAGGGCTGTGGGAAGTGAGTCGGACTACCTACCTACACTTCCTTAACATGCTGAACCCCTTAACCATCATGCAAGTATGTACATTTTCTTCGTTGTTCCTGTGGAGGGAGGAAACAAACAACACACAACACTAACTTAACCACAAAACTTAACCATCTTTCCAAAACTCAAAACTCTAACCTTTGTACATACCCCGGTCTACAGACCGCGTCCCCCGGTGGATGCCACAAGACACAACCTTACCTGCGGGGCCATCCCCAATGCATCCCCCTAAATTTCCACGGGCCCTGTCCAGATGTTACAGGTGAGTGACACGGCTCGGTGGATTTCGCCCACATTCATGCAACACAGACCCCTTAACCACTCATTCTCATTCCATAGGTCATCAAGGCATTTCAAAAATCAACAAAGCACTTATTTCAATACACACCCTGCAGGACCATGGCATTGATGTCATTCACGTGTGTGTGCATTCCTCAACTAGGCAGCGGGGAGGTACCGCACAAAAAGATGGTGGGGGCGCATCAGGCTGTGGTGCCCGCAGTCCCAAAAACAAGTCAACCGACTTACAAGTTCATTGCCCCCCCCCCCCTTACCTCTTGGCCCCGTGACAGCCCAACAGCCCCTTTCCGCCGTTACCTCGCCGGTGAGGGTCTCCACACACACCAGGCTCCTTTGCCTCCTGCTTTCGCGCAGCAACACGGGTCACCGGGGGACTTCCTCACCCCACGGCGCCCAACCAGACCCTCCACCGACGAGCTCCAATTTCCAGTTACCACCGGCTGCCAGGGGTAATTGCCGCAGAGGGGGGCCCGCAGGCATCGCTCCTCAGAGCTTGCTCTGTACCTGCGGACACACACACCTTCCCCACCCACAAGACCCCAAAACACACTTCCTCCCCCGCTGCCATTCAATTCTCCACACAACTCAGCACAATTCAGTACAATTCTTGGTGTAAAAGGTGTTACAAGGCTTGCCATGGCCTGCCACATGTGAAATCCCCCAGTTCACATTTAAACCATCACACATTTCCAAAAGCACATTTCCAAAAGCACAAGTATCGCCCCTCATTATCTCCAATAATCATCACTCACTCTCCAGGTTCCACTCTCACGACCACATCAAAACACCTAACCACAATACAAAAACATACGCCACCCACAAGACACTGTGGCTCCCATTCCATCCCCTCACCGGCCATGTCATCACTCTCACCCGCCTCCCAACTCCAATTTACATGTCCCCAATTTCCAAAGCAAGTCCTGAAGCCTGGGACAGTACTCCTCAAAACACTCACCTCAAGTGCAGGTAGTTGCAGGTTGGTCAGGTTCAAGAGTGTCATCCACCACACCTAATTTCCCCCTCACCCTTCCAATCCACTCCGGAGCCTCCCGACCCTTAGATTACCTGTGCCAATTTGTCCGCAATTCACTACTTCCACCAAAGGAGGGCGCTTCTCCACACACTTGCCAGCCGAGCATGGCCCCGTATGCTCGGCTCGTTCTAGTTTCCCGCACACTCTACCGCTATTGGCCCAGGCGGAGGTGGTGGTCCTCTGTCTGGCACCTGTGGACCTACTGGGGGCCCCCTCCTTTCTGGACTGCGAAGCCTGTCAGGAGGTGGGGGCCCATATGGTTGCCGACAATTCCTCTGACTGTGCCCTCTTCTCCCACATCTAAAACAAGTCCCCAAGAACGGACCCCTCTGGTAGCCAGGCGGAGCCCCCCTTTCTCCCGGCCCAGCCCGATAAAAATCAGGCCGTCCCGATGGCCAACCTGGACCACCCTGTCGTGACTCGCTCCCTGCAAATTGTCCCCCCATCAAATTTGTCAGCTGGCGGCTGATTCCCCTTAACATTCGCCCGATGTCATCCTCTGGCTTTTCCTGATCCCGCACCTCGGCCTGCCGTACCGTCACAGGTGCCCTCTCCGATGCGCGGTTCGACCTTCTCAAAAAGGTCAGTCTCGCCACGCATTCCGCTGCCCGGTGCACCGTGGGTGGGTCCTGTAACTCCACCAACGTCCGGACCTCAGGATCAGGGAGAGCCGCCATAAATTTTTCTATCGCCAGCTTGTCCCACGCCTGTGCTGGTAGGTCCCTGTATGCTATCCTCACAGATTGGTATATATCCTGGGCCAGCTCCTGCAACGTCTCATTAGGCTTTTGCCTGCGATGCAGCAGCTGTGCCCTGACCAGGTCGCACCTTGCGCCTGTCCCGTACCTGTTATTCAAGGCCTCACAAATGGCCTTGCTGGTCAATATTCCCTCTGGGACTACGTTTAACACGTCGGCGGCTGACCCCCGCAGTGTCGCCACCAGATTCCCCATGCGCTCCCGCTCTCCCCAACCATTGAGCTGAGACACGCACTCAAATTGTGTCAGGAAAGCCTCGAGGCTCCCTGATCCGTCAAAATGTACGAGGGGGATTGTTTTTCCAGAGACTCTATTCCCCGATTCCTCTCTGTCCAAATCCAGTCCGGGGCCAAAACACCCCCCCAACTGGGTATTCCGTTTCGGAGCCTCTGGTGTCCAAATGTGGCTCGTGGTGAGGGTCTCCTGGGTCACCTTAATCTGGTCCTGAAGATGTTTAACCGACCTACTCACCTCTTCCTTCAGGCTCTCTTGAACCCGGCCAACCTCCTTCTTGATGGTATTGTCCCAGATCTCCAGTCGCTCCTGCATAAAATCACTCACCCTTTCATTATCCATTAGTGGCCCCCACAGGCCTTTCTCAATTAACCCTTGCTCCTGCTCTTTTATGCGGGTTTCCAACCCCCTCACCTCCTCGGCCAATTTGCCCCCCTGTCGGTTGAGCAGTCCCCATTCCTCACTCTGCTGTAGCATTCTGGCATCCACCCGGCCCCGATAGCCTTCCAGGTCCCCATTTGCTTTATCAATTCGACCCTCCAACGCTTCCCCCCTCCGGACAGCCTGGGTCACGCCCTCCTCTATTTTTGACATTAATTCTGTCCGTATCGATTCACTTGCCACCCCTATGGCTTTTTCCATCTCCCCCCCCCCCTAGTTTCTACTTTATCCTCCAATTCCCCCAGTCTGCCCGTAATTTGGTTTTGCACACTCCCTTCTATGCCATCAATTCGTTTCCCCAGCTGTTGTGCCATTTCCCCAATTTTTCCTTCCAATTTTTCATTCCTCTCTTTCATTTGTTCATTCATTCGTTCATTCACTTTTCCCTCCAATCCCTCAATTTTGCTGTCCATCCCTTCGATCTGTTCTTTCAAACCCTCCTTCAATCTATCCATTTGCCCCTCCATGTTTTTTGTTTGGGCATTAATTCTATTCTCCAATTGCTCGTTCTGAGCATTCATTTCCCCTTTCAATCCATTAATTTGGTCACTCATGTCCTTCAGTCCTTCCCTCCATTCCTTCCCCTGCGACTCCATTTTATTTTCCAGCCCGTCAATTTTATCATTTAATTCCCGACTGGCTCGCTCACTCTGAGCATCCATTAATTCCTTTAAAAATTTCATTAAAGCCTGGTCGTCTCTAGGGGCCGTCCCACTTGTTCCCGACTCCCCGGTAGGGGAGGGGCATAAGTTGGTGCTCGGGACGAGGGAGGTTCCAAGGCTCACCTCTGCATCAAATTCCCCTATTTCCGGCTCACTCCCAACGCTGACGGAGGCCTCGCTACGCACCTCCATTTCGTCGACCTCCGACATCCGCTTTTCGGAAGGTCGTTCCCCGCGCGCGTATTTATTTCAATTCCAAAAACACAATTTAAATTTGACGAAGACGCGATATCGCGCTCCGTATGCCCAATTGATTACTAAATTTCTCCGCCCCCCTATAAAATTTTTGCATTCGAACGTCGGGCGCAATGTACGCCCGACCGTGTCGATGTCTCGCCGCGGACAAAAAAATTTGTCCGACGGGTTCGAATCCTACACTCCTGACACCACTTGTTACGCAACCGTGATTAACACCACAGTTACGGATGGCCGATTGCGAGACTTTACACTCCCGAGGCGAAAACTCAATGGCGGATTCAAACTCAACACAAAGTTAAACGCGCGGAAGGGCAGACACAGCAAGCTCCGCAGCCCTATCTATTAAAATGAAACACCCAGGAAAACTGCGTTCAGATATATACAGAAAATAATATAAGGATTTATTATTTATAAGTAAAGACAGTGAAAAAGCCCGCGCCGGTAATACTAATAACTCGAATAAGCCTAAATTGGGATCCCACACACAACAGATATCAAACACGATACGAGGGAGGTGAATACGAAAATAACACTTCTTTTGGTTTTATGCAAAGTGTATTCGCGGGTACGGCCTTATCTCGTCCTTGTCGTCTTGGTGACCGCCGTCCAACACCCGGCTCCTTTCGTCCCGCGGCACGCCTCACTCCAAGTTCCACGGCCCCGCGGCCCTCTCCGTCCGCCTCCAAGCGCCACCAGGCCTCGTCGGTTCAACGGCCCACCCACACCACGAGCTCCTTTGCTCCAACGGTCCAACGCAGGGCTGCACAAAGCAAACGAACTCCACTTGACTCGACTCGACTCTCTTCGGGAGTGCTGGCAGCCAAGTCCAACTGTTCAGTGCCAACTGCCAACTCCAACGAACTCTCCCTAAAAATGGCGTCCGACCGTCGAATCTATCTCTCGCCGTTTTTGCCACATTCGCGCACTCCTCAGCCAATAATAGCCTCCCAACTCGCCGGCTCGCCCAGGTCACGCCCTCTGCGGCATCGCTCCACGCTCCCATCCCCGACCCCGCGGTCCTTGTCTTATAACACGTGCCAGGCGAGGTTTGTAGGCCTTGGAGGTGTAAACGGTGGCGGCCAATTGTGGCGGTGTTTTTTGTTGGCCTGGTTTCCCGTCCATTTGTTCCGAAGTCATTGTCAGGGAAAGGAATTATTTAATGTTGCGCTAAGGACCTAACTAATGTTTATGTGGTTTGCAGTGCCATAATGGACAAAGGTTTGACTACTAGGTGAAACTCACAGGGGCGTTACCTTTAATCCCTCACTATTTAACACTCGAACCTCCAGGTAGATCCACAATCATACATCTTCCCCCGACAAACGCCTAAACATCAAGAACTTATTACATGTAGAGTCCCTGTCACGACAGCCGAATAACCTACCTATTCAGATCTACCTAGCTCTAGATGTTGCTCTACCAAATTCATAACAATACCTTAATCGGTCTGCCAAGCGGAATCAACGTTGCATAACTGTGTCTGAGATCTTAGATACCCAATTAGCGCTGGTCTAATACCTCGGAAGTCCATCAGAACATACAGAATGAATCAAGACAGTTTATTGAGGGAATGGCTTTTAGCGACAGTAATGAAAAAAAAAGTACTGTATTTACAATGAGAGAAAACAATCAAGTCACGGAACATATATCTTATTATAATGGAGCAAAAGTATATGGCTATGCATGTATATTTGTCACCAAAACGTCATCTTCTTCGAATAAATGTAAAAACGAAAAACACGGTCTGTGAAGCCGTGAGACGGTTAAGCCGGTTGCATCCTGTCTATTAATTATGTACATTTATTAATTACATACGGTTGGAATATACTTTTCGATACTTTGGACTGCTGAGACCCCTTGGACCTTTGAAGATCCTCCAAGACCCTTAAGACCACCAAGATCCCTAAAGACCCAAAAGACCCCAAATACCCTTAAATACCTAAAATAACCGGAAGACACAAAACAACCCGAAGACCCAAAACACCCACAAGACCCCAATCAAAAGAAAGACACTTAAAGACCCCGAAGGCCCAAAATACCATGAAGATCCTGAAGATCCTGAAGACCAAGACAACCCCAAAGACCCAAAAGACCCCAAACACCAAAAATACCCCAAAGGACCAAAAAGACCCCGACCACCCAAATACCTAAAATATCACAAACACCAAAAAGACCTTGAAGACCCAAACTACCCAAAGACCCCGAACACCCAAAAGACCATAAAGACCCAGAGGACCTAAAAGACTCAAAAGACCCTGAGAAGCCCAAAGACTCATAAGATGCTTTAGACCGATTAGACCAGCTCGGACCCTTCACTATTTAGAGCCTGAGACCACTTGGACCTTTGTAGATATGCAAATATATTAAAAATAAATAATAGCACCAACAACAACAACATGCATTTTAAGGCCATTTTCCCTGCTAGTGCGGGGGTTAGCCTTGCGGTCCCCATGACAATCTTCTCCATCTTTCCCTATTTTCTGCATCTCTCCTTGTTAACCCCCTTGCCCGCATTTTTTCTTCCACCATCTTTAGCCAAGTCTTTCTCGGTCTTCCCCGTCCTCTACTTCCTTCTACATTCATTTCCATCACTCTTCTCAACCAGTCACTTTCATCCTTCCTCAACACATGACCAAACCATCTCAACCTGTTCCTCTTCACAGCATCCATCACAGGCTCTATTCCCATCATCTTTCGCTATTCATCATTTGTCTTCCTCTCTCTCTCAACAATACTCCGCACATCCACCGAACCATTCGCATTTCCACCCTTTCTAACCTTCGTTGCTGCTCTACGTTCATTACCCATGTCTCGCTCCCATAAATCATAACATTTCTCACACATGCAGCATACACCTTTCCCTTCAGCTTCAACGACACTCCCCTCCTCATCAGCACGCCACTCAGTTCCCGAAACTTCTTCCATGCACATCTCACTCTAGCAACCGTTGCCGAGTCTGATCCACCTTCTCCAGTCAGCATGTTTCTGAGGTAGCAAAATGTTTTCACACCTTCCAGCTTCACGCCGTCTCCAAGATCCAACTCAACATTTCCTCCATCTGCAGCTCCCTCTGTGCACACCTTACATTTGAATGTAGCTGCCACACTGGTTAATGACCCTCTCAGACCACTACATTTTTGATGAACCCACTCAGCGCAATTGTACATTGAATGGAGTTCACTCCGACACCCTACCTGCACACAGCACGGGGCCACTTCCCTGTCCATAAATCAGGTCAAGGATATCGTTATTGTTGTCGCAAGTTACCAATAAATGGTACCAATAACCAATGGTACCAATAACCAAGGTACCAATAATAGCACCAATAAATAAAAATAAAAAGTTTCACAAAAATGTTTGTATTATGATTGGTGTAAATTATGACAACATAGCAACTCCCATACAGTCGTTATCCTCAGTTAATACAAGCCCGTGCCTCTGTAGCGACATGTGGTGAGGTGAGCAACGCGAGCCGATCCACGCTGGTGTAATTAATAGACATATTCAGGTTTCAATAGCATGTAATTAATAGACATATTCAGGTTTCAATAGCATGTAATTAAAAGATGTACTCATGTTTCAATAGCATGTAATCAATAGATGTACTCATGTTTCAATAGCATGTAATTGATCGACGTATTCATGTTTCAATAGCATATAATTAATAGACGTATTCATGTTTAAATAGCATGTAATTGAGAGACGTATTCATGTTTCAATAGCATGTAATTAATAGACCTATTCAGGTTTCAATAGCATGTAATTAATAGACACATTCAGGTTTCAATAGCATGTAATTAATAAATGTATTCATGTCTCAATAGCATGTAATTAATAGATGTACTCATGTTTCAATAGCATGTAATTAATAGATGTATTCATGTTTCAATAGCATGTAATCAATAGATGTACTCATGTTTCAATAGCATGTAATCAATAGAAGCGAAAATCAGGGGTAAGCATTCACCTGTGTACGTGTGCCGAACGTGTCTGCATTTTAAAAATTCATTTTCTCGGCAACCGTTGGGTCCGATTAACAGGAACTTTTACCATAGGGGCGCCTCGGTCTGTATAATTTTTTTATTCATAATTATGATGTCATAGGTCACGTGGTACGGGCGCCATCTTGGAAAAATTTACACCTCTATATCTTCCAAACCACGAAATGGAAAAACTTGAAACATGGCTCATTGTCAAGTACTCCCCATGGGGAATAAGATATGTTGATGGTGATGTCATCGGTGCCTGAATTATGACGTCATAATTCGACAAGTACAACACTTGATCTGATCTGTATGAATAAAATAAAGATTCCCCTGCAACTGTGAGACCGATGGACACGAAATTTTCAGAATATGTGCGGCGCCTCCTGTATAATTTTTTGTGATAATTATAACGTCATAGGTAACGTGGTACAGACGCCATCTTGGAAAAAATCGAAAAAGGTTGCACCTCTATATCTCCAAAACCGTCCATGGAAAAAAATTGAAACATGGCTCATTGTCAAGCACTCCCCTTGGGGAATAAGATGTGTTAATGATGATGTCATTGGTGCCTTCGTTATGACGTCATAATTCGACAAATCCAACACTTATCCATCCGATCATTATTAATTTTTTTCAGCAACTGTTGGTCTGATGGACACGAAATTTTCACCATCGGAGCGCCTCCTCCTTTAAAATATTTTAATGATAATCATGACGTCATAGGTCATGTGGTACAGGCACCTTCTTGGAAAAACTGAAAAATGTTGCACCTCTATATCTCCAAAACCGCTGTTTGGAAAAAATTGAAACATGGCTCATTGCAAAGAACTCCATATGGGAAATAGGTGTTGTTAACGATGACGTCATTGGTGCCATAATTATGACGTCATCATTCGACAGGGACAACGCTTAGTCTGATCAGTTTGAAATGTATTGAGCGTGATCTATGAAACAATTATATGAGAGAATATCAATTTATGATGTAATCGCTCACGTGGTCTGGCAGCCATATTGGATAAAAGAAAAAAAAAATATTCAAAAACAGAAGAGTTGGCTCACAACAAGTTGACTGCGCAGGGTAAGTTGTAGCGGTTACCGGAAGCATGGCACAATTACCTTGCACCGGCCGATGACGCAACCGGCGAGCGGTCACTTGTCCGGACTCGCCCGGGCGTGTCCAGACTTGCCTTTCCCGGGCGAACACTTGTCTTGCAGACTACGCCCCGTTGAGAGGCGTGGCTTACCTATTTGCATACCACGCCCCGCCTGAGAGGCGTGGCTTTTTGTGTGTTGAGTTTGCCTTATAAATTGCCGCCCGTTCGATGGGCTGATTCAGTGCTTTTGAGTTCTTTCGTATTGAGCTAAAATAAATAGCTCGGTGAAACTTCGTTCCTGTGTCGTCCATTTTGCCTGGCGTTATCGTGCGAGCACAGCTCCCACAATTGGTGACCCCTTTCTAAGAACACGGCGATGGAGTCAGCTGTAGCTTTGAAGCTCCCGGGCTTTTGGGAGTCGCACGCGGCCGTTTGGTTTGCTCAAGCGGATTCTCAATTCGCCCTGCGGAAAATTACGGAGGACATGACGCGCTAACACCATGTGGTCTCCGCGCTCAACGCCTCCACCGCTGCCCGGGTCCTGAGCTTCCTACAGCACCCGCCGAACGACTACAAATACGGCATGCTCAAAGGCCTACTCCTCGGTGCATTTGGACTCACGGTGACCGAACGCACGCGACAACGACTCGACCTCCCGGAGCTGGGCGAGGCCCGTCCATCCGAACGCATGGACCACATGCTTGCTCTACTCGGCGACCACAGCCCAGATTTCCTCTTCCGCGAGCTGTTCCTCCGGCGGTTACCCGGGCAGGTACGGTTAGCTTTGGCTAACTCGCCCATCACGGACCCTCGCGCCCTCGCCAAGGAGGCCGATAAATTTTTCTCGGCTAGGCGACACGTCGGAGCGGCCGCCTGGAACCCTGGGCCGACCGAGGCAATGCCCGCCCCACGACCTGCGCCACCACCGGCCGAGTCCGCGCCACTGACGGCAGCGTCCGCCGCGACGCCCCGTCGACCGAACCCGACACGACCGCCGGAGCCTCCACCTGAGCGGACCATGTGCTATTACCACGCCAGGATCGGGCAGAAGGCCAGAACGTGCCGCCAACCGTGCACTTTTGGCTGGTCAGGAAATGACCAGGCCAGCGCTCGCTGCCTGCCATGCGCGTCGGCCATTCAGGCAGCCTTCTGTTTATCACCGACACAGAGTCCGGGCGGCGTTTTTTGTGTGACACCAGCGCTCAGCTGAGCGTGATACCCGCCTCGGTGCAGGACAATCAGGCCGCGCTGTGCGGCCCCGCCTTGGTCGCCGCAAATGGCTCCTCCATCCGCACCTTCCGTTCGCGCAGTGTCGCATTCTGCTTTGGGGGCCAGCGCATCAGGTGGGACTTCATCACGGCGAACGTGCCCATGGCCTTGCTGGGTGCAGATTTTCTTTGCGCGCATGGGCTTTTGGTCGACGTCAAATGGCGTCGGCTCATCAACGCGGAGACCTTCAGCTCACTCGCTTGCTCATTGAGCGGCTCCGCTCCGACCAAGCTAGCCTGCGCGCTCCCGGCCATGGACGATTTCACCCGCCTACTCGCCGAGTTTCCCGCCCTCATGCAGCTGACGTTTTCGGCCGTTGCCGTCAAGCACGGCGTCGAACACCACATCCCGACCACAGGTCCACCGGTCTACGCCAGGGCTCGCCGCCTTGACCCGGCCAAACTTGCCGTGGCGAAGGCGGAATTCGACGCGCTGGAGCGATTGGGCATTGTGCGGCACTCGAATAGCGCATGGGCCTCGCCCCTGCACATCATGCCCAAACCGGGTGGCGGATGGCGACCATGTGGCGATTACCGCCGCCTCAATGACGCCACCACCCCCGACCGGTACCTGATACCACACATACAGGACTGTTCCACCCGTTTGGCGGGGCGGGTGATCTTTTCCAAGGTCGACCTCATTCGGGGCTACCACCAGGTAACCGTCTGGCCGGCCGACGTGCCGAAGACGGCGGTAATTACACCTTTTGGCCTCTTCGAGTTCCTTCGCATGCCGTTCAGCCTTAAGAACGCGGCCCAGGCATTCCAACGGTTGATGCACAGCGTGCTGCGCGACCTCACCTTCCTTTTCATCTACTTGGACGACATTCTCGTCGCCAGCACTTCCCGGGCGGAGCACCTCATCCACCTGCGCACGCTTTTTGAGCGCCTCGGCCAGCACGGCCTCATCATCAACCCGGCGAAATGCCAGTTTGGCGTAACGGCCGTCGACTTCCTTGGGCACCGCATCACGATGCGCGGGGCCGTCCTGCTGCCTACCAAGGTGGAGGCAGTCACAAGTTTCCCACGCCACCGCTCCATCAAGGCCCTGCAGGAATTTTTGGGGATGGTAAATTTCTACCACCGGTTCGTGCCTCACGCCGCCCAACTCATGCGCCCCCTGTACGAAGCCCTCCGGAACAAGCCGGCCAAGCTCGACGTGGCCTGGACCACAGAGATGGACGCGGCATTCACGGGCGCTAAGCTGGCCCTCGCCAACGCGGCCATGCTGGTGCACCCGGTGCTCGACGCACCCATCGCCCTCACCACGGACGCTTCCGACGACGCGGTGGGCGCCGTGCATGAACAGTGGGTGAACGGGGCTTGGCAACCGCTGGCCTTCTTCAGCCGGCAGCTTCGCCCTAACGAGCGCAAGTATAGCGCTTTCGACCGCGAGCTCCTCGGTCTTTACCTGGCTATTCGCCACTTCCGCCATCTTTTGGAGGGCCGCCCGTTCACGGCGTTTGTGGACCACAAACCCCTGGTCTTCGCCATGGCCAAGGTTACGGTGCCGTGGTCGGCCCGCCAGCAGCGCCACCTCTCCGCCGTGTCCGAATTTACGACTGACATCCGGCATGTCGCGGGCAAGGACAACGCTGTGGCCGATTGCCTCTCCCGGTCCGGCGCAAACGCCGTCCACCTGGGTGTGGACTTCGCCCGCATGGCAGCCGACCAGACCGCCGACCCCACGGTGCAAGCCCTCCGGACAGCGGACACAGGCCTGCGGTTGGCCGACGTCCCCTTCGAGGACACAGGCACAGTTCTCCTGTGCGACGTTTCCCTGGGCCAACCTCGCCCCATCGTGCCCACTGGATGGCAGCGGCACATTTTTGACGCCCTCCACGGCCTTTCCCACCCGGGCCGGAAAGCATCACAGAAGCTCGTGGCAGCGAAATTCGTCTGGCACGGGCTCCGTAAAGACGTCCGCGACTGGACCAATGCCTGTGTCGCCTGCCAGCGCGCGAAGGTCCACCGGCACACCCAGGCCCCATTGGCACCATTCGACGTGCCCGCGGGGCGCTTCGACCACGTCAATGTGGACCTGGTGGGACCCCTTCCCTCCTCGCAGGGATTCACCCACCTCCTCACGATGGTGGACAGGACCACCAGGTGGCCGGAGGCCATCCCGCTGACATCAACAACATCCGCCGACGTGGCGCAGGCCTTCATTGGCACCTGGATTGCCCGTTTCGGCGCCCCTTCAGACATCTCCTCCGACAGAGGCCCGCAATTCACCTCCGAGCTTTGGGGCGCGGTCGCCCAGGCCTTGGGGGTCAAGCTTCACCGCACCACCGCCTACCACCCCCAAGCCAACGGCTTGTGTGAGCGGTTCCACCGCTCGATGAAGGCCGCTCTCAGGGCCAGCCTCCAGGACGACGGTTGGGCTGACAGGCTCCCGTGGGTCCTATTGGGCTCTGAACGGCCCCTAAAGAGGACCTCCAGGCTTCCACCGCCAAGCTGGTCTACGGCCAGCCACTGCGCGTGCCGGGTGAATTAATCCCTGATGCCACCAGCCCTTGGTCCGCGGCTCGCCAACGCTCGGTCCTCCAGGAGGCCGCCAGGAGATTTGCCCCCGTGCCCACGTCCCACCATGGCTGCCCCAAACCCCACGTCCCCCCAGCACTTCGCACTGCGGAGTACGTTTTTATCCGGCACGACGCACACCGGGGACCGCTCCGGCCGCCATACGATGGACCTTTCCGGGTCCTGAAGAGGGACGACAAGTCATTCATCATCGACATCGGCGGCAAGCCGGACCGCATCTCCATGGACCGTCTCAAGCCGGCCCATTTGGACCTCGACCAACCTCCACGGTTGGCCCTTCCTCCACGACGGGGCCGTCCCCCGTCAACCAAGCCCCCCGCCCGACCATCCACCGCCACGCCACCTACCACCCCCACACGAATCGCCAGGGGTCGTTTCGGCCGGGTCATCAGGACCCCCCTCCAACTGACTCCCGGTGCATGTTAATTCTGGGGGGGCGCATGTAGTGGTTACCGGAAGCATGGCACAATTACCTTGCACCGGCCGATGACGCAACCGACGAGCGGTCACTTGTCCGGACTCGCCCGGGCGTGTCCAGACTTGCCTTTCCCGGGCGAACACTTGTCTTGTATACCACGCCCCGTTGAGAGGCTTGGCTTACCTATTTGCATACCACGCTGCGCCTGAGAGGCGTGGCGTTTTTGTGTGTTGAGTTTGCCTTATAAATTGCCGCCCGTTCGATGGGCTGATTCAGTGCTTTGGAGTTCTTTCGTGTTGAGCTAAAAGAAATAGCTCGGTGAAACTTCGTTCCTGTGTCGTCCATTTTGCCTGGCTTTATCGTACGAGCACAGCTCCCACAAAGTATTCTATGAATACCATCTAGTTAATATATGTACTCACGTTTCAATGGTATCTTTCTAAGCCTCCGCCGACGAAGTCGCCTCAGCAAATGAGTGAGTTACATGATACACAAAACACAATTGTGATTGCGCTGGCTATTCGAACTCAACCCACTAATGTTCTTCCAACTCGATGTGATGGTAAAATTCCAATGAAATATTAACAGTAAGGTGCGGCCACCTTCAGGGCGTGTGATAACTGTATTCATAATTGCTGAAAAGCTTTCATATTGTAAAATGTGTACATATATTGTGGAACATGTTGGCCTCATCATACAACCACGAGAAATCATACTCACACGCGAAATCACACTACCACGAGAAATCACACTACCATGAGAAATGACACGACCATGGGAAATCATACCACCACGCGAAATCACACTACCATGGGAAATGACACGACCATGGGAAATCATACCACCACGCGAAATCACACTACCATGGGAAATCACACTACCACGAGAAATCACACTACCATGAGAAATGACACGACCATGGGAAATCATACCACCACGAGAAATCATACTCCCACGAGAAATCACACTACCACGAGAAATCACACTACCATGAGAAATGACACGACCATGGGAAATCATACCACCACGCGAAATCACACTACCATGGGAAATCACACTACCATGAGAAATGACACGACCATGGGAAATCATACCACCACGAGAAATCATACTCCCACGAGAAATCACACTACCATGGGAAATCATACTCCCATGGGAAATCACACTACCATGGGAAATCATACTCCCATGGGAAATCACACTACCATGGGAAATCATACTCCCATGGGAAATCACACTACCATGGGAAATCATACTCCCATGGGAAATCACACTACCACAAGAAATCACACTACCATGGGAAATCATACTACCATGAGAAATCACACTACCATGGGAAATCAAACTCCCATAGGAAATCACACTACCACAAGAAATCACACTACCATGGGAAATGACACTACCACAATAAATCACACTACCACAAGAAATCACACTACCATGGGAAATCATACTACCATGGGAAATGACACTACCACAATAAATCACACTACCACAAGAAATCACACTACCATGGGAAATCATACTACCATGGGAAATGACACTACCACAATAAATCACACTACCACAAGAAATCACACTACCATGGGAAATCATACTACCATGAGAAATCACACTACCACAAGAAATCACACTACCATGGGAAATCATACTACCATGAGAAATCACACTACCACAATAAATCACACTACCATGGGAAATGACACTACCACAATAAATCACACTACCACAAGAAATCACACTACCATGGGAAATCATACTACCATGAGAAATCACACTACCACAAGAAATCACACTACCATGGGAAATCATACTACCATGAGAAATCACACTACGACAATAAATCACACTACCATGGGAAATGACACTACCACAAGAAATCACACTACCATGAGAAATCACACTACCATGGGAAATCACACCACCACAAGAAATCACACTACCATGGGAAATCACACTACCATGGGAAATCACACTACCATGGGAAATCATACTACCATGAGAAATCACACTACCATGGGAAATCACACTACCACAAGAACTCACACTACCATGAGAAATCACACTACCATGGGAAATTACACTACCACAAGAAATCACACTACCATGGGAAATCACACTACCATGGGAAATCACACTACCACAAGAAATCACACTTCCATGGGAAATCACACTACCATGGGAAATCACACTACCACAAGAAATCACACTACCACAAGAAATCACCCTACCATGGGAAATCACACTACCACAAGAAATCACACTACCATGGGAAATCACACTACCACGAGAAATCACACTACCACAAGAGATCGCACCACCACAAGAAATCACACTACCATGAGAAATCACACTACCATGGGAAATCACACTACCATGGGAAATCACACTACCACAAGAAATCACACTACCACGAGAAATCACACTACCATGGGAAATCACACTACCATGGGAAATCACACTGCCATGGGAAATCACACTACCACAAGAAATCACACTACCATGGGGAATCACACTACCACGAGAAATCATACTACCACGAGAAATCACACTACCATGGGAAATCACACTACCACAAGAAATCACACTACCACGGGAAATCACACTTCCACAAGAAATCACACTACCATGAGAAATGACACTACCATGGGAAATCACACTTCCACAAGAAATCACACTACCACGGGAAATCACACTTCCACAAGAAATCACACTACCATGAGAAATGACACTACCACGGGAAATCACACTTCCACAAGAAATCACACTACCATGAGAAATGACACTACCATGGGAAATCACACCACCACGAGAGATCATACTACCACGAGAAATCATACTACCACGAGAAATCACACTACCATGGGAAATCACACTACCACGGGAAATCATACTCCCACGAGAAATCATACTACCATGAGAAAACACAGTACCATGGGAAATCACACCACCACGAGAAATCATACTACCATGAGAAATGACACTACCACGAGAAATAATACTACCATGAGAAATGACACTACCATGGGAAATCATACTACCATGAGAAATGACACTACCATGGGAAATCATACTACCACGAGAAATCACACTACCATGTGAAATCATACTACCATGAGAAATGACACTACCATGTGAAATCATACTACCACGAGAAATGACACTACCATGTGAAATCATACTACCATGAGAAATGACACTACCATGTGAAATCATACTACCACGAGAAATCACACTACCATGGGAAATCATACTACCACGGGAAATCACACTACCATGGGAAATCATACTACCACGGGAAATCACACTACCATGGGAAATCATACTACAATGGGAAATCACACTACCATGGGAAATCATACTACCACGAGAAATGACACTACCATGTGAAATCATACTACCATGAGAAATGACACTACCATGGGAAATCATACTACCACGGGAAATCACACTACCATGGGAAATCATACTACAATGGGAAATCACACTACCATGGGAAATCATACTCCCACGAGAAATCACACTACCACAAGAAATCATACTCCCACAAGAAATCACACTACCACAAGAAATCATACTCCAACGAGAAATCACACTACTATGAGGAATCACACTACCACGAGAAATCACACCACCATGAGGAATCACACCACCAAGAGATATCACACTACCACGAGGAATCACACTACGATGGGGAATCATACTACCACTATAAATCACACCACCACGAGAAATCACACCACCACGAGAAATTACACCCCAACGAGGAATCACACCACCACGAGAAGTAATACTTCCACGAGAAATCATACCACCACGAGAAATTACACCCCCACGAGGAATCATACCACCACGAGAAATTACACCCCCACAAGGAATCACACTACCACGAGAAATCACACCACCACGAGGAATCACACCACCAAGAGGAATCATACCACCACGAGAAATTACACCCCCACGAGGAATCATACCACCACGAGAAATTACACCCCCACGAAGAATCACACTACCACGGGAAATCACACCACCACGAGGAATCACACCACCAAGAGGAATCATACCACCACGAGAAATTACACCCCCACGAGGAATCATACCACCACGAGGAATCACACTACCACGAGGAATCATACCACCACGAGAAATTACACCCCCACGAGGAATCACACTACCACGAGAAATCACACCACCACGAGGAATCACACCACCAAGAGGAATCACACCACCACGAGGAATCACACCCCCACGAGGAATCATACCACCACGAGGAATCACACTACCACGAGGAATCATACCACCACGAGAAATTACACCCCCACGAGGAATCATACCACCACGAGAAGTAATACTTCCACGAGAAATCATACCACCACGAGAAATCATACTACTACGAGAGAGAGGAATGCAGCAAGCATGGTTCAGATGTTGTTCGACGAACAATTCCCAATTGTGATACTCAAAGTGAAATACAGACAGACACAGTTGAGGGAGAAGAATGACTACATGTCAGGTATTGATGAGCGGGTTCACATCTTATTACAACGAGCGTGACTCGGCGCGTTCCCCGCTGTTTGAAGACCCAAAACACCCTTTGGTCGCATAAAAACAAACAAGCATAACCATATACAGTCACGTGAAAAAGTAAGTACACCCCATGTAAAGTTTTGACTTTTTCAACATATTTCAACATACAACTTTTTTTTTGTTTGTTTGTTTTTTTTGTTTACTGAATCGAGGCTCGTGAAAGAGCTGACATTTACTTCACAAACAAATCAACCAGACAAACAAAATATATAAAAAGAGGGAGCGGAAGACAAGAGAAGGGGAAGCACACAAACACTTGAGGGCACACAACATTTAAGAGCAGGGAGATGTGTGGGAGGGAAAGGGCTTGGGGGAAGGAGGCATGGGAAGGGGGGGGGGGTGGTGGGAGAAGTATAAAACACAAGGACACCAAGGACTTCCAGGACAGAAGTTGGTATTTCAAAAAAGTGGAATTGGGGTGAAATTAGCGGGGATAGAAAAGATCAAAGATCAAAGATCGAAGTTAAGTAACTTTTCACAATTGTGTTTTTGTCGAAACTGGTCTTGTATGTACCTATTGGGGTGTCTTTAATAGTATTCTTGGCGTTGGTTTTTCATACCTGTGTACAGAATCGTCGGTCTTTCTCATCGTGTATTCTGAGGCCTAAGTGTAGTACTAGGCTACTGTGTCCAACCTTGGCTTTAGGCTTTGTTTTTGTCTCAGCGGTTCTCCGATCACGCTGCAATTTTTTTCCGGTCTCTGTTTTTCACGGTCTTTTCATCCCATACTTCCTTGTTTTAAAATCTCAAAAAAATAAAAAATAAAAAATAAACCCAAAAACATTTCCTTCCGTTTTTATTCGTTTATTCGTTCTTAGTTGTTCGTTCGTTCATTCTTCGACCACGCTGTTTGTGATCACGTTGTTAAAAAATGTCTCATCTGAACCCTGAAGACCTGTATTCTGTCATATTCTATAACACCTTTTTCTTCTTCTTCTATAAAAGGATGCTTTCGACTTGCTCACCAAATCCATTCATTCCAAAAAAAAATTCCATCTCTTATAGTGCATCTTTCATTCATTCCCTAAACTCTCCAGCACTCCATCCTCCCTCCAGCGTCCTCAAACGTATTTTTGACTCGAATGTCTCAAGAAACTCATTTTGCAATAAATGTTCGTTTCCCATTAATCGTACATTTTTCAAAATCCCATCACCCCAAAATCCCATTTCCCAACACCCCTCCCCTCTAAATCTACCCCCTTGCCCATCCCCTCCAAATCATCCCCATCACCCATTCCTTTCAAATCTACCCCCACACCCCTCCCCTCCGAGACTCTCCCTCGCTCCTCCCCTCCTAGACTCCCCTCTCACCCCTCCCCCTCAAAGCGTCCTCCCCGCTTCTTCCCCCTTCCAACTTTCACCTTCATCTCCCTCAACCTTCTGCCTCGCTCTTCCCCCTCGTCAAATAACACCTCACTGCGCCTCTCCCAATCACCATCAAACCTTTTGTCTGCCCCATCCTTCCCTTTCTCCGAGCTATTCTGTAATCTCTGACACACCTTCAACAGCTCTCCCTACCTCTTCCTCCTCTTCCACATCTTACCCTACCGCTCCCCCCCCCCCCCTGTTCTGTATCCGATGCTCCCCCTTCCTCTTCCTTAACAGTATGGACCTCAAACATCCGGGGCCTTTGCTCAAACATGTCTGATCTCTCCATACAGGTTGCTACTGACAAACCAGACGTGATCTACTTAACAGAAACTTTCCTCCTTCTAGATGTCTCTGATTCCTTGGTATCTCTCCCAGGTTACTCCCTACTCCGGTATGATAGACCTGAGCCTCGTCCTGGAGGTGGGGTTGCTATCTTTATAAAAAACTATCTTCCTCACTCGCCCTGCACTGCCCTCTCTCCACCTCACCCCCAGGAATACCTTTGGCTACGGCTTCCCCTTCGCTCCCACCTTTTGTTCATATGTGTGTTGTACCGTCCACCAAACAGTGATGACTCCATCTACATCTCACTGTCTGAGAATATGGACCAACTTCTATCTACCCATCCCAACTCTCTCTTCCTCATATGTGGTGATTTCAACTGTCACCATGCCAGTTGGCTGGGTGTGGGTACCTCTCTCACCAGCCATGGCTCTTCAGCAAAGGACTTCTGTGACTCACTGGGACTGACGCAATCTGTCAATTTCCCGACCCGGATTTCAGTCAACGGAGCATCTTCTCTTCTGGACTTGGTTATGACTAACTTCCCTGAAAATGTCTGCTGCTCTTCTTCTGCTCCAATCGGCTCTTCTGATCATGTGCTTGTTAAAGTGGACATCTCTCTGACCATTCTCAGAGAGCCTCCTCAGCGTCGACGAGTCTGGCATTTCACTCAGGCCAACTGGCACGGTCTTCAAGCAGCCATCAATCATCTGGACTGGTCTCCCATCTCTACTGCCTCTGACATAAATTCTTCCTGGGAATTCTTCCAAAGCAAACTGCTCTCTCTCATGCACAGATTTATCCCATCTCGTCTTCTGTTGTCATACCCTTCCTCCCATCCATGGTACACGGAATCTTGTGGTGAGGCTATTGCCCAGAAACAACTTGCTTTCGTCTCCTGGAAAGCAAATCCAACGGAAGGAAATCTCATTTCCTTTCACAAAGCCCGAAACAAGTGTGTATCCACCCTCAGGAGAGCCAGGAAACAATATCTCTCTGTTCTCAGGACCGAACTCTCTTATCTGTCTCCCTCTTCCAAATCCTGGTGGCGTCTGGTCAAATCTGTTTCTGGTGTTTGTTCCCCCTCCATCCCCTCCCTCACCTCAAATGGCCACACGGCTGACTCCGCACGTGAAAAAGCTGAATGCCTCAACTCTGTGTTTGCCTCTAAATCTTGTGTCCCAAACCCATCCCTCTCTGTACCCACCGTACCCAGTCGTACCCAGCTGCTCCTGGACTCTGTGTCCTTTCCTCCTGACAAGGTGGAAAAGTTTCTGTCAACCCTCGACTCGGATTCTGCAACTGGACCTGACGGCATCAGCCCACGGGTCCTAAAATCCTGTTCTTCCGCTCTTTCACTCCCTCTCTCTGTTCTCTTCACCCTCTCTTTTGCTCAAGGTCATCTTCCATCTGCTTGGAAATCTGCCAACATCACTGCTTTGCACAAAAAAGGTGCAAAAACAGATCCCAGCAACTACAGACCAATCAGCCTTCTCCCAATTATCAGCAAAGTCATGGAATCCATCATTGCTTCAGATATGAAATCTTTCCTCTTCTCCAATGGCTTGATCTCTGATCATCAATTTGGTTTCAGACCTGGACACTCTACTCTGGACATGCTGCTTCTGCTTTCTCAACCATGGATGGAGGTCCTCAATGCCAAACAGGAAATTAGAGCAGTCTCCCTTGACATATCACGTGCCTTCGATACGGTCTGGCACCCCGCTCTGCTCACCAAACTCTCCTCTTTTGGTATCCATGGAAATCTCCATGCATGGCTGGTGGACTTCCTCTCTAGTCGTAGTCAACGTGTGGCCCTGAATGGGTTTCTCTCATCTCCTCTTCCTGTTCAGGCTGGAGTTCCACAAGGCAGTGTTCTAGGCCATGTGCTTTTTCTGGTCTTCATCAATGATCTCTCTGACTCTCTTGAAAATCCTCTGTATCTCTTTGCTGATGACTCTACTCTCTGTCGCTCCATTCTTCATCCCTCAGATCGGCAGTCTGCTGCCTCCTCACTCTCTGCAGACCTGGACAAAATCACAGACTGGGCAAACAAATGGAACACGTCTTTCAATCCTGACAAATCTCACACTCTTACGATGTCTCTCCGAAAAGACCGACTGGACAACCCTCCCATCCACTTTCTGAATAATCCTCTCCAAGAAGTTCTGTCACTCAAGCTTTTGGGTCTCACTATCTGCCATGATCTTTCCTGGGAAAACCACATTTCAAATCTGGCCTCCAAAGCCAGTCGCTGACTGGGCATCCTCCGTCGTGCGAAGTCCTTCCTTGGCACACCTGAGCTCCTCACCACATACAAGGCTTTCATCCGCAGCTCAATGGAATACTGCTCTCCCCTCTGGGCTGGTGCTCCTGCCTCACACCTAGCTCGTCTTCACGCTGTTGAAACCAAAGCATTCAGAATCATTGGAATCTCCCATGATGAAGCTAACTCCAAGGGCCTCTCACTCACTCACCGCAGGCAGGTTGGTGGTCTTTCCATCTTCTACCGACTCCTCTCTGGCCTTGCCCCCCCCAGCTCCCTCTGGGCTCTGTCCCGCAAATATTCCTACAGGTTGCACAAGATCTGCCTGCAACCCTCTTATGGTTAAACTGCCAAAATCCAGACTCTCTGCTCACCTTCACTCCTTCATTCCAGTTTTCTCCCGCCTCTGGAACAAACTCCCTCACTCTCTTCAATCCCACTCCACCCTCCAGGTCTTTAAAACAGCTGTTCACCACCATCTCTTATCTTCCCCCATCCAAAACCTTGATCTTTTCTACCCCCGCTAATTTCACCCCCATTACACTTTTTTGAAATACCAACTTCTGTCCTGGAAGTCATTGGTGTCCTTGTGTTTTATACTTCTCCCCTCCACCCCCCCCCCTTCCCATGCCTCCTCCCCCCAAGCCCTCTCCCTTCCACACATCTCCCTGCTCTCAAATGTTGTGTTTGTGTGCTTCACCTTCTCTCCCCATCTTGTTTTCCGCTCCCACTTTTTGTGTGTTTTGTTTGTCTGGTTGATTTGTTTGTGAAGTAAATGTTAGCTCTTTCACGAGCCTCGATTCAGTATACAAAAAAAAAAAAAAAAAAAAAAAAAAAAAATCAAGGTTTTGGATGGGGGACGATAAGAGATGGTGGTGAACAGCTGTTTTAAAGACCTGGAGGGTGGAGTGGGATTGAAGAGAGTGAGGTCGTTTGTTCCAGAGGCGGGAGAAAACTGGAATGAAGGAGTGAAGGTGAGCAGAGAGTCTTGATTTTGGCAGTTTAACCATAAGAGGGTTGCAGGCAGATCTTGTGCGACCTGTAGGAATATTTGCGGGACAGAGCCCAGAGAGAGCTGGGGGGGCAAGGCCAGAGAGGAGTCCGTAGAAGACGGAAAGACCACCAACCTGCCTGCGGTGAGTGAGTGAGAGGCCCTTGGAGTTAGCTTCATCGCAGGAGATTCCAATGATTCTGAACGCTTTGGTTTCAACAGCGTGAAGACGAGCTAGGTGTGAGGCAGGAGCACCAGCCCAGAGGGGAGAGCAGTATTCCATTGAGCTGCGGATGAAAGCCTTGTATGTGGTGAGGAGCTCAGGTGTGCCAAGGAAGGACTTCGCACGACGGAGGATGCCCAGTCGGTGACTGGCTTTGGAGGCCAAATTTCAAATGTGGTTTTCCCAGGAAAGATCATGGCAGATAGTGAGACCCAAAAGCTTGAGTGACAGAACTTCTTGGAGAGGATTATTCAGAAAGTGGATGGGAGGGTTGTCCAGTCGGTCTTTTCGGAGAGACATCGTAAGAGTGTGAGATTTGTCAGGATTGAAAGACATGTTCCACTTGTTTGCCCAGTCTGTGATTTAAATTTGAGCTTCAATTTATTTGAGCTTCATTTCAACAATATTGATAGATAAAGGTGATATAATATAACAAATATCATGAAACATTTACATTTTGTAGTCCATTGTATAATTTAAATAAACATAAATGCAAATTTCACATGTGGAAAAAGTAAGTACACTCTTGGCTCTAATAGGTGGTATTGCCCCCTTTGGCAGAAACAACCTCAAGTAGGCGTTTCTTATAACTATCTACCGGTCTCTGACATCGACTGGGAGAAATTTTTGCCCACTCCTCCATGCAGAATTCTTTCAGCTGTGCGATGTTTGAGGGGTTTCTTGCATGCACAGCTCGTTTCAAATCCCCCCACAACATCTCGATGGGATTTAGATCCGGGCTTTGACTTGGCCATTCCAGAACCCTCCATTTCTTTCTTTTCAGCCATTCCTTGGTGGATTTACTGGTATGTTTAGGGTCATTGTCATGTTGCAAGGTCCACCCTCGGTTGAGCTTAAACTTTCCGACAGATGGCCTCACATTATCTTCAAGCACCCTCTAGTACAATGAAGAATTCGTAGTGGATTCTATGATGGTGAGCTGCCCAGGCCCTGATGCAGCAAAGCTGCCCCAAACCATAATATTTCCACCACCATGCTTTACAGTTGGTATCAGGTTCTTGTGGTCAAATGCTGTCTTTGGTTTTCGCCAAACATGTCTTCAGGTACTGTGACCAAATAGCTCTACCTTTGACTCATCTGTCCAGAGCACATTGTTCCAGAAGTGCTGGTCTTTGCCCAGGTGTTCATTGGCAAACTTTAGTCTTGCCCTGATGTTCTTTCTGGACAGCAAAGGTTTCCTCCTGGCACACCTCCCACGTAGATCAAATTTGTGCAGCCTCTTTCTTATGGTAGACTGGTGCACTTTGACATCAACAGTGGCAAGAGCTACCTGTAGGTCCCGTGATGACATTCTGGGGTTCATCGAGACTTCTTTCAGCATCTTGCGGTCTGCTCTCAGGCTGAACTTGCTGGGGCGGCCTGGCCTGAACAAGTTGGCAGTTGTTTGGAATCTTCTCCACTTGTAGATGATCTTCCGGACAGTCAAATGATTGATTTCAAATTGTTTGGAGATCTTTTTAAATCCATTCCCAGACTCGTAGACATCTATAACCTTCTTTCTGAAGGCCTCAGAGAGCTATTTTGATCTAGGCATGGTGACGCCGCACACTTCAACAACTAAGAGCAAACCAAACTAAATGTCTGAGGTTTAAAAAAGACAGGTTCCTCCAAGATCCTCTCTAACGATGTTCTAATCATTTGCACCTGAGCTGGTGCACCTGATTCTAATTTTAGGTATTTGAAGTAGTGATAAATGTAGGGGTGTACTTACTTTTTCCACATGCGAAATTTGCATTTATGTTTATTTAAATTATACAGTGGACTACAAAATGTAAATGTTTCATGATATTTGTTATATTATATCACCTTTATCTCTCAATATTGTTGAAATGAAGATCAAATAGCTGTATGTTGAAATATGTTGAAAAAGTCAAAACTTTACATGGGGTGTACTTACTTTTTCACGTGACTGTACGTTTGCTCTGTCATAATAAGATATAGCAAACGTATATGGTTATGTATGTTTGTTTATATGCGTCCAAAACGACTTCTCCTTCTTCAATTTGAATCAACACCCAAAACACAGTCCGTGAACTCTTAATTACGTTTAGACTACTGAGACCCCTCAGACCTTTGACGACCCTTTAAATGTCCCAAGACCCTTCAGATCACCAAGACCCCTGAAGACCCAAAACACCCTGAAGACCCAAAATACCATGAAGACCCCAAAGACTCTTAAGACCCAAAACACCCCAAAGACCCAAAACACCCCAAAGACCCAAAATACCCTTAAAGGCCAAGAGGATCGAAAAGACCCTGAAGACCCAAAATACCCTGAAGACCCAAAAATACCCCGAAGACCCAAAAGACCCAGAAGACCCCAAAGACCCTGAAGACCCAAAACACTCTGAAGACCCAAAACAGCCTGAAACACCCAAAGACCCTTAAAGACCCTTTCGACACAAAATCCCTTTAAATACCCAGAGAACCAAAATACCCCAAAGACCCTTAAAGACCCAGAGGAACCCAAATACTCTTTAGACCCAAAAGCCTCTAAAGACACCGAATACCCAAAATATCCCGAAGACCCCAATGACCCCAAAGACCCAAAACTTCCCAAAAATCGAAAACATCCCAAAGACCCAACATACCCTTAAAGGCCCAGAGGATCCAAAAGACCCTGAAGAGCCAAAAGACCCTGAATACCCCCAAAAAACCTGAATACCCAAAAGACACCAAAATGGTCAAAGATGCCTATTCCTCTGAAACGATGTGTGCCGAGTCACGCGCGAGTTTAAATATATTTACAATCTTCCAATTAAATAAACGCTAAATAGGATTGAGGGTGGAGGAGTCCAGATTGGGTTGAGGATGGAGAAGTGCAGGTGAGGTTGAGGGTGGAGGAGTCTAGGTGGGGTTGAGGATGGAGAAGTGCAGGTGAGGTTGAGGGTGGAGAAGTGCAGGTGGGGTTGAGGGTGGAAGAGTCCAGATGGGGTTGAGGGTGGAGAAGTGCAGGTGGGTTGAGGGTGGAGAAGTGCAGGTGAAGTTGAGGGTGGAGAAGTGCAGGTGGGTTTGAGGGTGGAGAAGTGCAGGTGGTGTTGAGGGTGGAGAAGTGCAGTTGGGGGTGAGGGTGGAGAAGTGCAGGTGGGGTTGAGGGTGGAGAAGTGCAGGTGGGGTTGAGGGTGGAGAAGTGCAGGTGTAGGTGGGGTTGAGGATGGAGAAGTTCAGGTGTAGGTGGGATTGAGGGTGGAGATCTGCAGGTGGGGTTGAGGGTGGAGATCTGCAGGTGGGGTTAAGGGTGGATATCTGCAGGTGGGGATGAGGGTGGAGAAGTGCAGGTGGGGATGAGGGTGGAGAAGTGCAGGTGGGGTTGCAGGTGAAGTGCAGTTGTAGGTGGGGTTGAGGGTGGAGATCTGCAGGTGGGGCTGAGTGTGGAGATCTGCAGGTGGGGTTGAGGGTGGATATCTGCAGGTGGGGTTGAGGTTGGAGATCTGCAGGTGGGGTTGAGGGTGGAGATCTGCAGGTGGCGTTGAGGGTGGAGATCTGCAGGTGGGGTTGAGGGTGGAGATCTGCAGGTGGGGGTGGGGGTGGTGAAGTGCAGGTGGGGTTGGGGGTGGAGAAGTGCAGGTGGGGTTGAGGGTGAAGTGCAGGTGTAGGTGGGGTTGAGGGTGGAGATCTGCAGGTGGGGCTGAGTGTGAAGATCTGCAGGTGGGGTTAAGGGTGGATATCTGCAGGTGGGGATGAGGGTGGAGAAGTGCAGGTGGGGTTGAGGGTGGAGAAGTGCAGGTGGGGTTGCAGGTGAAGTGCAGTTGTAGGTGGGGTTGAGGGTGGAGATCTGCAGGTGGGGCTGAGTGTGGAGATCTGCAGGTGGGGTTGAGGGTGGATATCTGCAGGTGGGGTTGAGGGTGGAGATCTGCAGGTGGGGTTGAGGGTGGAGATCTGCAGGTGGCGTTGAGGGTGGAGATCTGCAGGTGGGGTTGAGGGTGGAGATCTGCAGGTGGGGGTGGTGGTGGAGAAGTGCAGGTGGGGTTGAGGGTGGAGAAGTGCAGGTGGGGTTGAGGGTGAAGTGCAGGTGTAGGTGGGGTTGAGGGTGGAGAAGTGCAGGTGGGGTTGAGTGTGGAGATCTGCCGGTGGGGTTGAGGGTGGAGATCTGCAGGTGTGGTTGAGGGTGGAGATCTGCAGGTGGGGTTGAGGGTGGAGAAGTGCAGGTGTAGGTGGGGTTGAGGGTGGAGATCTGCAGGTGGGGTTGAGTGTGGACATCTGCAGGTGGGGTTGAGGTTGGAGATCTGCAGGTGGGGTTGAGGTTGGAGATCTGCAGGTGGGGTTGAGGGTGGAGATCTGTAGGTGGGGGTGAGGGTGGAGAAGTGCAGGTGGGGTTGAGCGTGGAGATCTGCAGGTGGGGTTGAGGGTGGAGATCTGCAGGTGGGGTTGAGGGTGGAGATCTGCAGGTGGGGTTGAGGGTGGAGATCTGCAGGTGGGGTTGAGAGAGTCCGTGGATGATTTGAAAGCTTCTGATTAGTTGTGTGCGCCGCAGAACGCCGCTCAGAAAAGGAGCGCGATTTTCAAAGAGTGCTGAAGGTACACGCCAATTGGGGTTGCCACCTTCAATGTGGAATATGTGTCCCTTTCAAATGAAATCTCTAATGTGAAACAACCTTTTTCTGCTGAGCATGGCCAACGGCTGAGGAAAACCTAAGTTTGAAGGAGAGGCTTGATGGGTGCAACTAGCTTGAAAGAAACATCTACTCGGCCTACGGCCTATAAAATCTCCAATTCTGTCCCATGATCCTTATATTGTCCTCATTAACCTTTACGAACTCAACTATCTTACATGCTGGTTTCAGTATTCCCTCTCCCCTTCACAACCACTGGTTCACATCCGTTGCTCCACCACAGAAATCTCCACTGACTCCCACTTGGTACCCATGGGATAGTATATAAATAAATTGGAACAGAAACAAAAATGTGAAAACTTACAAGTCTTATCATCAAACCAGATGTGATCTGCTTAACAGAAACTTTCCTCCTTCATGATGTCTCTGTCTCTGATGCCTTGGTATCTCTCCCAGGTTACTCCCTCCTCCGGTATGATAGACCTGAGCCTCGTCCTGGAGGTGGGGTTGCTATCTTTATAAAAAACTCTCTTCCTCACTCGCCCTCCACTGCCCTCTCTCCACCTCACCCCCAGGAATACCTTTGGCTACGACTTCGCTCCCACCTTTTGTTCATATGTGTGTTGTACCGTCCACCAAACAGTGATGACTCCATCTACATCTCGCTGTCTGATAATATGGACCAACTTCTATCTACCCATCCCAACTCTCTCTTCCTCATATGTGGTGATTTTAATTGTCACCATGCCAGTTGGCTGGGTTTGGGTACCTCTCTCACCAGCCATGGCTCTTCAGCAAAGGACTTCTGCGACTCACTGGGACTGACACAATCTGTCAATTTCCCTACCCGGATCTCAGTCAACGGAGCATCTGCTCTTTTGGATTTGGTTATGACTAACTTCCCTGAAAATGTCTGCTGCTCTTCTTCTGCTCCAATCGGCTCATCTGATCATGTGCTTGTCAAAGTGGACATCTCTCTGACCATTCTCAGAGAGCCTCCTCAGCGTCGACGAGTCTGGCATTTCACTCAGGCCAACTGGCATGGTCTTCAAGCAGCCATCAATCATCTGGACTGGTCTCTCATCTCTACCGCCTCTGACATCAACTCATCCTGGGAATTCTTTCAAAGTAAATTGCTCTCTCTCATGCACAGATTTATCCCATCTCGTCTTCAGTTGTCATACCCTTCCTCCCGTCCATGGTACATGGAATCTTGTGGTGAGGCTGTTGCCCTGAAACAACTTGCTTTCGTCTCCTGGAAAGCAAATCCAACGGAAGGAAATCTCATTTCCTTTCACAAAGCCCGAAACAAGTGTGTGTCCACCCTCAGGAGAGCCAGGAAACAATATCTCACCGTTCTCAAGACCGAACTCTCTTATCTGTCTCCCTCTTCCAAATCCTGGTGGCATCTGGTCAAATCTGTTTCTGGTGTTTGTTCCCCCTCCATCCCCTCCCTCACCTCAAACGGCTTAACGGCTGACTCCGCACGTGAAAAAGCTGAATGCCTCAACTCTGTGTTTGCCTCTAAATCTTGTGTCCCAAACCCATCCCTCTCTGTACCCACCGTACCCAGTCGTACCCAGCTGCTCCTGGACTCTGTGTCCTTTCCTCCTGACAAGGTGGAAAAGTTTCTGTCAACCCTCGACTCTGATTCTGCAACTGGTCCTGACGGCATCAGCCCACGGGTCCTAAAATCATGTTCTTCCGCTCTTTCACTCCCTCTTTCAGTTCTCATCACCCTCTCTTTTGCTCAAGGTCATCTGCCATCTGCTTGGAAATCAGCCAACATCACCGCTTTGCACAAAAAAGGTGCAAAAACAGATCCTAGCAACTACAGACCAATCAGCCTTCTCCCAATTATCAGCAAAGTCATGGAATCCATCATTGCTTCAGATATGAAATCTTTCCTCTTTTGCACTGGCTTGATCTCTGATCATCAATTTGGTTTCAGACCTGGTCACTCTACTCTGGACATGCTGCTTCTGCTTTCTCAACAATGGATGGAGGTCCTCAACGCCAAACAGGAAATTAGAGCTGTCTCCCTTGACATTTCACGTGCCTTCGATACGGTCTGGCACCCCGCTCTGCTCACCAAACTCTCCTCCTTTGGTATCCATGGAAATCTCCACGCATGGCTGGCGGACTTCCTCTCTGGTCGTAGTCAACATGTGGCCCTGAATGGGTTTCTCTCATCTCCTCTTCCTGTTCAGGCTGGAGTTCCCCAAGGTAGTGTTCTGGGCCCTGTGCTTTTTCTGGTCTTCATCAATGATCTCTCTGACTCTCTTGAAAATCCTCTCTATCTCTTTGCTGACGACTCTACTCTCTGTCGCTCCATTCCTCATCCCTCAGATCGGCAGTCTGCAGCCTCCTCACTCTCTGCAGACCTGGGCAAAATCACAGACTGGGAAAACAAATGGAACATGTCTTTCAATCCTGATAAATCTCACACTCTTACGATGTCTCTCCGAAAAGACCGACTGGAAAACCCTCCCATCCACTTTCTGAATAATCCTCTCCAAGAAGTTCTGTCACTCAAGCTTTTGGGTCTCACTATTTGCCATGATCTTTCCTGGGAAAACCACATTTCAAATCTGGCCTCCAAAGCCAGTCGCCGACTGGGCATCCTCCGTCGTGCGAAGTCCTTCCTTGGCACACCTGAGCTCCTCACCACATACAAGGCTTTCATCTGCAGCTCTATGGAATACTGCTCTCCCCTCTGGTCTGGTGCTCCTGCCTCACACCTAGCTCGTCGTCACGCTGTTGAAACCAAAGCGTTCAGAATCATTGGAATCTCCCGCGATGAAGCTAACTCCAAGGGCCTTTCACTCACTCACCGCAGGCAGGTTGGTGGTCTTTCCGTCTTCTACCAACTCCTCTCTGGCCTTGTCCCCCCAGCTCTCTCTGGGCTCTGTCCCCCAAATATTCCTACAGGTCGCACAAGATCTGCCTGCAACCCTCTTATGGTTAAACTGCCAAAATCAAGACTTTCTGCTCACCTTCACTCCTTCATTCCTCTTTTCTCCCACCTCTGGAACAAACTCCCTCACTCTCTTCAATCCCACTCCACCCTCCAGGTCTTTAAAACAGCTGTTCATCACCATCTCTTATCCACCCCCATCCAAAACCTTGATCTTTTCTACCCCTGCTAATTTCGGTCCCCTTGTGTTTTATACCTCTCCCCCCCCCCCCCCCCCTTCCCACGCCTCCTGCCCCCAAGCCCTCTCCCTCCCACACTTCTCCCTGCTCTCAAATGTTGTGGTTGTGTGCTTCCCCTTCTCTCCCCATCTTGTCTTCCGCTCCCTCTTTTTGTGAGTTTTGTTTGTCTGGTTGATTTGTTTGTGAAATAAATGTTAGCTCTTTCACGAGCCTCGATTCAGTATCCAAAAAAAAAAAAAAAAAAAAAAAAAAATGTCTTGTCTTCGAAAGAAGTTCAATGCAGGAGGACGCCATTCGGCCCATCGAGAACGTGCAACGGTTGCCAACATATGGTTGTTTGGCCGTGGTCGATTCCCTTGATAACGCTGAACGCTAAGGAAGGAAGCAGCACGTAGGCCTACCATTTTTAGAATATTTCGTATGACGTTATGGTAATAAATGGATGTCCGACATCTTATAATCAGGTGGTGAATTGGACAGAGGCTACACGGTGCAAAGGTATAGTGTGCTCCCTACACAACATCCTGCTCTGGGGTTATGTGTATCTGTGAAATCAAATTAATAATAAATGTATAATGTTCGTCCCCAGCAGTCGCAGCATCACTCTTCATCAACCGATTAGTATTATTTCATATGGATACATCATTGCTGGGAGAGCACCTGTGCCACTCAGACAGTTCCCCCTGTTTCCAATAAGAAGAACTCATTTTGCCTACCTCGGAATAATGACAGGCTGAGTCAACCCACCTGGTGCTATTTAATGGCACGGGCTCAAACTCAATATCCTAAGATCTCAAGGCAGATACCTTGAGGTGCCACCCAACACCAAGCACCCAACACCAGGCGCCCAACACCAGGCTTCTTTATGTATTCACAACATCCGTAGATCAAGTACAACTTGAACTTCACTGCACATACTCCAGAAACAAGTGACTTGGAACCTTTCATTCCATCAGCCCCTTTCAAGTTTTCAGTGCATCCTTTCAGTGCATTTCAGACTTTTACTCTCTCAGTGCATCCATAACATTTTCAGTGAGATTATTCCATTGATGAATCACTCTCTGGCTAAATAAAACTTGTTCCTGGCGCCAAGTTTGGATCTCTTGTACTTCTTTAGATCTACCTGACCTTGCGTAGTGGTGAGCTCTTTGGAGTTGAGTTTAAAAAGTTTACGGGTGCTCGTCGTTTGGAAGCTTGTACACTGGGATCCCGTCACTCCTGGGGTGCCTGTAGTACAGGCAGTGAATATTAAGGCCTTCCCTCGCAGTTCAGCTACTGTAGTCTAGTCACCTGCCTCTAAACCTTCTCGATCCTTTCTCCGTCAACTATCCGAGCTTCAGAGCCTCTCTCTGAACAGCTCATGATATCCTAACGATAAGGGAATAGGCTGAGGGTTCTGAAAACATAAAAATCGAAAATAAATTTGGCGATGAGTACCAAGTTCGTTTGTTTGGGGTGTGAGGGGCTAAAAATGTGAAGTTACTGACATGTGACCTTACTAGCGGTTTTTTTGTCCGAAGGGAAAACCCAAAAAGGAAAATGTAAGCAATGACACTTTCAGCATCAGTGAAACATACAAAAGTAGAGTAACAACCCTAACCCTAACCCTAACTCTAACCCTAACCCTAACTCTAACCCTAACAACACTAGGTAGATCGCATCCCTCCGCTGGGCTGCACAGTTTACGTTTTGTATCCCACCGGTCATATCTGGATCCGGACCTGAACCAAAATATAATCGGTTTGGTCTTGTCGCCCAACCAACTCATCCACCAAGTTTTGGCATGAGTCGTCCACAACCTTTTGAGATATCGTGCTATTTATCGTTTTTGGCCTTATCACTCAATGGTGAAGAATCACTTAAAAAAAAAAATTGTATCCAGATCTGGATCTTCACCAAAATCGAATCATTTCGTCCTTGACACACACCCAACCTGTCCACCAAATATCATCAGAATCCATCCATATATAACTCTGAGATATCCTGCGACAGACAGCCAAACAGGCAGGAGTGAAAACACAACCTCCGTCCACCTTTGGTGGTGAAGGTATAAATCTAACTCAGCGTTATTGAATTGCTGCTTCACTTGGTGGCCACCCTGTAGTATCAGTGTTTCCCTAACTTTATCCCCCCACGAACCCCCTGTGGATGTCAGAGGTGTCCACGAACCCCCAACTTTTTGAGACACGATCTGAGTTATTATTATACTATAATACGCATAACAGTGCTTCATAAAAGATCAAGTTCATAGTGTAATATTGTAATGAAAAAAAACAAGAGATGAACAAATATTTATTCGGAAACTTCAAGATCAGATCACGAATTGTATCACGCATCGATCACCCATCACACACGATGAGACGGATGCTCCTGTTTTTCCTCCACGAGGCGTTTGATCGAGACACGATCTGAGTTATTATTATACTATAATATGCATAACAGTGCTTCGTAAAAGATCAAGTTCATAGTGTAATATTGTAATGAAAAAAAACAAGAGATTAACAAATATTTATTCGGAAACTTCAAGATCAGATCACGAATTGTATCACGCATCGATCACCCATCACACACGATGAGACGGATGCTCCTGTTTTTCCTCCACGGGGCGTTTGATCCTCGGAGCTGTCTTGGAGAGGGCCACTCTCATGTCGGGGCCGACGTCAAGGCGTGCCCGCAGCTTTGTTTTCATGACGACCAACGCGGAGAACCCGGCTTCGCAGAGGTAGGTCGTGACGAAGGCAGTGTCATTCGGAGCGCTTTCGCCGCTAGATTGGGGAAGGCCTCGTAGTTGCTTGCCCAAAACTCCGAGGGACTGGCAATGGTGGAGAACTGCATCTTCAGGCGGCCAGAGGCCTTCAGCTCGATCAGATCATCCTTGAGCTCGTTGTCATCGTCGATGTCGTCAATTAGAATCATGAAAGGATCCTGTATCCACGGATCGACCAACAGATTCGGAAAGTATCCATCAAAACTGTCAGACAGAGACTTCAGATGACCCTTGATGTCGACGACAAGCGTGGAGCAGAAATAATTCTGAGCGTCGTCATCCGCGAGGATTTGAGCGAGCTCCGGGAAGTTGACGAATGGCCGCTTCTCCACGCGGTTGCTCCAAAGCCGCAGCTTTTCTCGAAGCGAGTTGATCCGTTCCGCTGCTTCGACGATCGTGAGGCTGCTCCCTTGAAGTGATATGTTGAGAGCGTTAAGGTGCCCGAAAATGTCGCTGATGTACGCAAGCCTCGCGACGAAGACAGGGTCGCCGAAGTAGTCCGCCAAGTCGTTGCCTTTCTCACGCAGGAGAATTTCAATCTCCTGACGCAGCTGGAGGACGCGGTTCAGAATTTGGCCCCGGGATAGCCAACGCACCTCGGTGTAGTACAGAAGATGAGTGTATGCAGCACCGATGTCTTCACAGAAGACCTGGAAGAGGCGGTGGTTGAGAGCCCGAGAGTGGATGAAGTTCACTGCTGTGACAACGATAGCCATTACATCACCGAGCTCTTTGGGGAGCGTCTTGGTCGCAAGGGCGTGGCGATGGAGCACACAGTGTGTCACAATGACGTCGGGGCACTTGTCTTTCACCAGCGCAACGAACCCGGATCGCTTTCCCATCATTGCCGGGGCCCCATCCGTACACAACGATCCGAGCTTCGTCCACTCGATGCCGTTTTCTTCCATGAAATGGTTCACGATATTCATAATGTCCACTGATTTGGTTGTTGTTTTGAGAGGAGAACAGAACAGGAACTCTTCCTTCACAGCAAATCCCGCCAAGTAGCGTGCAAAAACCAGCAATTGACTGCAGTCGCTACGTCGGTGGATTCGTCGAGTTGCAAGCTGAAACGGCAGCGCGATTCCCGGAGTTCTTGTGTGACCTGAGCCACAATATCCTTTGACATGTCTTCAATTCTGCGCTTGATGGTGTTGTTGCACAGGGGAAAACTCTTGAGTTTCTTGGCCTCCTCGGGTCCGCAAACCAAGTTCGCCATCACCACGGCGCAGGGCTTTACAAGCGTTTCGCCAATCGTATGAGCCTTTTTGTCTTTTGCAATGAGGAGCGCTACTTCGTAGGAGGCTTCAAGGATAGGCTTCATCGACGGTTGGAACCCGTGCCGAGTCAAGCTACCCTTCGCCATGAAGCGAGCTTTCTTGCTTCGGAACACGTCTTCAGAGTCGTTCTGATGAGTCGGATGGGTGCTGGCGAGGTGGGCTTTTAGCTTCGATGGCTTCATCGACGCCTCCGCCAGCACTTTGTAACACAGAACGCATTGCGGATGTTCAGTCCCATCCTTCTCCACAAACTTCATGAACCCCCACTTGATGTACGAATCATCGTATTTGCGCTTCTTAGACATCATGGATTGCGGTCTGAATCTGTGAAAGAAAAAAAAATATATATATGATGTTGATATAAATTATATGATATATCAGATTTTATTTCAACAAAAAGTACTCTAGTTTTGACTTTCAGAAACGTCTCACGAACCCCCTGGGATGGACTCACGCACCCCCTGGGGGTTCATGCACCCCAGTTAGGGAACCCCTGCGTGTAGTTGTTTAATCCATTCCACTTCCTGTAACAGCGTTCAAGGTCTGCACTTGCTCAGACAAGAGATCCGCAGAAGGAAGAGTCAGGGGTTTGGGTTTTTTTCCAGGAAAGTGAGTACAGCACCTGCAGAAAAGGTTGTTCACTTTGCCTGCAGCCAGGTAGTCACAGTTAGTTGAATTACTGATTTTATTTTCTTTACAAGGACCTATTCACAATCGTGTTGTGCTTGTGATTGTTTTTTTTATCCTTGTACCATTTCGAAAGACTTGGTTCTTGATGTGCTGGGATACAAAATGTATTTCCGTGTAAATCCCTGTCTTCCTGAATCCTTAAGTGGAATTTGTACCCAGGTTGCATCGGGCAGGGCAGGTAAGGGTATCCGGTGCCCTTCGGAGAACCTTCAACTTTGCGCCTCCTTCCTCCGAAAATGGATATTGTGCATTAGAATGAATACTATTTCTGGATTTAAAACAAGAGATTAATTTTTTCACATGATATGTATGAGAGGAAATGCACATTATAGGGTGTAATATGGATCACATGATGTAATACTGCGTGTTACTCCAACAGAGTTGATCATCTGAATTTAGAATTTTACATTAACTACTTTAGTTGTTTTATTGTTTGTTTTTTTACTACATGGTCTACTCTGGGCTCATGGAAGAGTTAGTACACAGAACAGATCAGGACACAACATGTCAAAGGGAACCAGCAGGAGAAAGGGGAAACACTACCAGTAGAGGAGAGAGAGAAGGTAGATGGAGACAGATAAACAAGGGATGCAGGTAACGACGAGGTTTAGGGGTGAACGCAAGGAAATAACAAAATGGACACATCTTACTATAATTCACCAAATGTCTGTCCGTCTGTTCCCAGGTACCGCAAAAACGGCTGAACCGATCGCAACGATATTTTGGGTGGGTATTCCTGGGACCCCCTGGAGTAAAATAGGCTATACTGTATTGTTTTTCCAATTTTTCCCAATTTTCCAATTTTTCCAATTTTCAAGTTTTTCCAGAACATGATGGAATAATATTTACCGATATGAACAATGATGTGGCTTTTATTGAAATTCCACAAATACTGTTTAGATTTTGATGATTTGCATGTGACATCATTTAACGGATGTTTATATAAATCGTTTAAAATAAAAAAGCCTTCAATTTCTGATATTTTGCCTTTTCATTTGGGCCTCCTAATTGAAGCCCCGCCCATCCAGCCTGCCCATAGGGCAGGTACCGTTGCTAGTAAGTAAAATGTTGGGAGGGGTGAAGGTGGTTTAACGGGTGTGGAAAAGATCATGGTTTGATAGGGGTGATGACCTGAGATGATGGTGAACAGCTGACTTGCAGACCGGGAGGGAAGAATGAGATTGAAGAGATTGTGGAAGGTGATTCCACAGGTGGGAAAAAGAAGAATAAATGAGTGAAGATGAGCAGTAGTTCTGTATTTAGCAGTTTTACTTGGAGGGGGTTGATGGCAGACCGTGTCCATCCCACAAATATACCTGCGGGGACAAAGCACGAGAGGGCCGAGGGTGCAAGACTAAAAATGAGGCGGAGGAAGAATATAGTTTGTTGTTTCAGAGAATATAGTTCTGATGCAACACATTGAAATGATGGAAGCTGAACCAAACCATAGATGATCATATTTGTAAGCACCAGCAATGTTACTGTATACATAGATAGCTTACCTTACTGTAAGTAGGTAACCAAGTAAGACTGTTGATCACTCAGACCGACACATCCGTATTCCACAAAGTCTAAATATACTGAGAGGCTTTTCAATAATCACTCTCCTGCCAGGCATGAGCTATTATTTGAATAAAGGCCTCAACACTTACAAACATCTATGGTCTACTCTATATTGTGTCAGTAGATGTAAACTTTTAGTTTCTCACTGCTGAAGTCTGATTGTTTACTGATGTAATTTCATGAATAATTCATTCAGTTTTTTTTGCCAGGCCCCAAATTGTGCCACGCTGGGTGACCACCTAGTTTACCCAGTGGTTGTACCGGCCCTGGACCTGGTTCTTAGGTGTCAATCATAAATAGGAAATGCAACTTCCTCTTTATTAGTCACTAGCAGAAGTACCCGGCATTGCCGGGCGGGGGAGGGGAGGGGGAGGAGGAAGGGGAGGGGGAGGGGGGGAACGGGGGGGGGGGGGAGCGAGCCCCTTGGCAAAGCGAGCGATTTTTTTTTCCATAGCGTTCATAGCGTCATAACGTTCATAGCGTCATAACGTTCATAGCGTCATAACGTTCATAGCGTCATAGCGTCATAGCGATTTTTTTTTCATAGCGTCATAGCGTCATAGCGTCATATCGTTCATAGCGTCATATCGTTCATAGCGTCATATCGTTCATAGCGTCATATCGTTCATAGCGTCATAGCGTCATAGCGATTTTTTTTTTCATAGCGTCATAGCGTTCATAGCGTCATATCGTCATATCGTTCATAGCGTTCATAGCGTCATATCGTCATATCGTCATAGCGTTCATAGCGTCATATCGTCATATCGTTCATAGCGTCATAGCGTCATACCGATTTTTTTTGTTCATAGCGTCATATCGTTCATAGCGTCATATCGTTCATAGCGTCATATCGTTCATAGCGTCATAGCGATTTTTTTTTTCATAGCGTCATAGCGTCATATCGTTCATAGTGTCATATCGTTCATAGCGTCATATCGTTCATATCGTCATAGCGATTTTTTTTTTCATAGCGTCATAGCGTCATATCGTTCATAGTGAAGGAACTGCGCTCCAACGCGAGTCGAAAGAATTGACGCGACCAAAGACGGAATTCGTCCGAGTTGCTTTATTGAAACAAAACAGCTCAGGTATTCTGACAAGCCCGTTTATCGGGCAGCAATATATATACACATTTATGTCGGGAAGTTTGCCCGGCAAAAGCTATACCGGGCATGCCCGGGTGTCAAGGGCGAGCCTTGGAAAGGCGAGTCTGGACCTGCCCGGGCGTGTTTGGCTGCGGCCTGGCAAGTCGAGGCTGGGCGTGCCCGGGCGCTCTGGACGAGCACTGGAAAAGCGAGAGCGGGCATGCCCGGACGCTCTGGGTGAGCCCTGGAAAGGCGATAGCGGGCATGCCCGGACGCTCTGGGCGAGCCCTGGAAAGGCGATAGCGGGCGTGCCCGGACGCTCTGGGCGAGCCCTGAAAAGGCGATAGCGGGCATGCCCGGACGCTCTGGGCGAGCCCTGGAAAGGCGATAGCGGGCATGCCCGGACGCTCTGGGCGAGTGTTCGGAGGTGGAGGAGGTGCTCGGCGCGGGACGTGCTGGCGACGAGGATATCGTCCAGATAGACGAAAAGAAACGGCAGGTCGCGCAGCACGCCATCCATCAAGCGCTGGAACGCCTGGGCCGCGTTCTTGAGGCCAAACGGCATCCGCAAAAATTCGAACAGGCCAAACGGCGTGATGACGGCCGTCATCGGGACGTCGGCCGCCCGGACAGGTACCTGGTGGTAGCCCCGTATCAGGTCAATTTTCGAAAAGATGACCCATCCCGCCAAACGGGCGGAAAAGTCCTGAATATGCGGGATCGGGTACCTGTCGGGGGTGGTAGCGTCGTTGAGACGGCGGTAGTCGCCACATGGGCGCCATCCACCCCCCGGCTTTGGCACGATGTGCAGTGGCGAGGCCCACGCGCTATCGGAGCGCCGCACGATGCCGAGGTGCTCCAACGCGTCGAACTTGGCCTTCGCCACAGCGAGCTTGGCCGGGTCGAGGCGGCGGGCCCTTGCGTAGACCGGCGGGCCCGTAGTGTGTATGTGGTGCTCGATCCCGTGCCGCACCGCGACGGCCGAAAACGTCGGCCGTGTGAGGGCCGGGAATTCTGCGAGCAGGCGAGCGAACTCGTTCGCTGCCGGGAGGGCGCACGCCAGTTCGGTCGGCGCGGAGCTGCTGATCGTGCACGCCAGGGAGCTGAACGTCTCGGCGTTGACAAGGCGATGACATTTGACGTCGACCAGCAGCCCGTGCGCGCAGAGGAAGTCAGCGCCCAGCAAAGCCATGGGGACGCAGGCGGTCACAAAAGTCCATTGAAAACGCTGGCTGCCGAAGCAGAGGGTGACGACGCGTGGGCCGAAAGTGCGTATGGCCGAGCCATTAGCAGCGACCAAAGAGGGGCCGCAAACGGTGTCCCGCCTGTCCTGCTTGGAGGCGGGTATGACGCTCAGTTGGGCGCCGGTGTCACACAGGAAACGCCGCCCAGACGCTTTGTCCCGAATAAACAGCAAGTTGCCCGAGTGGCTGGCGCTCATGGCTGGGAATGAACGCCGGCCCGGCCGTTTCCCGATCTGCCGAAAGTGCACGGGGGCCGGCACGTCCGAGCCTTGTGTCCGAACCTGGCGTGGTAATAACACCACGCCCGGTCAGGTGGAGGCCCTGGCCGTCGTGTCGGAAGCGGGCGGTGCGGCGTGGCGGCCGCCAGTTGCACCGGCAGTTCGGCCTCCAACCGCGCAGGGCGCTCGGGCGTCGTGGGCATCGCCTCGGACGGCGGCGGGCTCCAGGTAACCGCGCCGATGTGCTGGCCCGCCGAGGAGATCTTATCGGCTTCCCTGGCGAGGGCGCGGGAATCCGTGATCAACGTGCCAGCCAGGGCGAGGTGTACCGGGTGAGGCAGCTGGCGAAGGAACAGCTCGCGGAACAGAAAATCCGGAGAGTGCTCACCGAGCAACGAGAGCATAGAGTCCATGCGCTCGGACGGGCGCGTGTCGCCGAGCTCGGGCAGAGCGAGCAGGCGCCGTGCGCGTGCTGCCGGTGAGAGGGTGAAAGCATCGAGGAGGAGTGTCTTCAGCGCGTCGTATTTGTCAGCAGCCGGCGGGTGCTCGAGGAGGCTCAAGGCGCGGGCCGCGGTGGCGGAACCGAGCGCCGCCACAACATGGTGGAAGCGGGTGTCGTCCGCGGTGATGTCTCGCAGGGCGAACTGAGAGTCCGCCTGAGCGAACCAAACAGCCGCGTGAGCCTCCCAGAAGGTAGGCAGTTTAAGCGTCACTGCCGTATCCATGTCGGTAGGTCACCAATGAAGGAACTGCGCTCCAACGCGAGTCGAAAGAATTGACGCGACCAAAGACGGAATTCGTCCGAGTTGCTTTATTGAAACAAAACAGCTCAGGTATTCTGACAAGCCCGTTTATCGGGCAGCAATATATATACACATTTATGTCGGGAAGTTTGCCCGGCAAAAGCTATACCGGGCATGCCCGGGTGTCAAGGGCGAGCCTTGGAAAGGCGAGTCTGGACCTGCCCGGGCGTGTTTGGCTGCGGCCTGGCAAGTCGAGGCTGGGCGTGCCCGGGCGCTCTGGACGAGCACTGGAAAAGCGAGAGCGGGCATGCCCGGACGCTCTGGGCGAGCCCTGGAAAGGCGATAGTGGGCATGCCCGGACGCTCTGGGCGAGCCCTGGAATGGCGATAGCGGGCATGCCCGGACGCTCTGGGCGAGCCCTGAAAAGGCGATAGCGGGCATGCCCGGACGCTCTGGGCGAACCCTGGAAAGGCGAGAGCGGGCATGCCCGGGAAAGACGAGACCGGGCGTGCCCGGGAGGTTCGGGCGTGCCCGGGAACAGTGAGTCCGGGCATGCCCGGGAGAGGCGCGTCTGGCCGTGTTCTGGCCGGTGCAAGGCGATTGTGTGCATCCAGCGGTAACCGCTACAATAGCGTCATATCGTTCATAGCGTCATATCGTTCATAGCGTCATAGCGATTTTTTTTTTCATAGCGTCATAGCGTCATATCGTTCATGCGCTACATTATGGCAAAAAATATGGATCTAAAGATGAAAGGGAAAAAAACCTATGTGCTGTGAATGGCAATGTTCGTCGCTGAAATGTGAAAAAAGGCAATTGCTTTCGCTCTGAAATACGTGCGAACGCGTAACTGAGTTAATGGCGGCAAGGAACATCACGTGATCGCTCTGAGCGAATCAGCGCGCTGCTCTGCGACCGGTCAAATTCCGTGCATAATATTCCTCGCTGAAATGCGCTGAGGTAAAAATATGGTTTAAAAATATTATGAAATCAATTTTTAGGTCGGCCATGTTCTTACCAGGCTCAATGGCCATGTCTGTGCCAAATATGAAGTACGTGAGCCTCTCCATTTAGGAGTCTACCAGTAACATTACACACACACACACACACACACACACACACACAAACTGTGTTTTATATATATAGATTGTCGTATATGATATAACTAGTACCGGAAACATGAACCCGAATGTTATTTTTCCCGTAAAGTGATTTAGTTGAGCAGATGGGCAAACCAATTGTGCATTTTATGACTAAAGCATGAAAGTTTCAGCATATAATCTACATACCCCAAGGTTTTATTTCACACGTGGAGGCAATTTGTATCTGACCTCTGGTGACCTTGAGAGGTCATTGACCTCAGCATCGCATTTTTCCAGTTTTTGCCCCATCACTCTTCATTATAATCACAAATATCTTTGCCAAAATTGCATTTTTGTTCTAACAAAGATGCTTACCTACCCTACCAAGTATTTGTGTTTATTTCCAGGTGTAAAGAACACCTTAAAACTGCCTCTCCGATGAGATCAAATGAATTATATTAATGAAATCCCATCATCCAGCCTGTCCAGGTCCAGCTCAGCTGGTATTTGTCCAACTTCCTGAAACTCAAGGAGATCCTTGGCCAGTGACACATAACCGCTACCTCCTGGTGGCTTGCTTGACCTGGGAGGGCATTGCAAAGCTTCCCCTCTTTCTACTTGGCAGGGAGCACAGAGTTCCCAGTTAGTGGTGCAACGTGGCTTGGGATGCTTAGATGTAGAAGGCTGGGCAGGATCAATCAGTATATGGCGTTTTCACTTGGTGACAAAGAAGCAGATACCAGAGTGTCTAAGTCTCGGGTTCTATAAGTTTTCCACCACCACTACAGTTCTGAAGAGTTCGGACCAGAGTATCAGGAGGTAGCTGAGGCATACAGAGGGATTATCCTGTAATTTTATCCTTTACACCTGGAAATAAACACAAATACTTGGTCGGGTAGGTAAGCATCTTTGTTAGAACAAAAATGCAATTTTGGCAAAGATATTTGTGATTATAATGAAGAGTGATGGGGCAAAAACTGGAAAAATGTGATGCTGAGGTCAATGACCTCTCAAGGTCATCAGAGGTCAGATACAAATTGCCTCCACGTGTGAAATAAAACCTTGGGGTATGTAGATTATATGTTGAAACTTTCATGCTTTAGTCATAAAATGCACAATACCTCCATATATGAGCTTATCAGCCCCACTAATTTCATTGGTTAATGCAAAGCCTGCAGTTGGCTTGACGGTTGACATGGCTGCCTTAACCCCAGTGAAAACTTTCATCGGCCATGTTAGTCGAGCAGGATGTTGTGTAGGGAGCACAACATACCTTTGCAACGTTTAGCTTCTGTACAATTCACGAACTGATTATAAGATGTCGGATCAAAAGAACTTCTTGCTTCAGATGAAATGTACAACAGCAGTCGGGTCGAAGGACATCGAAGATGAAAGTCTTGGGGAATGCAACCAATTCCCAAATCCAACACATCTCACATAACAAACATCCAAAGAGCTATAACTTGAAACAAATGTTCTTGGACACATGTACTACATGGATACTGTGCACATGCTTCTTCCACAAGGTACAAGTTCGGCACGATTTATTTATTCCATACACCAATATAATTTTTCATCCCCACTTACGAGTACAGGTATTAGAGTTCACCGACACTCATGTTTTTGTGTAAAACTTTGTGAACACTTCATTTCATTTACATGAAGGTCTCCTTACCCTGATCCGGATGTAAACTGTAACGGCACCAGCCACCAAGTTCAATTGGTTATACTGGATATCTTACTATAATTCACCAAATGTCTGTCCGTCCGTCTGTTCCCAGGTACCGCAAAAACGGCTGAACCGATTACAACGCAATTTTGGGTGGGTAATCCTGGGACCCCCTGGAGTAACTTAGGCTATATTGTTTTTCCATTTTTTTCCCCAATTTTCAATTTTTCCAATTCCCAATTTTTCCAAACACGATGGAATAATATTTACCGATATGAACAGTGATGTGGCTTTTATCTTACTACAATTCACCAAATGTCTGTCCATCTGTTCCAAGGTACTGCAAAAACAGCTGAACCGATTACAACGCAATTTTGGGTGGGTATTCCTGGGACCCCTGGAGTAAATTAGGCTATATTGTTTTTCCAATTTTTCAGTTTTTCCAAACACGATGGAATAATATTTACCGATATGAACAGTGATGTGGCTTTTATTGAAATTCTACAAATACTGTTTAGATTTTGATGATTTGCGTGTGATATGATTTAACGGATGTTTATATAAATGGTTTAAAAGAAAAAAAAGCCTTCAATTTCTGATATTTTGCCTTTTCATTTTGGCCTCCCAACTGAAGCCTCGCCCGCAGGGCGGGTACCGTTGCTAGTTAGCTTAAATTTGAATGCCACCATATGTAAAATATGTTATTTATTACCATGAAGTCATACGAAATATTCTAAAAATGGTAGGCTTACATACTGCTTCCTTCCTCAGCGTTATGAAATGAATCGAGCACGGCCAAACAACCATAGGTTGGCAACCGTTGCACGTGCTTTTGATGGGCCTCATGGCCTCCTCCTGCGTTGAATTCCTTGTATTATTGCCTTCCCAAACTTTATGATAAGACTTGGAAGCTTTGGGTTTATCGTTTCTGTTCCAATGTATTTATAAACTATCCCTTGAGTACCAAGACTGGGAGTCAGTGGAGATTTCTGTGGTGGAGCAACGGATGTGAACCAGTGGTTGTGGGGGAGAAAGTTTGGGTTTGTGACTATTTGGGAATCCCTGCATGGTCATAGTGAGTGTATGGGGTTAATGGAAGTGGGAGGCGAGATTCATGTCGGTTCTTGAAAGCGAAATTCGGAGTTTATTTAGAATAGAAACTGAGGATGTGGTTGGAGGGTTGGGGCAGCAGGATGTGGTTATCAGAAGTGAAAGGTAGAAGGTGTTGTACCCCATTACCCCAATGCCAGGAGGATGGAACAGAAGCTGCGATGGATGGCGAGGGGAATGACCTCGTTGCCGTAAGTGACACGTGGTTTAGTGAGCAATGCTGGACGCGAATTCAAGGTCACAGGGTTTGTAGGAGGTATCGGAAAGACAACATGGAGGAGGTGTGGGAATCTGGGTGAAGGACAGTATTGTATCGAGAGAGGGGCAAACATTATGTCATTACAGAGGGAATTGATGGAGAGGATTCTGTGTGCATAGAGATTAGGGATTGGAGAAATTGGAGGAAACACTTGTGAGATACTTCTATTGGGCTCCTGGTGTGAGGGAAGAGCAGAAAAGATGGATTTTTAAAAAATTCAGAAGGGCTCGTGGTAAGGGAAGAATATTGATTATGGGGATTTTAATGTGCCAGTGATAGATTGGTTCGAGGAACAGGGAAAGGGCAGAGCAGATGAGTATTTCCTAGATCTAGTCTATGATTGTTGTTTTTTTTTAACCCAGTTGAACAATATCCCCAAGGATATTGCCAAGATATTACACATAACAAGAAATTATTTAAATACAAAAGGGGAAAAGAAAGGGTAAAGAGGAGTAGGCCCATGGAGGAGTAACATAAGAAATTTAATGGATGGTGAGGGTGAGATTGCAGGCCTTGGTTGTTTTCACCCCTGTTTTTCTCTCTGTGAGCAGGATATCTCAAAAGGATATGGACGGATTCGGACAAAACTAGGTGAATGAGCTGGTTAGGTGACAAGAATAAGCCGATTCGATTTTGGTTCAGGTCCAGATGCAAATCCAGAGTATCAGTGGGCTAGAAAACATCAACTGTACAGGTATGCGCTCTACCAGGTACCGTTCTAGTTGTTACTGTTGTGAGAAGTCGTCGTGCCCGGGGTGGCGTACCCACGCTGCACAGACAAACCAAATACTGTACTGTACAGTAACAACATGCAAAGAGTGCTTTAACCTCAGCGTTGCCCAGGTAAAAAAAGGGAATTGTAATACCCACTGCCACCACCATCAGGTGGCGCTACACGATACACATTTACATAGCGAATTTTTCCCTTTCCCTCTTCCCCTTATCATAATCATTGTCATACATTTATCCTTCTCATTTTTCTTTATTTTAGTCCCCACATACTCCCTAAAGCCTGGTGTTGGCTTAGCGGTTAGGGTGCTGGCTTAGGATTCCGAGGATCCTGTGTTCAAATCCCGGTCTAATCGCTGAATTATTGCCAGGAGGGTTGACTCAGCTTCAGCCCGCAAGAGGTAATAAAGAAAACCAAACAGGGTTGGTGGCAGAAAGGGCATCTGGCCATAAAACATTGCTTCAAAGAAGGGGACCACAGTGCCTGAAAAAGGACCAAACCCGCTCTGCGGGGAAAAATGGTCTCCAAAGGTGGTTCTTCCACATACTCCCTAAGTATTGGAACAGTGAAGTCAAATTTGTTATTATTGCTATATACTCAAGAAATTTGGATTTTAGATCAAAAGATGAATATGAGGTAAGAGTACATTAATCAGCTTTCATTTCCTGGTATTTATATGAATATATATGTCTTACCATTGCAGAACAAGAGCACTTTTTATGTTCCCCCATTTTAGGTAAACACAAGTATTGGAACAGGTTAACTTAAAGTAAATTGAAGTAGTATACTTATTAGTATTTGGTTGCATATCCTTTGCATGCAATAACTTCATCGAGTCTTTAACCCACCAACTTCAAAAAAATTATTGGTATCTTCCTTTGAGATGCTTTGCCAAGCCTTTGCTGCAGCCATTTTCAGTTGTTGTTTGTTTTGGGGGGGTTTTGACTTTAGTCTCCTCTTCAGGAAGTGAAATGCATGCTCTGTTGTATTTAAATCAAGAGATTGACTTGGCCAGTCTAAAACCTTCCACTTTATTCCCCTGATTAACTCCTTGGTTGTGTTGGCAGCGTGTCTTGGGTCATTGGCTTGCTGCACGGTGAAGCACCACCCAATGAGTTTGGAGTAATTTTCCTACACAAAGGCAGACAAAATGTTTCTGTAAACTTCCAAATTCATTTTGCTGCTGCCATCATTAGTTACGTCATCAATAAAGATGAGTGAGCCAGTTCCAGAGGTGGCCATGCAAACCCAAGCTATGACACGACCTCCACCATGCATCACATCACAGATGAGGAAGCATGCTTCGGATCATATGCAGTTCCTTCCTTTCTCTACGTGTTTACCTTTCCATCGCTTTGGTTAAGGTTCATCTTGGTCTTATCAGTCCATAAAACTTTGTTCCAGAACTCTACTAGCTCACCTGTGTACTTGGAAAATTATAATCTGGCCTTTATTTGGTGCTGATGAGAGGTTTGTATCTTGCAGTGTAGCCTTTGTAATTTTGCTGTCGAAGTCTTCTGTGAATGGCAGATCGTGATACTCTCACCCCTGCACTCTGGAGGTTGTTGGTGAAGTCACTGACAGTTGTTTCTGGGTTTTTCTTCACAGCTCTGATGATATTTCTGTCATCAACTGCAGTTGTTTTTCTTGGCTGACCTGGCCATTGTTTATTGCTAAGTACGCGAGTGGTTTCTTTCTTCTTCACAATATTCTGAATTGTTGTATTTGCTATGCCCATTTTTGTCCTCTGGTTCTAATTTAATTATTTTTCTTTCAGCTTCCAAATTTCTTGCTTCTCTTTCATAGGCAATTATCTGGTCTTTATGTTGGTTTATGCCTATTGACTCCAAAGGCAGACACCCAAGGCAAACGCAAAGGCCAAAACCAAGACGAGACATTCACAGCTCTTTTTATGCATGAACAATAAATGCAACAAGAAACGCTTGTCAGTTATCTGTCCAATACTTATGCTTACCTAAAATGGAGGGACTGAACATAAAAAGTGCTATTGTTATACAATGGTAAAACATATCCATTGAAATGCCAAGAAATAAAAGCTGACTTCCTGTACTCTTGCCTAATATTCATCTTTTGATCCAAAATCCAAATTTCTTCAGTATATCTTACTATAATTCACCAAATGTCCGTCCGTCTGTCTGTCCATCTGTCTGTCTATCCGTTCAAAGGTACCGCAAAAATGGCTGAACCGATCGCAACGATATTTTGGGTGGCAAATCCTGGGATCTCCTGGAGTAAAATAGGATATATTGTTTTTCCAATTTCAGCTTTGGCCTCCAGCATTTTCAGGTTTGGACTCCAGCATAACGTTATTTTCCCGGGCGCCGCACAAACGGCTGCACCGATCGCTGCACAGCTGTGCTGCACAGCTGCACCGATCAGACTTGGTGACCTCGGACAATTACCTTTTATAAGGACATGGGTTGAATCCCTGCTTGAGAGAATGCTAACCCCCTCCCCGCCATCATGGTCGTCTCTCCAACTCACAATCCCACGAGATATGCGGAAAGGACAACCCAAAACCAATTATCTTCTTTTTGATTCATATATAAACATCATTAAAAGTAAATAATGACCCCGGCCAAAGTTCAAATGACGTGAGTTTAATCTCGACATGAGAGAATTCCACATAGCTATTTGGGTGGTGTAAAAGCTAACAGATCGCTGTCTCCATTGATCTTGCCAAGGCCGTAACACCTATCGGCTCAAAATCCTTTTAGCTGTTGACTTGGTAGTTTTTACAATGAAGGAAACATTAACAATGTTGTTAAAAGTTTATTTTGTGATTCATTTGTGATTGGAGATATGTTGTTTGGAATGAAAAAAGAGATATCGAGTTCAAGTGAATGACGACATGCCGTGATGGTTTCTACTTTCCAAACGTGAACTTCGCGGATCGCCATATGCAGATTCGCCACGGACCCACGATCGATGTTTCTATAACAAACGGGAACGTTTTTCATGGAAGTCCTTCACGAACTCGCTGTCCATGACTGAAGGTGCTACAGGAATGTAGAATTTATTGGTTTCATGCTTTAGCATTCGCCGTATCTGCATTGCCTGTTTGCTTGTGGCCTCCCACCCATGCGTCGCATGGGTATCTCACTAGTAGCAATAATAACAAATTTGACTTCACTGTTCCAATACTTATGGAGCGCATTGTACATATAGACCAGAATCAAGTGAGTGCAGAAAATCAATGTATATTCTGTCATCATCATTTTCCATATTCAATGGTTTGTTGAAATAATCTGAACCTTGATGTCCATCCTTGGTTTGAAGAAGTATTAATATGGGAGTTATTTTTCAATTTGGTCCATATTAAAATCTTTTCATTAACAAGATAAAAATACATTTGTTCTTCTATCAATATGAGACGCCTCTGTGATTTTGGACTCATTTTTAATACTCACTATTATTCATGGCCACAGCAATAGATTGTGAAAGTTTATTGTGCCCTGCTAGGAGGATCGATTGTTGCCAGTGCACTCACATTTGGTGGTCTATTCTGGATTAAATCCCTAACCCAACTATCAACTGTCACTGGCAGTTGAAGCGTGGTCCATCTGCCACCATCTTGATGGACGTTACCACCTCCACAGTACATGTTGAAGCCACGTGGTGTGTGCAGCCGTGCCGCACCCTGGTCAAATTCCAAATTGTTGTCCGAACCAACTATAAGTCTTTCCATCAAAAAGAATGATGCAACACCCTGTTTATAAAGTACCAGGATGTCAGTTTATTGTTGGGTCTGGAATTGTGACCCAGAAAAGACTACTCACAGGTGATAACCTCAATGTCTACAGCCAGCCATATAGATGCATTTGGTTCGACATCTGGATTCCATTTTGGATCCTGGTGGGAGGTCATTTAATGTGTGATGCACTGAAAATATGGGAAATATCTGAGTGATGACTGCACTTTACTAATTATAAACAGAGTGGATCCAGTCATTTTGAAAATACTGTTCAGAGAGGGTTCCTGTGATCAAGAAGATTCATTTTCACAGAATGATAACAAACAAGACTTTCCAGTGTAATGCATCTATAAACCAACCACCAGCAAGAATAACTCCAATTGTTTTGCAAGTCGGTCAAAAACTATTGAATATTTTCCAACAATATCAACACAACAATTTACAAAATGAAAACCTTCTCAGGCAGAGTGTAGAAATGCATTTCCAGCATAATGTGAGATGTGTTTGCAACGTATAACTGAAATAGTTTGAGTACAACGAGAAAAATCAAATGTAGGGAAAGGCACCATGTGGGCCTTCAATGATGGACTGAGGAGGAAATACTGTAATAAACTGAATATATATATATATTGTTACGTACTCCTCCCCAAACCCTGGTCACGGTGTACCTCCGAGCCCCGAAAGGAGTCACGGCAGAAAGATGTGTTATTCTGTGTGTCAGAGATCAATGGTGAAACCACACCAATTGTTACCAACAAACAAGTATTGTATTAAGGTCACACAAGAATAACAGCACAAGAACAATATTAATCAATTGTACAACCAATATATCATTCCTATGATGGTACCATCAGTTTCGTACAATATAACTCACTGTGCTCCCAGTGAGCGAAAAGAACATTCCCAAAGTCTCTGTCCCGGCATCAAGCCAAAGTCGATCCACGCTCCGGTGATCGTAAGAACGATGTCGTATCGAGACCAGAATCCCGTTCGGCTGACAGTCACACTGCCAAAGATGCGCAAAGGTGCCCTCAAGAGGCGACTGGGAAATCACACCTTCGGGTATGAACGTTCAACGGCTCCCAAACGGCGAACCACAAATTCCCAATCAAAATCCATGTTACACATGCAAACCAGGTTAACGACTGGGTGCGGTGAAATAGCTGAAGCAAGGTGAAAAGCCTGGAGCGATGCGAAATCGGGAGCGAGGCAAAATGGCCGACGGGCCCGTTCTGGAGGCGTACCTGCACTCCAACGATTCTCTTTGGAATCAACCGCAAAACCCGACACGCAGGTTTATCTGTCACAGCGATAACAACTCTGTCGCAGGAATCCCTTTCCCAGGAAACCCAAAGTTCGCTCGTGACCCCCGTTCGCCAGCGTTTGCTCAAGACCTCAAAGCAGCTCGGCTTCTTCTTGACCTCACTTGCTCCGCTTCCTCTTCCTCCTCTTCTCCATCCGGTTTTCTCTCGATCCCGTTTCCGGTTTCTTTTAAAACATTAATTTTTTTTACCTTTTGAAAACAGTTATCTCCATTTCACTTAAACGATAACAATAATAGTACATGGAACCAAAAATGTTTACAGTGGATGAAAACCACAACAACGGAAGTGACAATATATATACATATATATATATATATATACGAAACAGGAAGTAAATTCCTGCATGGGGCTAGTGTGAAAAAATTCTGACTCAACCCAGGAATCTGAACCCAGGAACTCATCACTTACACAGTGACAGCCCACTGAGCTATTGAGTCTCTGGGATATTGTCAGAGATTTCTCACACTAACACTGCGAGCTTTATATATATTGTTGCAGTTGTGCCACAAAGGCAAACTCCCTATAGTTAAATTGCACGACAACATGTAGCCTGCATTAGTTAGTTATGTCTTATTGAATGTACAGAGTAGCCCTTCCCATTGTGTAGTAATCAAAAGCAATATGCGTTTGAGTTAGGCTAGGATCTTCAAACCTTCGTTGGTTAAGGCGTGGCCATTAAAATATCCAGGAAGGCGTGGCCAACACCACAGGCCCACGTGACTAATGGACAGTGAAACCTCCCCTGAACGAAAGAGGGAAAGAGGGACGTAACCTTCATTGGGGGAGGGGAGATCGAAGGCCAGCATGTGACCAATGGGGAGCCGGGAACCTGTCGCCACGATGCGGCAAAACCTCAGCCAATGGGAGGCTGTGAAACATTTGGAGGGGCGTGGGCAGTTCTGATATTAGCCCACGCATATCGCAATTCATTCTCTTGCGTTCTGGGACTTCGTCGAGGACACACCTGGATTCTCTTTGCCTGGGATATCGTGTGCACGCGCCGACCTCCGGCTCTGTTCCGCCGCTCTTGCCTGCTTTCGCCACGTCCACGACGAAACCTCGCTTGCGCAGTTCGGTTCTTCCACAAAATGTATTTTGGCCTTTGTCTTCTTGATTAACACCAAGTGTCTGCGCCGATTGTTTTGCGCCGTCTGGCTGACCAGCAAGCATTGGCAATTTCCACTCGTCCGACCTGCGTGGAATCTACCTCGTCCAGGCTGCATGTGAGGACTGAACTGCAACACCAGACCACGTGGTCACCAGCAAGGAAGCCTGGCACATACATCGGTACGATCTTTAACCAGTGCCCTTTTTGTCCCTGTGAGTGTGTGTGTCAGAGTGTGAAGGTACCAAGTCGGGGTTTATTAGTAGGTAATATTTGTTAAGGTGAATCTTTGTCTCTTTCTCTGTGCCTTCAGAATAAAAGGCTGTACATTTGTTTTACTTCCAACCTGTTCGGATACGTCTTTTCTCCATTGGCCTAGCACCATCCGAGACCGAATTTGGCTCGAATCGGGTCCATAAATCTTGTTGGGGTAAGGCCGCTTTCCACACCATGTGCAAAACCGCTCGGCATCCAGAAGGTGTGGGGGCAGTGAGGGTTTGATTGCGCGGAGGCTTCAGCACGCGCGTGCACCTTGCCGTGTGCACCTTGAATTTGGAACCCTCCCGGCCCGGTCGTCTCACGACTGTAACAAATTGTTGTCAGGAGTGGGGATTCGTACCTCCTGATCCTCGTACTCTCGGTCATACCTTCCTCCTCGTCCCCACAACATTATATATACAGTCACGTGAAAAAGTAAGTACACCCCATGTAAAGTTTTGACTTTTTCAACATATTTCAACATACAGCTATTTGATCTTCATTTCAACAATATTGATAGATAAAGGTGATATAATATAACAAATATCATGAAACATTTACATTTTGTAGTCCATTGTATAATTTAAATAAACATAAATGCAAATTTCACATATATATATGTACCTTTTTCGTCTTTCACACTCGGAAACCGTTGTTCGTTTCACAGAGGCTTTGTTCAAACTCCACTCCACCATAGCACGTCAACGTCAACCATCATTTGCCTTCTTCCCTTCATTCCTTCTCTGCCTAAATTCCTTCCCACATCAATCGTTCATTCCTTCACATGATATTCCTCTCCAACATATACATATATATATAGTTGTGTGTATGTATTAAGCCAACCACATCTACACTATAATACTCTCCTCCAGGCTGTCTGTCCTTCCTTCAGGGAGGGGAATTACCCGTTCAGGGAGGAGATTCAAAATCAAATCTCCATCATTTTGTTTGCTCTACATGTACCTCTGAGGCTACATAGGCCTCTGCTGTCCATTTGAACACTGAATCATCACGTCTTGTATGATTAAATAAGAAGTTACCTTTTGAATAAACAAAGTTACAGTTTGATTACAATTCATGCAAAGGAAACAAGGTAATCTGATGTTTATGTGTCCTGTTTGTGAACAGGATATCTCAAAAAGTTGTGGACGGATTTAGACGAAAATTTGGTGAAGAGGTTGAGTAATTGTGACAAAGACAAATTGATCATATTTTGGTGAAGATTCGAATCCGGATGAAATAATTTTAAAGTGATTCTTCACCATTGAGAGATAGGGCCAAAATCTATATATAGCATGACATTTCAAAATGTTGTGGACGAGTTATGACAAAACTCGGTGGATGAGTTGGTCGGTGACAAGAACAAGCTGATTATAGTCAGGTTCACTATGTTTTTTCGTTCAAAATCATGGTAGATTAGCAAACCTATACATTTTTGGAAACGTTATTACATGGAAAATCTGAAAATCAATGTTTACATTTGCCAATTCCGACCAATTTGATTCGACCAATTCGACCAATCGACCAATTCCTTTCGACCAATTCGACCATTCGACCAATCGCTTCGATCGACCATTTGACCATTCGACCAATTCGACCAATCGACCAATTCCATTCGACCAATCGATTCGATTCGATTCGATTCATCGAATTCGATTCGATCGACCATTCGACCAATTCGATTTGCCAATCAATTTGACCGACCTTTGCTTGTGTGGAACGGACTGTGAAAACGATGCGGACTATATTGTCGGATACGACACACAGGACAGTGATGACGAACTCTAAATGGCATATTCTGTAATCGTGTATGTTTGATGCCATTGACTGCCTGTGTATATTTTGTCATTGACTGCCTGTGTAGATGTGAAGTTATACTGACTGCATGTGTATATATGATTTTGCTGACTGCCTGTGTATGTTTGGTGATATGAATTATTGTGACACATTTTGATGTTATTAACTGCCTGTACAAAATGATAACATGTATTTGATTATGCAACTTATCGCGAATATAAAGACAGTATTTTGCAATTCAAAACCTTTGATTCGTGTCTTACCATTCTCCATAGCACTAATTTGATACTTTCATTGGATTCCTTGTCCCTGAAAATATAGGTTTAGTATATTTTAAAAAGTTTTTAGGGTAATTAGAGGCAGAAATAGAACAAAATATGTATTTTACAGTGGCCATTTTGAAAATCCAAAATGGCCGCCATACAGGTATCTCTCCAAATGTAAACATTGATTTTTAGTTTCCTTATGCTATAACCTTTCCAAAAATGTATAGGTTTGCTAATCTACCATGATTTTGAACGAAATATAATTTATTGACATAGTGAACCTGACTATTAGCTGGTGATTGAAGAATGAATAAATGAGTAGTCCTGGTGGTGAAGGAGAATAACTAGTGTTTGATTTGCCAATGTGGTCGGTCTACTGTCGATCTGCGTCACTGCACGTACAGACCAATGCAGGAAAAGGATGCTGATTGAGGTATGCCAACCACCATGGGAAGAGTGGAAGGAGGGACTCAACCTTTTTACAGCATGTAGAGTAAAACAAGTGCACAACATTTGCTTGCAGCCTGTAAATTCAAGTTTCAGAGAAGTCTTCGACTCCTTAACTTAACATATACATATAACTTCACCTGTCCCACCCTTTCAATTAGGCCATGAGCCACTAGGATTGGTCAGTACCATCTGAGGGGAATAGTGCTCATAGTGATTTTTGGCAAGGTATACACCCCTAGACCTGGAAAAGATATGATAGAATTGCAGCTGTGGTAGATTTTTGTGTGTTATCACCCTTTTTGTAACCATATCCTGAAAAAAAAGAAAGAAAAAAAAGTAAAGTTTAAAAATGGAAAAGTATTTGTGTATCATATATTTTGAAAAAGTCAATAACAATTCTGGGATACATATGATTACATGGGTTTGTAGAAAATTTATTGAGGAATTAAAAAAACCAAATGGTATATATTGGCATATAGGTAACAGTCCCACACCAGATCAAGTCGGGTTGCAGATTTGTACTGTGAGAAAACAAATGGGATGAAGACCTTTTCGGCATATTCGCCAAATGTTTTGACTGTGCCAACATCGGGCTTTAGCTTTTGAACAATTACTGCCCCGTCAAGTATGACACATGTCACCTCTGGCATCTGTGTGCTTGATGGTGAAAGTTCCTCTAAGCAGTCCAAAAGGTCGCTCTTTGTACCAGGTCGAAGCTTCCCATCCTTGGACAGAGATGGAGGGAAAGATTGATTTTCATGACGGCTTGTCCATATTGGTTTGTCTAATTGTCCAATCAAAAAATTGATTTGCATAGTATCATGACATGATACTATGCAAAATTAATATTTTCATATGGCCGCCACATACTGCTTAATATTTTATGTTACCATTGGATTCCTAGACCCTAAAAATGTAGGTGTAGGCACTTCAACCATTTTGATATCTGTTCTAATTATGGAGATATTCATCAAAATAGGTCTTGTATGACGGCCATCTTGGATTTCAAGATGGCCGCCATATGGGGTGAAATTGGGGATGCCCCCTGGACTAAAAATCTTTCTTTTCGGGTATTCTAGCCATGTGCCAAGTTTCATGCTTTTAAGGGAAAAGGCACAATCGATCCGAATTTTTTAGCTAAGCCGCCCAGCTAATAATGGTGTAATTTCTTTAGACATTTCATATAATATGCACTGATAGTCCAAGCCATTTAGCCCAAATATGGGGCCAGATAGGAAAAAACTGCAACACTACATATCAGTGCGAAATTGTATGCAGTAATATATACCAGATAACGTATCAAAAGTCTAAAGCTCTAAAAATATGGGGTGTCTGTCAAAATCACTGGTACATGGACCCCCCTTTTCATCCTTTTGCGGTACGATTTGTTCACATTTTGCGATACATTCCGAGCACATGGTATATAATTATACTTTTAATATCAGGAATTACAGCATGTTACAGCCCCAGTACGGCCCGTACGGAACAAAAAAATAAGCACGTAAACAAAATTCCCAATAGCTAAATACTGATCACTGATATGCAAATACATGAATCACTTGTCATGACTGTTTCAGAATTATGGCACATTTTGTTGATTAAAATCACAAACTCATAATAAAATCACATATAGAGAAACTAATAATAATACTGACTCGTAAAATACTGTCGGAAGTCAAGGATTCGCTTAAAAGTAAAAAAAATGTCCACAATTAACTAATTCAGCTGCATGTCACAGTCTATAACAACAGTCCACTACCTAATCATCATTTTCCTCATCATCGTCGTCGCTGAAACTGTCCAGGACGGAGTTGGTGCAGCCAGATCCACGGCACTGACCACAAGCAGGAGAACACTCTAAGTTGTTCTTGCGGCATGTACACCGTGCGGAACCACAATCGGTCGAACAGTTGCACCGGATAACATTCAACAAATCCTGAGGTGCTGGAGGGAGGTCAGTCATAACAGGAACAAGATTGCCGTCGCTCATTCTCCAGCCCCAATCCACTGGTTGTAGGCTGTTGTTTCCTTTCCACTGCTGTATTTGCAGATACACCCGTCTGCTGTGATATCTCGCTGCAGCAGATGTGGGCGGTAAGGTCTGTGGGAGTATCTTCGAAGTCTTGACTGCGACCTGTTCACAAAACCGCTTGTACCTGAGGGAATCCAAACTTTCATCAGGTTTACCCTTGTAGAGACACACGAGTGCTATCTCTCCTGCAGCCTCGACCACATCTGGTGATGCATCCTCAGCCAAGAACTGTTGGGATTGAGTTTGGAAGAGTGTGCTCATCATGAATTTATTTAAAGTGACGCTCCTTTGCCAAGGCCGTACAGTCGAGACGTCGTGTCACATCCCAATACTGCGTGTATGAATAGGATGCTTTCACACACAGCTGCACCTAGCTGACGTTTCATGGACTTCACATTCCAGATGTGGTTTGGTTTTGTAGTGGATTTTGCCTGACTATACATAAACAAGTCGTGTGCTTCTAGGTTTGCGTAGAAGCAGAGTAGGACGATCAGATCTGTGTCTTCTCCTATAAGGGCTGTGTTCCTCATGTTCGCCGAACTGACTGCGGTCTGGACGATTAGCAGGTCAGCATCTTCCTGGGAATGATGGGTCTGGCATCCAGAAAGCCAGAGGTATCTGCTCAACATGTTGATGAAGTTCTGTTTGTTGTTGAGGTTTCCCAGGAAGATGTCTTTCTTCATGGTCAACTTCATGTCATCAGTGAAAGTCACTTCTGGTCCACCTCTACCTGCTGCTCGCCTCTGGTGGGTCATGTGCTTGGTTGATTGACCAAGATATCCATCAAATATTACGATGGCCTTTCCGTACTTTCTTGTAACATAGTCACAGTGGAGCATGCAGATCCCTCGATATGTTGGTGAACCACGTGGCCATGGTATACGATGCAGCAGACTTCCACCATCCAAGACATACTGGATTTCGCTGATTGACTCTATGGTACCTGGTTCAAGTTTAGACCAGATAGCATCTCCGAGTACGGACTTCTGGGCTTCACGTAGCATCAGCTTTTCATCAAACAGCGCAGGTGGATGAGGGCATAACTCAAAGCGAAACATCTCTTCCTTATCTTCAGCAGATTTCGAGATGATGATGAGACGCTGGAATAGCAGTTCTGGGTCTATCTGTACCTAGTCTTTACCAACTCGCAAAGATGATCTGGCCTTCAGAAATGTGGTGGCTTGGTCTTTGCGCTTGAACGTGTAGTGGACAACTGACTGATTTGTCATGGAGTGCATGATCTTGTCTCCAATGAGCTTGGCATTGTCGACATCAACCTTACTGCCAGCGTTGACACCAGTCATTATGTTCCTGAGGGATGGATGACACTTGAAAGGATTTTTGTCAACTAGAGCGACCTGTAGTGTACTTGTATCTTGCATGTCGCGATGCTGCCTGGTTTTGCCCATCTCTTTGTTCTGTTCACCTGTGCTGTACTTCACTCCAGTGAGCTCTTGCATCGATCTGTTCGTCTCCGAACAAGCCGGCATGGACAAAAGCCACGTTAACCGTTGTTGCTCTGTCATTCCTCTTCCTCTTGTTAACCCCCCGCTGGTCTTCATACTTCTCATGAGTACTTGCTCAATCATCAGGTCTGAGGAAATTCCAGCCCAAGCTCTACTACTTCTTCAGGCGACATGGAAGCCCTGAGTAAACTTACGGTGCACATCTGGATAGTCCTGTTCTAAGCTGTGCATTATTTGCAGGTAAATCCTGGCAGACTTAGCATAGAGTGAATGACCTGAGGCTGCTACATATTGTTACAGATCGCGGTTTAAGATGTTAGTTACCGAGCGGTTTGGTATTGCCGCGACCTAACAGGATCCCCGACTCACCCGATTCCACCCAAACGTTGGCCGGGTCGCACCACAGCTAGTCAATAGGGAAAAGACAAAGGCGACGAATGCAAAGAGGAAAAAGAAGGCAAGAAAGGTTTGGAAATACGACTGAATTTATTGGCTATTTACACACAAGCAAAAAGAAAGCAATCAAGGTTTATTTACAACACATAAGATGCAGGTGACACAGTGCAAATACTAGCTTATAGTTATACAGACTTAACTTATTCCCAGGACGGAACAAACAAAAGACACTGACTCACGCGGGGAATGACAGGAGGTGGTCCGTTCAGCTGGCAAAGGCAGCTGGTTCGGCTCGTTCAGCCGTCGAGGTTCCGTTCCGACCTCGCGTCGTGGTTTAAAGCGAACACGACAACCGCTGGAACCAACGTGGTTGCGTCGACGCCACGACCCTCTCGCTCTCTCAGTAATGATGGGATTTCCTCTCAGGCAAGGCACGATCTCTCGCGTCAGGCAACCCTCTTGTGCTGTGCACTCATCACCTCTGTTGGTCTCAAGCCTTCTCTCTTCCCATCTCCTCATGCGCTCTTGCTCTGATGACCCAGCTCTTTGTGACCCTCCTTGTCTCAGCTCAAAGTGCATCTCCCTTTGGACACGCCCTGCCTTGGGTTATATAGGCCCCCGCCCCTCAACCTTTTCGAACCTCCCCGATCGCTCTTCCTCCGCCCTCTCTAGCCAAACCCCTGGCTCATGGTTGGTCGAGTGGGGCTGGCTCACTCCTCCCCTCTATGACGAGGTGGAGACACGCCTTTCTTCCCCGACTCGAGCCTCGTGGTCAATGGCGGTTATTGGAGGGGAGGTAATATGGGCAATCGAGGCTCGGCAATGACGAGAGGGGATGTAATATGAAATGGAGATTTTGGGGATGGGAAGGAAAGGGGATCTATTCTCTTTCACTGGTGCAATGGAGTATTTCAATTAATGGAAGACACAGCCTTACGCTAATACACATAATAAGGATATAACTGTCAAAAAAAAAGATATATCGTGTCCTGCATGTATGTTCTATGGACTAACTACGGGAACGCCCTTTGACCTTTTATACAACCACAACGGAGGGAGGAGGGGTGATATTTTACAACAACCTTTTACAACAACATTTTACCACAACAATAAAAAAAAAAAACATTCTCATATCCACAACACTGCACCCTCCTCCCCTTAGGCACGTCCCGGGCCTATAACTTTTACCTTAGTGTGGCACATAGGTGTAGTTCCCTCTACTTTTAACCTGACCCTGAGTGCGACAGTTTTAAAACATAAATAAATGTGTCCCGCTGCTCCATTGCACCCTGCCTAACAGACTTACGCCCACAGTTAACCGAATTGCGGAATGGTCTTCAAACTATACACTGACGGTGGGAAGCATTATTTACAATGACGCTATTTTTATTTACAAAACTAACCCAGGACCTGTGATTGTTCTTTCTGGGGGGGAGACAGTCTGCTCTGCATCGACGCACCATGAACGCACCCAAAAACGCACCAATACACACCCAAGCACCAATCGGTGCAGTCACCATTGTTCAATGAATAAAAATTAATTCAACAACCCCTAACCCTGCAGGTGATCTCTTGCTCTTCGGCTCCCTCTGCTGGTTATTATTATTTGGTCTTCCAGATGTTGTCATTCTTTTGCTTTGCTTACTGGCGGCCTATTTTCAATAAAGTGTGCCCAATGTGTCCTTTTTATTTGCTTTATTTATGGCCCACAGGGCCGACTATGTGTGGTTCACCTGTGGGGCATCGGTGCCCTGTGGCCAAGGTCCGCCAGCAAGATTTCAGGCCCTCATGGCCGGTTCCAGCAGAGGGGCCATGCCCCAACCCATGGGGTCCATAAGTGGTGCTCGGCCACAGACATGTGGTCCATAATGTGGTGCATCGATGCAGACAGCTGGTTCTGGGAATTTCGGGCGCACAATGGCCGACCCACGCACGCTCCCCTCGGCGCCCAACGGCGCACAGGTCATGTGGGAGACAAAAGGGGAAAGACAATTGAGCGAGGGGTAAGGTCACAAGGGTACACATCAATAAGGCAATGCAAGGCGAAATGCGTACGGAGGGCGAAGTGAGAAAGCTCGTCCCTACCGTACGTCACCCCCCTGTCACCTACCCTACCCTTACCCCATATGTACAAAAATTTACACATTTACAAATTCGTCACTACTGTCACGTCTTCCCCATATTTCCCCTATACCAAATTCGTCTCCACAATCCCTCTACTGCAAAATTTGCCATCACCAAATTCATCATCAATCCTCAAAAGGAGGCAGAGATGGAACATCAAAGCACAATGTCACACCCACGTCATGATGCGTCTCACCATCCAAAGATTTGCACAGTAAAAATAACAAAACATGGCATGGTGCGGAGTACCTGTCACCTCAGGTGAGTGGATGCAGATGGTGCGAGGAGATCCTTCATCCTAACTATCCTCTAAATGACTTTAACACACTTTACACTACCCGGGGTCTCTCCCTGCCAATCCATTGGCCAGCTTACACTATGGGTTCTAATAACCAATTCCCATTGACCAACTGTGGTGCTCCCCAATTTGGGGTCTCACTCCCCCGATTCATCTCCCGGTGCTCTCGCACAATTTCTGGGCTGCGACGTCTAGCTCTCCCAACAGGTCTACCCACCTGCACACCTCCACCACTGTAGATGCCACCCGAGCTTACCTAGCTCCTCACCCTAACCTAACTAACTGGGGACAGCCCCTCTCCTGGCTCTGTCACCCCATGGTGCCCTCTGGCACTGGGCTACCCGGGTCCGTCCTCCGGATCCTCGGGCCCCATCCACAACAACTACTACCGGCTCCCAGAGCCCACCTGCGGCCTCACCTGGCCGACATCCTCACAGTGGTGGAGTGCCCAAACCAACTACACACACTAACAGGCTACACGCCCAGCCATTTCCACAACACTAATGCACCCATCCAAAGACCATTCTTTCACCCGCACCACAGATGCCAATATCCAACCACAATTTACCTGTACCCTCTACCTAACACTTACACTACCCGCCCCGGGTATCCGTGATGGGGGTCCACTCTTCCCCCATTCACACCTTCGCACCATCCACTCCACTCCACAATTTCCACCATTCTCACTCCACGACCATCCATTCCAATCCTCCAGACCATTTATTCCATACACCTGTCTTTCATTCACCTGTCGTTGCACACCTGTGCAATCCTACCTGGTGCCACCTGCACCCTCCTCCTCTTCCTGGACCATTTGTTCAACACAACACGCAATCACCACTACTCCCTCATACACTGCTCCATTCACCTGTTCAGTTGCACACCTGTGCAATCACACCTGTTCAATTCTCAAACACACGGCATCATCTCAGCTAACTACTCTGCTCTGAAACTTGCGCTTCCCAGTCGTCCCTTTAAACTATTGCGCTCCCACGTCATTATCATCCACACTAAACTACCTGCGTCCCCACTACAGGTATCAGTCACTAACTAACCTTAACGTCACCTAATGTCATCTTCGCTAGATCCCTACAATATAACCTAACCCACCCGGGCTAGTTTTCACTGCCATACACCCCATAAGCTATAGCGCATTTGCCCCACCATGGGAAGGGTGGCAGGGATGCCACCCTTACCCACCGGGCCCATCGCTCACTACCAATTTTGCACATCAAATTTCAACAAATCAAAAAATTTGCCAATCACTACCCATCATCTGCCAATCACTACTGCCAATCCCTTGCCAATCATCAAATTTTGTTTTTCTCTAATTTTGGGTCCAAAACACTATCCTCATCACCCGTATACTTATTACATCCTCTCGGTGCGCCGTGACATCATTAAACTCGGTTCGTAAAGCCGAGCAATGAATCCGGGTGGTTTGGTTGCCTGCAGGTTGAATCCGTCCGGCTTTCGGTTCAAGGGAGGTGGTTTGGTTGGACCGAGGCTCCACGCACCATCTCGGCGCGGCACCTTGCGGTCCCGGGCCCGATGGCTCAATCTCCCCCGGTCGGAACCCCGTCCCCACGAGGGGGCACCGTTCCGCCTCCTCCCACTCGCCCTTGAACCGGACCGGTCGCCTCGCCCGACAAAGCCCGGACTCGACCGTGCGGGGCGGGGCCAAGCCCGAATCGGCAACGACGCTTCGAAGAGAAGCGACGCAGCATCGATCCGCGCCGGGCCCTGCATCCAACAAATCACACCACGCCCTCGCACCGAGCGCTCGCATCGGCTATCCGTCGCCCTAACCGCTAACCTGGTTACCATCGATGCTTTACGTGCATGCTTACAAGCATACGCTACCCCTTTCACCCTCACAAAACCTGGCGTTCCAACGCCGTCCGTACATTCCACCAACGCTCTCCCTGTTACACACCACACCTCTCGCGCACACTTTGGTCCACACCTCTCCTCCGTTACGTCCTCCGTAACACTCACCATGGGCGTGCACTTCTGCATCCACCCACTAACGCGCTCACATGGGCTCTCCCACACCCGCGCCATGACCAACTCAGGTGTGCTTCCTCGCACACGTTCCACCACCACCTTACTCTCCGTGTCACACTCCGTACACCCCGACGTGCATTCTCGCTCGCACTCGGTTTCACACTCGCGCTCCGATGTGCCCTCTCGCACCTGCGCCATCACCAACTCACTATTCGTGTCACACTCCGTACACCTCGACGTGCATTCTCGCTCGCACTCGGTTTCACTCCCACACATTATAGCACACCCACTCGCCGACGCACACTTTTTTCTCCCACGCGTGCCATTTCCACTCACACGGGACCCTTCACCAACGCCCGGGTGCCATATCGATCCCAATCGCGCGACAATTCTTTTGTCGCTAAACATCCATTTACAAAATCTCCCAGCACAATACACAGCACGTCTCACCTTCGGGGTTCTTCTTCCTCCCTGCACCAAAACCTGCAAACTTCCATTTGGATTAGCGAGTACAGCATCAGGATGTGCATTTAGACTTTGAGCAATTTCCATTCCTTCCTCCGATTGTTGCTCTTTTAACTTTAAGTCCCCGGTCTCTCCAATTTCAACTATACCCATAATTTCTTTGTTCACCTCGACGACCGTTGGCTTTAATAAAATTCCCTCTACCTCATCGGTCACCGGCTTTTCCAAACCCCGGGTCGCGATTTCTACCCCCGTCATTGTACCCGTGCTTTCCTCCGCTTCGCTCAACCAGCGCTTTTCGACCCGCTTTACCTCCTCGTGCACCCCTGGGACCCTTTCGCCCAACTTGCGGTCTCTGTCCCTCTGCTCCCTTTCCTCCCTATCGGCCCTCATTCCGTTTATTGTTGCTTCAATTTGCTCACTCCGAGCATCCATTTTATTACTCAATCTCTCCCCCTCTATTCTCAGCATCTCGGTGAATTGCGCCATGAAGTCCCCCACATCAAAGCCCGCTGGTAGTGGTACGGTCACGGGCGCGGCAAAATTTGGTGCCGCTGTAACCACGTGCGCGAGAGCGCCATTTTGTGCACCTGATACCCCCTCAACCACACCTTCTTTACTCTCCTCCACCACTTTTCCCACTTCTTCCCTGGGGTCCTGGGTCGATTCTACCCCGTCTATCTCTCCCACCGGCATCCCGTCGCCTTGACCAGCCATGGCGCGATTTCAAAATTCAGGTTTTGTAAAACAAAACAAATTTCGGCCGCTCCAAATTTTGACCAAATTTTTTTTTTTCTCTATTGGTTTTTTTAAAAAATTTGGTCGGGCCTCGAATCCCACTCCCAGACACCAATTGTTACAGATCGCGGTTTAAGATGTTAGTTACCGAGCGGTTTGGTATTGCCGCGACCTAACAGGATCCCCGACTCACCCGATTCCACCCAAACGTTGGCCGGGTCGCACCACAGCTAGTCAATAGGGAAAAGACAAAGGCGACGAATGCAAAGAGGAAAAAGAAGGCAAGAAAGGTTTGGAAATACGACTGAATTTATTGGCTATTTACACACAAGCAAAAAGAAAGCAATCAAGGTTTATTTACAACACATAAGACGCAGGTGACACAGTGCAAATACTAGCTTATAGTTATACAGACTTAACTTATTCCCAGGACGGAACAAACAAAAGACACTGACTCACGCGGGGAATGACAGGAGGTGGTCCGTTCAGCTGGCAAAGGCAGCCGGTTCGGCTCGTTCAGCCGTCGAGGTTCCGTTCCGACCTCGCGTCGTGGTTTAAAGCGAACACGACAACCGCTGGAACCAACGTGGTTGCGTCGACGCCACGACCCTCTCGCTCTCTCAGTAATGATGGGATTTCCTCTCAGGCAAGGCACGATCTCTCGCGTCAGGCAACCCTCTTGTGCTGTGCACTCATCACCTCTGTTGGTCTCAAGCCTTCTCTCTTCCCATCTCCTCATGCGCTCTTGCTCTGATGACCCAGCTCTTTGTGACCCTCCTTGTCTCAGCTCAAAGTGCATCTCCCTTTGGACACGCCCTGCCTTGGGTTATATAGGCCCCCGCCCCTCAACCTTTTTGAACCTCCCCGATCGCTCTTCCTCCGCCCTCTCTAGCCAAACCCCTGGCTCATGGTTGGTCGAGTGGGGCTGGCTCACTCCTCCCCTCTATGACGAGGTGGAGACACGCCTTTCTTCCCCGACTCGAGCCTCGTGGTCAATGGCGGTTATTGGAGGGGAGGTAATATGGGCAATCGAGGCTCGGCAATGACGAGAGGGGATGTAATATGAAATGGAGATTTTGGGGATGGGAAGGAAAGGGGATCTATTCTCTTTCACTGGTGCAATGGAGTATTTCAATTAATGGAAGACACAGCCTTACGCTAATACACATAATAAGGATATAACTGTCAAAAAAAAAGATATATCGTGTCCTGCATGTATGTTTTATGGACTAACTACGGGAACGCCCTTTGACCTTTTATACAACCACAACGGAGGGAGGAGGGGTGATATTTTACAACAACCTTTTACAACAACATTTTACCACAACAATAAAATAAAAAAACATTCTCATATCCACAACATTTGGATATGCCCGCCGGATATACGCAGCGACTTACCGGACGTGACGTCAGATGCGCCCCCAGCTTGAAAAGACAAGTCGCGACCTCCGAGCGCTGAGCGACCTCCCCGCATCTCATATCCAACATATCCACAACATATCCACAACATCACCTGTGCTGTACTTCACTCCAGTGAGCTCTTGCATCGATCTGTTCGTCTCCGAACAAGCCGGCATGGACAAAAGCCACGTTAACCGTTGTTGCTCTGTCATTCCTCTTCCTCTTGTTAACCCCCCGCTGGTCTTCATACTTCTCATGAGTACTTGCTCAATCATCAGGTCTGAGGAAATTCCAGCCCAAGCTGTACTACTTCTTCAGGCGACATGGAAGCCCTGAGTAAACTTACGGTGCACATCTGGATAGTCCTGTTCTAAGCTGTGCATTATTTGCAGGTAAATCCTGGCAGACTTAGCATAGAGTGAATGACCTGAGGCTGCTACATATGGTAACATATCAGATACAGCTTCGAGGTGCAGGGACCAGTTTCCCATAAGCTCGGCTTTGATGAATTTTCTTAAGATCTTCACCATATCCATATACTGTAACCACAGTTTCGCTGTTCGGTCTTTGGTCAATGATTCTGTCTGTGTTTGAAAGACTTTGCTGATCTTGTCAAGGATTGGATCACTTGCTACATCGTTGGAAGATCGTGTGCCTTTCATCAATGCATCATACAGGGTCCTTGCTTTACTTACATCTGGATGAATCACATCATCATCGGCCAAGCCACTCATTGCATCTTCATCCCGAACTGGCAAGTCTTCTGCAGTTCTGTATTGTGTTCCTCCAAGAGGATCAGACAGGAGGAGTGCATTCAGGACAGCATCCAGGAGGATGTGTGCCCGTACAGCCCTGGAAATTGCTTTTCCTGTTAGGATGTGATCCACTGCATTTGGTGCGTATGATTTCTAGCAGCTCCTTCAACCCAGAACCACCCATGAGGTGCCCTATGCTGCCAAGGAAGCTCATTTCCATATGAAAGGCACCTAGCCTTACCACAATACGTCGCATGGGGCTTCCATCTGGCTCCGAGAGAATGATCGACAATGCCTTCCACCATAGTGGCTGATCAAAGGTGATGATGGTAGGTACATCATGTTGTTTAGCATGTTGCGCAATGTAGTTGAGAGTGGAGTAGATGCATGTAGTGTCGCTCGAGCTCAAATCAATCATTGGAAGAAACAGGACAGACGATTTTGAATGCTGGACACCACGATGTAAGAGTTGCATCATCCCGGACCATGCAGGTCTTGGTATCTTGAACAGCAGTGACGTCTTCCACAGTACATCAAGGTTGGCTGTGGAATCATGGGCTCTCATGATAGGCACGCTCCCATAAGTCAAGGTTGCAAGTGCCTGGTCGTCAGCTCTATGGTACTGTATCTGGATTCTTCCAGTTGTTTCTATGTCGCTGGCAGTGACCTGAGCTCTAGGAATCGGATGTCCTTGTGTTGTTCCAGGGGTAATCATGGCTATTATCCCCATGCCATGGAAGGTGTTGTGTCCGTCTAAGGTTCTAATGTTGTGGTCGACGTTGTCAGCTGCATATTGAACAAATTCTCCCTTGTGGTTGGGTATGTCCGTACCCTGGTATACAGCTGCATTTTGGTTGAAACGTGTGACTTTCTTGTATGAGCTGCAGTACCCATGTGCATGCAGTGAATCAATAAGGAAACGAGAGGCGAAATGGTGCTGCAGCTGCACCCCTAGTGCAATTTGCAGTGGAGCAATCAGGACACGTGGTCGTGCAGCTTGCATTATAGCCTGACCAATTGAAGCTATCTTCAGCTCTACATCTTTTGCCTTCAAGATCTTTCCAAGAAAAATCTTCAGAGTATCAGGAAGAAAGTTGAGGCTGGCGTCTTTGAATTCAAAGTCTTCCGATGTTGGGTATGTTTCATTCCCTGTTTCCACTTGCTTTATGTCATCCAGTATGAATTTAGCGGCAGCTTCCAGGATTATTTTCTTCTGAATCATAGGATCCTTAGACTGGTTTGCATGAAACTCCAAAAGTACACTGTCAGCTGTTTGCCTCATCGTTGCAACATTCGATTTGCCATTAACTGTTGTGACAATGACTCTGTCGCCAAAGTGTTCAATCAGTCTGTCTTTCATATATCTTTGAGAATAGGACTCGGCATTTGAGTCAGCAAGATACTCGGCCATTTTGTCCACCAGATCAGAGATTGTGTTTTGTTCGTCGTCATTTTCCTCAAGGAATTCAGTCACCTTTATAAATGCCTGACATCTGTCATCCAGAGCAGGACGACCGCCTTCGTGTGGTGATTTGTATCGTCTACCCAATTTCTGTTTCTTCTGTACTGTTTCATTATGTACAAAATTCAGAGGGATCAGTTTCCCTGTCCGGAAATTTGAACTGCATACCTGGTGATACACGGCATCTGCCGCTGGAAGGTCACACACAATGAGCAGTCGAGCCCGAACAGTATCGGCCCATGCATCGTTCCTTGTTGAGCACTTTTGCAGAAGACTATCTTTACATTCTGTAAATGTGATAGAGTGGACATCTCCTTGTTGTTTCCTGTTATCAAAGTTCACCTTTGTACCACAGAAGAGGCAATCTGCTTTGAAGTTGAAGGCTTCCTCTGCTGATCGGAGCGATACACTTGGGCCTGGTCTGTGTGTATCTCTGATACTCTGTGCTACCTTTATTGGATTGCAGTATACACGTCGGCATTCTTGATGAACACCTTGACCTGGAACAGTCTGTGTTGGGTCACTGCGCTGGTCACTAACAACATTAATAGTCCGACTTCCCTTTTCACGAAGTGTCACTACTGGATTATCGTTGTTGGTGGATTCATTGCAGAACACACACGAATTGGCCGCCATTCTTCAGGGTTGGATTACCTGCAAATATAGAAAAGTTGAATATACTATTACTGTATGTTATTGCCAATAGACCTAAACATACTAAATACATGTCATTGATGGGATTAAAAACTAAGATATATATGGTTCACAAACAAATAATGATGTACCGTCGCTTGCTGTGGAGTGAGCAGTCTTTGTAAAACGGGGTGTGGTTAAATAAGACACTAAAACAGTAAAAACTTCACTTATATATACAATATTGTACAGTATGATATCCTTTATTTATTATATCGTGCTAGTGATAATAGGTCCAGTGTATAAAATAAGCAATAGAAGTTCAGAGAGCAACAATAATCATAGCATGCGGCATATGTACGTCTTTTAACATGGGGCTAAATGGAGAAAACTTGATTGCATTATTTGAGAGTCACCCCATATTTTTAGACCTTTATACTTTTAGTATGTTATAAAGGTACCTTGAGGGTAATCAATACTAATGAGATCGGTAGTGTTGCAGTTTTTTCCCCGTCAAATGCGAAATGGCTTGGACTATGAGTATATAATGAGAAATGTAAATTGTTCAAGCTGAAACTAATAATCAGAATCATTTTCCAGCTCATCCTCATCCTCATCGCACTTTCCTCATTCTCTGAGGTGTAAGCCTGGTTCTCACAGTCTGGAAGTCTGCACATATCGGTACACTTGAGTCCATTTACCATACACACACATTTTGGCAGTTCACACTTTCTTGGACAGTTGCAGGCCAGTAGATCCAGGACGGCCTGAGGTGTTGGCTGACCATCCATCCAGTGCACTACCAACTGTTCAGCTCCTTCTTCCTTCTCAATCTTCAGCCCTCTGCCAACAGGGCTTGGTACCTGCGGGTCCTGTTCCAGACATCTTCTCCATACTCCAGCCTGGTAGTTGGCTCTTTGTGCATGTTTCACCAAGCAGTCCCTGCATGTTGGAAGCTGATGACTCTCTATCTCACCTTTTTTTTTTTAGCACAGAACAGGTGGTACCTGAGATCATTGACCTTAGTGGATGATGCTTTGGGGGCATAGAGGAGGCATGTGAATGCCTCCAGTTTGTGCATCAGTTCTTCGGAGAGGTCCCATTCCTGACCCAACTCTAAGAATGTGTCCTTGATTTTCCTGTTGCTAGTCAAGAGTTTCAGGGCCTTTGCCTTCTCTTTGCCTGCAGAAGCACTGACAGTGTCACATCCGGTGTATGCATGCAATCCAATGAGAGCCCAAGAGACATGTATGCCAACAGTGGCAGCGATTTTCCTGATATCAACTACCCTTGTCTGGATCTAGCGCCACATTTCTGGAACAATGGGACTCGTATCTTGTCATGGAATGCTATACACATGATGAAGACATCCGTGTCCTCTGAGCAGATCACTATGGCCTGATAGCCCTCTCTAGCAGCATGGGCAGCGTGTAGAAGTAGGTGCCCGTCTGCTTCTTCCTGCTGGTACTGGAGAGCTGGCACCTCTTCACTGTTCTGAGATGTGATTCTGTAGCACTTGTCATTCACAGTCGCATATAGAACCTTCTCCTGTAGCTTTTCTCTGCACTCCGCCTTCCTCCATTCACTGACTATGAAGGTATTGAGAGTGGTTTTGTTATTGACTCTTGTCAGGAAACTCCTCCACTGCCTCACAATCTGTGTGCCTGTGATACCCTGCAACTGGTGCCCAGTCTCGCCACCCCGTGCTGATCTCTCACTGTTCTTGATAGAGTTCTCCTGGTATGTGTCAAACACAACATCTATTCTGTTGCTCTGACTTCCTTCCCGCAGTGCCAGAGACAAAACTGTAGTGGCAACATTTCCAAAAGTAGCCTGATCACTTTTTACTCTTTGGACTCGGTTCATTCCATCAACCACAGATGCAGAATTTCCTGGGAGTTGCTCTACTAGTGTCACATTCTTCTGAAATGTTATGGCTGAAGTAGCTTTGTCTGTCTTTCTCAGCAATCCATCTGGTGTGGACAGGGCCCAGAGTAACGGTCCAAGGGGATAAGAGAGGATATCCTCCATCTGGAGACTGCGCCCTTGAGCCATAACTATGATGCGTCCAAACAGAGACCTGTCTGCTTTCAAGATGATCACCCTCCCATTGGATTTCACTTCCTTCTTCTTACACATATTGTGAAATGTCTTCAAATTGTTAGTTTTCATTGGGTCATGGAATTTCTTTGCTGGTGGGTCTTTCTCTAGTCTCTCACCCTTGAAGGTAGCATAGCATTGCTCACCAATCTCGTACGCCTTCATCGGGTCAGAGGCAATGGCCTTGGGGGCTGCCTTTGCAGTCGAGATGCTAATGATGTCCTGATTCTCTGCAAATGGTTGACCCAGCCTTGGATGAGGCCAACGACTGCTGATACTGCTTCCTCATCTTTTCGGAGTCTTGGCCCCTGTAGATCTGCATGGTGGAGTTTTGATTTGTTTGCTTGCACCATGTCTCTTAACTGTCCCAGGAATGCACTGCGGTGCTCAGCTGTTATGTAGTACCGTTTGATAGCTCCAGCTTTCAGGCTGAACCCAGCTGTACCTCCAGGGGTCTGAGTGTCTTTGTTTACTGTGACCTCAATAGTCTGGTCCACTGGGATCCACCCAAAGGGGTTGTTGCTGGACATCTGCACAGAGAATAGGCCAATTTTGAAGGCTCCATGCACATCAGGATTATTCTTTTGCAGAATTGTCATCTGAGCAAAGTATGTGGACAGGTACCTGGCATAGTTCATCTTATCGTAAGCAAAACACCATGGGATCATAGTTCTTAGGCATTGAGGTGCAAGTCCCAGTTGCCCTCACGAGAAGCATGCAGAAGGCCAAGTACTACATCCTCTACCATGTCTTTGTAGGACATCCAGTATACTGATAGCTCTCCATTGTTGTGACGTAGGTGTTCCAGGAAGTCGCTCCACAGGGTCATCAGCTCAGCTAACAGTAGACTTTGCAGCAGATTGTTAAATTCCTGTTGGTTCAAATCATCAACCATGTTGTACACCTGGTCTAAGAACGACTTGATCACAGCTCTCCTCTCCTGAATGTTGTCTTCCACCCACTGCGTGAACTCTACCCATGCCAATCTCATCAGGGCTTCATAGACGTACTTGTGGACCCTGACAGCACGATTGTAGTACTTACCATCAAGGACCCCATTGATGGTCCCCCTCAGCAACTATCTCAGCTTCTAAGCATATATCCTTCAGAGCAGCATCCCGAAAGTGCTTTCCTAGGATGGCTAAGGCATTACAGATGGTGTGGAATGTTCCTATCCTTAGGAGAATATTGGAAAAGCGCTCTTTGTGCTTACAGGCAATTTCAACAGCTTTTGCATAGAGCACTTGATCCAAGACTACCACAATTGTGTCCAGAAGCAGTTCCTTCCTGATCAGTTCTGACTGGTTGAGGATTTCAAACACTGTGTTCAACTCTGTGGCTGGTGCATTGATGGTGGGCAGATACCCAACAATATCTTCTGATATTGGCACTTGGTCCCTTGTTGTGATATTAAACCCAGTGTAGCTGGGGATTGTCTGACTGTCTGAATCTGTTTGCATTGCAAGGATCCACACCAGGTTCTTTTTGCAGGCAACTTGAGCAGCTTCCTTGGCTTCCTGGACATGGTCCTCTCTGGTTGGAAGAGGTTGAGGACCCATACGTGCACCGGCTACATAGACTTCCAGCTCTTGATGTTCAATGTTGACTGATCTCTGCTTCAGTTTCTCAATGGGTGGAAGTTCAGCTCTAGGGAGATGTGGTCCATAGACCTTGGTCTGTACCGCTATGTCATTGACTCGATGTGACGTACCCTTTCCAGTGAGAGTCTCCTCCAATCTATCTATATTGTCCCATGCAAGAGTGGTGAAGACATGATGCTTGATGGAAGCTGGAAGTACAACTCTCTGGTTGAGGCCTGTCGCTAACTTTTGGAGACACAGAGCAGTAACATTCTCTTCCAGCTGCGAGTAAGACACCCCATGCCCAAACTTGTTCAGTGTCTGGATTATCTCGATGTTTCCAGTCAGGGTTTTTACTGCATATGGAAGCAGGAGATGTGTTGGTGGTTTTATTTGTCCACATGTCACAGCATAGATCACGTCCTGGCTAAATGACTGGACCAGAGTCGTGACCCTGTGTGCTTGAAACTTGGTGTCAGGATCTCCAGTCAGAAGGCCGACAAGAAACCGCTCTCGTGGATTTGGTATGGAGATGTGAGCACTATCATTCACATCAGATGGATGGTATGGCCAGGGAGTGGGTGTCATGTCCTGTCTGATGGCTGATCTGATCTGTGGTAAAGTCTGATCTATGATTTTGTTGAAATTGGTGGACTTAGCCTTCCAAACTTGGAGCTCCTTATGTAGAGTTTGATTTTCCAAGACAACACCCTTTAATGATACACTGTCAGGACCATCAACAGCGAATGTGCTTCCTTGTAGAATCCTTCAGGAGTTTAACCCCACCAGACAACATGAAGGAATCCAGTTTTGTGGTCAAATAAGTTATTGGTACAATGTTCTTGTTGGGAATGATATCAGTTCTGACGTACTCATAAAGGTCTGCTTAAGCCTCTCTTTCAATCCTTTGATACATTTCATCTCCATCTGTTTCATTCTCCTTCTCATTCTTATCTTTATACTCTTGTTCCTTAGTATTGACTCGTGTATAATTATTGTAGCATGAAACATGATAGTGGGTCTCTGCAGCAACTATGTCTCTACTCGTTACTGCTAACATCTTTTCATCCACCTTTTGGAATGCACACTGTCTTAGTGTTTGATCTGCTCTCAGTTGTACTTGTACAGACTGTATAAGCTTTTCACGTGACGTGGAGTGCTTTTGGAACTTGACCTTGTGACAGAAAATGCAAATTGGATCATACACCCTTGCGTCTGATGACAATCTCCTAGATGGCCTTTTTGATGTACAAGCGCTGCTACCAGCCTCATCATTAATGCTTACATCTGCTATCCTTTTCAGTCTCCAAATCTCTCTTCGTGGTGAAGAGGTTTCTGCATTTTCGGTGATAGAAGATTTTGGGGACTTCTTTGTCTTCAAGCTGTTTGGCAATGTCTATAATAAGGGTGTGGTTTATTGGTTTCTCACTTTGGCTGCTTCAAGTAAAGTTAGCCAGGAGTCATAGTTTTGAGGACTAACTAAATGGTCATCATCTTCATGAGATACTGTCTGGTGTATGATACACTGGTCTTTGGGAGATTCCTTGTGCGTGAGTTTTTCCATTTTGAAATAAAAGGATTTTGCTAATCTCCTTCTAACTTCTAGTCTATTGTGCAGAACTGTTGACCCACCATCACAATACCTGAAAAAGAAAATAAATCATATTAATTATATTAAATATATTTATCCATCATCAGAATAAATGAACATCAATTTATGTTTCTGACATTGTTTGCAATTATTTTCCAATCACAGAAACAAAATTTGTAGACAATTTAGGAAATTATTTATTATACATGCAAAATAGTAATACATTTTCGCAATTGTCCGCAACAACGTACAAAAATGTTAGTTCACCAGAAACAGCTCAAATACCATCATACACTGAACTTATCTGATTATTTATATTCTCTTACATGTTCTTAGTCTTGTTGCATTATACCAACCTATCGAAATCTCAAACCTTGCTGTATATTTATGATGAAGTTGTAAGACCTTAACCTGCAGCAAATGGACTGGGCCTGCCATGTTGGAATTTTCCATATTGCACCACCACACTATCTTTTAGTTGAAATGTCAAATGGACATTAACCACATGTGTGCAGATGGGCTGAGCTACATGCCTAACAATTTTCAAGGAGATATGGTCTGTAATAAGGGAGAACCATTAGTTTGAAGTTGGATGTCTTATTTTGTGCTAGGCGCATTTTTGATAGGTTTATTTTAGGGTAGGGTTACCAAAAGGGTGATATCACACAAAAAGCTACCACTGCTGCAATGCTATCACATATTTTGCAGCTCTAGGGGCATATTTCGCATATTCAGCATATTTCCTTGTCAAAAATCACTGAGCATTATTCCCCTCAGATGGTACCGGTGGCCAAAATTTAGGGACCTGGCTCATGGACTAAATACCTCACCCCACCTTCCAACTTTTTGGCACACAAAGTACGCAGAGTGCATGACCCATTTTATCAGAATTTAGGAAACAATATCTTTTAAAAGTAATAAAACAAACACAGGTGGAAACAAATATTTAATCCTTTGCAATGGTGTGTTTTCCCTGGATCCAGCCAGGTGGGCAGCAACAGCACAAAGGAAGCTTAAAATAAGGTTCGTAAAAGTTTGTAATGAAAAAAAGCTGGACTTACCAGCTTAGGCCTTTGGCCACGTCAAAGTAGAAGTGGTGCTGCACTTCAACATCTGCCGTGACCAAGGCGATTGGATTCTCACCGGAAACGTCGGCTCTACCGACTAGCAAGTCCAGCCTTTTTATTACTACACACGTTTATTAGTCCCCTACCGGTGTACACCGTAGGGGACTATAGGTTTGCACTCCGTCCCTCCGTCTGTCAGTCTGTCGGTCTGTCAGTCCGTCACGCAAAGAACAGCTTTCCGGACTTTTTTTCTAAACTCTTAATGCTAATGATTTCAAACTTGGTACATGGTTTCGTCATAAGTTACAGATCAAGTTCGAACTTCACGACGTTTCGATCATTTTTGACAAAGTTATGGCACTTTGAACTTTGGGAATTTCCCCAACAGTTTTCCGGACTATAATTTGGAGTGCAGTAAGTCATAATACTGTCTTCTATGCCAGTGCTACCCAATGCCGGTAGGGGACATGTATTGCAGCGCAATACTCAGAATGCTTGTTTAACTTCATCTGAACTTTGTTTGTCTGTCCCATTTCAAATCTTTGAGCCGTTCGTTTTCTAGGTTCCATACGTCCAAGAGAGCTGAAATTTGGCCCACGGTCCTCTTTTCTGGTACATTTTCATCTATCAAAATTTAATTTTAAAAAAAAGGTTTAAAACATCCAAAAACAAACAAACTGTGTAGCCCAAATACATGTTTTTTCGTTTACTTGTTTCAATTATAAACTTTTATTGATTGAATTCAAGTGGATGAATGATAGAAACCTGCATCGATTAAAATAAGGTTGAGTGTTTAAATAAGGCTTTAGCCAAATTTTATTTAACTTGCAAATGTGGTCATGATATCTCCATGATATGAGCTCAAAATTTCACGCAAGACACAATTTGATTCAACAAAGAGTATGCAAACCACGCAGGTTTATCAGATTGAGACGAGCAGTTTGGTGGAAAAAGTTGGGCAGTTTCCTTGATGTGAAACGTTTTCAACATGTTGCCTTGAATTTCTCTTATCCATTTGCTTGGAATATCCTTGTGCTCATGCATCCATAAAGCAAAAAACTATATTGCAGCGGAAATACAATGTTAAACAAACCATAGTTGAAGTCTAACTCCGACAGACTCTTGAAACGTTCCTGACGGAACGAGAGGCTTTGCAAACTTGTCATTTAAGAACCAAGAATTTACTTTTGTTGTGAACTATTGAGCTTGAAAATCCTTTCCCCAGTGTGTGTGGGTCGCTCTTCCTATCCGAAGAAAGCCATTTATATGAAACATTTGTAGTGGAGACGCTTCTGCTAAGATAGCAACAGTGAAACCAGGTGCCAAGGAACCTCCAAGAAGACCAGGAAGACCATTTTCTACCTACAGCCCAGGGAAGGAATTTGCAATTTGGTAGCCATGTTGCTGGCTTTGCTAAGACGTCGATTCGCTTAGTCGTCGATTCGCTTAGTCGTCGATTCGCTTAGTCGTCGTGAAGGACACCATGGGATTTTTAGGATGTAAACAATAATGCTAGTAGATGGGACAGAACACCTGGCTTAACATCAACTGGATGGATGACATACACATTTATTCCTCAACCTGCATATGAAATGCTCGTGTGAGAGTTTATCACTGGGCCTCTCCGCTTTCCTCACTGATGCACTCTACGTTGGGTATGCAATAGACGAACAATTAATTCTAATTATTATTATTAACTCACCTGGAACGAAGTTCAGGGGAGCTTATGCGATGGCACGTTGTCCGTCAGTCGTAAACACTTGAAACGTCTTCTCCGAAACCGCTGATGGGATTGCTACCAAATTTGGCACGAATGATATTTGTTGTGTTGTGACTAAAGTTTGTTCACGGCATTAAAAAAATCGGGTTCTAAAGGGGTTTACCGGGGTCAAAGTGGATCCAGGTTTGACCCCCCAAAATAGGAATTTGGTTTTTCGTCTAAAACTACACACACTATTTTGATGAAACTTGACCACAACCTTCATCACCCGTGATGCACCACAGTTTGTTCACGGCATTAAAACAATCTGCCCCTTTGGTGGTCTACGGAGGGGGGGGGGGGGAGGGAGGGGGAGGGAAGGTTGCCCCCCAAAATAGGTATTTTCTTCTTTGTTTGTTTAAAGTCTTATGATTATGTTTGTATGCGCTGTCTTCCAGCAACCATTGAAATTGGTTTAAAGTACCTTTCGTCATTGTACGAGTAGTATTGTAGCGGTTACCGCTGGATGCACACAATCACCTTGCACCGGCCAGAACACGGCCAGACGCGCCTCTCCCGGGCATGCCCGGACTCACTGTTCCCAGGCACGCCCGAACCTCCCGGGCACGCCCGCTCTCGCCTTTCCAGGGCTCGCCCAGAGCGTCCGGGCATGCCCGCTATCGCCTTTCCAGGGCACGCCCAGAGCGTCCGGGCATGCCCGCTATCGCCTTTCCAGGGCTCGCCCAGAGCGTCCGGGCATGCCCGCTATCGCCTTTCCAGGGCTCGCCCAGAGCGTCCGGGCATGCCCGCTATCACCTTTCCAGTGCTCGTCCAGAGCGTCCGGGCACGCCCAGCCTCGACTTGCCAGGCCGCAGCCAAACACGCCCGGGCAGGTCCAGACTCGCCTTTCCAAGGCTCGCCCTTGATACCCGGGCATGCCCGGTATAGCTTTTACCGGGCAAACTTCCCGACATAAATGTGTATATATATTGCTGCCCGATAAACGGGCTTTTCAGAGTACCCGAGTGTGATACATTTATTAAACCTACTCGGACGAATTTCCATCTTTGGTCGCGTCAATTCTTTCAACTCGCGTTGGAGCCCAGCTCCTTCAGTATACTGTTTATTCTACCAGGTGAGTGCCAGGGGTATTGCCCCTATGTTTTGATACAGAATGAAAGAGTGAGATGCTGCTTCATCAGGCAGATTTGTGAACTCGGGCCTCGACATCAGAACATGTCGCAGCAGCTGTACCACATTCCCTCTGCCCAGTGAAACCTTCAAAAGGTCATCATCATCATCATCCCAAACATCATCATCATCCCAATCCCAACCTACTTACTTGCAGGTCACTATGTTCCTCCTTCCCCAATCCTCCACTTCCACACCACAGACCTCTCTCCTTTTTTTCCTCTTCCTTCATTCCCTTGTTCGTATCCAACTGTCAGTACATTGCGTTTTTGACAGTCCGCCAACTAAAGATGAGAAATACGTATATTTATTTTCAAGCCATGACAGTTTTGATGGTACATTTTCCTTGATAATTCTTCTCATACAAAGACAAGCAGATAACCAGATTCCACAGGGCTGTGGTCAGGGAATTCATTCCCAATAGAGTGTGAAATATTCAGGGAGCTTGCTGGAGATGTCCTCCGACAGAATCATAGCAGGAACCCATGGAAATTTCACATAATGTAAAATTTGACTTTAATTCCTCAGGCTCTCCCCCTACCCATCTCAGCTCCAAGTCTTCATCCTCTCACCATCCCAAGTCCTCAAACCCCTTCTCCCAGCTATCTGTCCCTCCCCCACCTCCAACTCTCTTTCCCCTCCTCTTCCTTTCTTCTTAAAGTCCTCAACTCCCAACCCCCCCTCCCAAACCCCAAATCTGCAGCCCTCCTCCCAACCCCAAGTCTCAACCCCTCTACAAAGCCTCAGCCCCCTTTCCCAACTCTGTCCCACCCCCCCCCCCCCACCCCACTCCAACTCTCTATCCTCCACTCCCGCTTTATTCTTCAAGTCCTAAACTCCGTCTCAACCCCAGGTATGCAAATTTACTCATCTTCAAGTCCTCAACCCCACGCCTCCCCTCTCCCAACCCCAAGTCTGCAAAAGAGTCACTAACTGTTGAGACTTAAGGTTTCTCTGTGAAGTAAATAGACGAAAAAGGTAATTATACATTGGAAGGAATTGACTGAATAGTCTGTGGTTATGATATTTACGGCCTCAAATAGTTTATCACGTGACAATGCACCATGTAATTGACCATGGCTGAAGACAACAGTGCCGAGTTGGAGTTGTTTTATTAAAGACTTCAAAATATTAATATTTTTATACATTGTAGTATCAACTTGCATTACCTCCGTGACTATTTTCTTTCCTCTGCATGGGTTGTAATCAAAGCACACTTTTCTTTCACGATATATGATGCGTTGTTCAGTCTTTAAACATAAACCCAGAAATCCTCTTGAGTGCATGAAAATTATGCACAAAAAAAACATTCCTTTATTTGGGCGGTGTATAGGCAACAGACCACTGCCTCAATCTCTCCCGAAAATAAAAATAACCCTGGTATATATAGCTCGGATAGATTCCATTTGCAATGCCCATAGGCTGACCCAAAAATAAAAAGAACCCTGGTTATATATCTTCGTTAGATTCCAATAGCAATGGGCCATTGGGCAACACCAGAGGCCTGAAGCCTGAGGCCTATGCATAGCGCCATCTTCTCAAGGTTCGTGTCGCCTATCGGCTCCAATCTTTCGATATTTGATGATCCTTTAAACAGTTAGTTACCTTAGTTGTTTTACATTGAATGAAAAACATATAGGGTGAAGATGATGATGATGGTGATGATGATGGTGAAAACATGGTGATGGTGACATGTTAATATGACACTTCCATTGTCCCAGGGTTACCATGTACCAAAATGGCAGACCTATTGATTTGACTTTGCAGGCTACAATTCTGGGTGGATTCAGGCCAGTCAGCTAAAGCTCCACCCTGGATGGATAGATCTTCAGAATATTACAGTGGATATATATATATATTAAACAGGAATGTCTGTCTGTCCATACTTGAACTACTCCCTCAGTTTTGGAGCTAGCCCTGCCAAACCTTGTGTGGATGTCTTGAGTTCTGTGGATGCCCAGCGGATGATCTAACTTAGGTGAGAGGTTTCATAAATTTCTCAATACAATTATGATTTTGATTTTCCACCCATATGAAACTGCCCCCTGTCCAGATGTAACTTCAGATCAGAGTCTATATTTGTTTACCTCACGAGTATTTGTAACATTGTATTTTGTTGTGCAGTATTAATGGTATCTAGTATTAATTACCTCTGCCACCAAAGGTGCATAGAGGTTATGTTTTCACTCCTGTCTGTTTGTCTGTGTGTTTGTTTGTCGGTGAACAAGATATCTCAAACAGTTGTGGACAGATTCTGACGAAATTTGGCAGAGAGGTAGTGTATGTGACAAGAACAAGGACAAAATGATTAGATTTTGGTGAAGATCTGGATCCGGCTACTATAATTTTTTAAGTGATTCTTCACCATTGGAAGGTAGAGCTAATACCGATACATGGCACGATATCTCAAAATGTTATGGACGGATTTGGACGAAACTTGGTGGACAGATTGAGTGTGTGACATGGACTAATCTATTTGATTCTGGTGAAGATCTGCATATGGATTCGGATGCGAGAATTTTTATTTTTTAAAAGTAATTCTTCAGCATTGAGAGATCGGGCGAAAAGCGATATATAACATGATATTTCAAAAAGTTATGGACGAGTTATAACTAAACTTGGTGGACGAGTTGGTTAGGTGATGAGAACAAGTCGATTAAATTTTGGTTCACGTCTGAATACAGTTCCGGCCTATCATTGGGATACAAAGCATGCACTGGTGACCCGGGCGGAGGTATGTTCTTTACCGAGTGCTCTTTTAGTTTGTGGTTGGAATGAAAATAAAGAGAGATTGAGTTAATACAATTATCAAGGGAAGTGAAAAGCTCCCCTCCCTTTATGTGGAGCGTAGTTATAGGTTTTGCTTGGCTCGCAGGGGCGAACCCCAAAAAGTTTGAAAATGTTTGACTTCTGTAGTAATCAATATAGAATAAAGCTGCGTTCCAAGAGAATGAAAGAGGCACAAAAAGAATGGTGGCAATTTATTTTCTTTATTCAGGATTGGATTGACACCGACTGAATTTCCATGATGAGCAATGGGAGAGATGGATTACAGTATTGGGCAGGACCCCCCATACAGACTGCGGGAAATGGGTTGTTTTTTAATTCGTGTAATTTAATTGAGGCATGTGATGTCTCCATGTATTTTTTCATCCATCGTTGTGATGACCACTTACAGCCACTTACAGTGGACATATAAAATGAAGGACATTCTTGGGAAAAATGCCAGGGGCATAGAAAAGGCCCCTTTATATGGTATGTACCATGTCGGAAACTATAGAAAAGAAGGGACATTCAATGGCTTGTGGAAAATGCCAGACAATAGAAAATAAGGAACATTCAAAAAAATCTTCGTGCTCCATTGGATTATTCGTGAACACAAGGGTAGCATACTGGACTACCCTTGTGTTCTTAGGAGGAACCAAGTAATGCTCAAAAAAAGTTCATATAAAGGGGTGCCCTACATATACAGGTATAAACCTATCAGTATGTAAAAAAAATTCTGTACCTTGAAAATGAAAACACATAACATAATGTGCTCGTGTGTGATGAATTTGGCTAAAAAATTAATAAAGTTCGTATGTAAAATGTAAAAAAAAAAAAATTAAATGTACCAACCAATTGCAGACAGTGAAGTAACACTATGCGGAGTATCTTGTTCTATGAACTCTATAGTTTATACTCTGTTTTGTTAAGCTCTTAATTAATTTGGAGGACCTCTTGTTCTATAAGTAGGCCTTTCTCTCGACAATAACTTGCTTTTTTCAGATTTAGCCAGAAACACTTGTATAGGTATAAAAATATATTAATGAATGTCTATTTCTAACATGAGAATCGTACTTTTCGAAGTTGACTTGCAAATACCAAATTCTGATTTTGAACCTTACTCAAGTATGACAAGTTGGGTTTCGCACCTATTAGCACCACACCTGTGCTTGTCATCACAGTAATAGAAGCATGTATAATATGTTGTCATATTCTGAAAGCATTTTTACCAAATCACACTCAAAAGTGTCCAAGACCACATAACTTTATTCTCTGAATTTCTCAGTTTGACATACGAATGCCAAAGGGGTTGATAAACTCAAAGAACCTGTTCGTTTATATCTTAATTGTCTCTCACTTGTTTTAGGGTCACAGTGCAGGTCACGCATGATGCCTGCGTATACGACTCTCATTTCCCTTTAATTAGCACATGGATTGGGTGACACCATTCTCTCCCAACAGGTGCCTACTTGATTTGATAGTGCGACTGTGGCTCACGTACCCGATGTTCCGGATTTCATTCGCTGGAAAGGTCTATAATAAAAGTTCACTTGAAATCGAATTTGTTCCTGCACCTTGATAGGTCTTCGACAGAAAAGCCGAAGTAAAGGAACCAGGTGGAGACTAATGCCCTGGCTGCCTGCCCTATTTGTCCAACTTGAAAGGACGTTGGAAAGGATATTGATTAGAGACTTCAGGATTGTTTTGTTTTTAGACTTGTAAAGAGACTGCTCTCTTTTTTCTGGTTTGGCATTCAAATCTAATCCTTTGGGTCGGCCTGCTCTGATCCCAGGTTAAAATACCACATTGCGTTGCTTACCTCACATCTTTGTTCTACTTATGATGCGCACAAGCTCCACAAGGAAGGATGTTTCGATCATTTGGAGAAAAGAGACTGTGCGTGCAATTTTTTTAAACAAATAAACAATTATGAATTATATAAGTATATAATAATATAATTATATAAGTATATAATATAGTAATAAGAACTTAAAGTATAGCAAGTACAGCTACATTCAAAGTACACCACCAACCATGCCAAATAAATAAATATCATATCCTCCAACACCCGACATCGCTGGGGCACCTAATGCTTCAGTCACATTTGGCTCGGCGGCCAGAGGGTCTAAAAAAATCTACGGCCACTAGCAATATTATAGGGCGGCCGCAGTATTTCCACGGTCACACAATGTAGCAGTCACATATGTTTTTATTTTTCGGGTAGCCGCACGGGGTATTTAGAAATTGTGGAGACTGAAAACGTGGGGGTGCCGTACGGTCTTTGATTTGATGTCGCACGGTGACCTTAGGGCGTCCCTGCGGCGGCCATAGAATTTTCAAGGCAGACGCAAGGTAGCCTCAAGGTGCCCGCAAGGCGACCGCAGGGGGGCCCTATGGCGAACGTGCGGCCAGACGGACGGTAACGAGTGGGTATATATACCAGTTCTTTTTCATATGTATAACAGCACTTACAGTTGTCATGGCTACGGCTTGTCGAATTGCTACGGCCAACCTAGAAATGAAAAAAGTTATAACTCCGCGCTATAATTCCACGGCGACCCCTACGGCCTGTAAAAGATAGCCATACGCCCTAGGGCCACCCTGAGACCACCTCAGAAACTATGCGGCCGTCGCACGTTTCTGTCAATTTAGGGGGGGTACGGCCGCCGTATCCTAGCCGTAGAGCAAATGTGACTGAGGAGTTAGGCACCCCGGCGATGCCACCATGCAGCACATGGAGACGGAAATTAATTGATTAATTGTGTAATTAAAATAAATAAATGATAATTGTAAGATAATTAATTTTTTAATCAATTTGCTTATAGCATACATAAACCACCACAGCTTCATCCGAATCTGTAAAATTTAGAAAATTAATTAATCTGGTAATTAATCGGAAATAAATAAATAAATAATCGATTTAATTGATTAATCAATAAATCAAAAATACCCTTTATTGCCAAATCACTTGGTCACTGTCATGTCATTGCTCAAAAGGTGGCCGATATATTTCCCAGATGAGAAAGAAAATAAATAAGTACTTCATAAATCGATAATAATTGAATAATTAATCAATTAATTGATTAATCCAAAAATTTAGAATAATGTTTTTGTGAAAGGACTTGTCACTTTTCCTGTCACTGGAGACGGGTACTTTTGCTTGTATTATATATTATCGATTTGATTTAATATTACTCATTCATCGATTTTATATTAGTAAGTGCATGCTCCTCACATGACCCTCAAAGACCCAAAAGACCCTCAGATGACCCTTAAAGACCCAAAAGACCCAAAATACCACAAAGACCAAAAAGACCCCAAAGATCCTTAAAGACCCAAAAGACCCTGAAGACACTTAAACACTCCAAAGACCCAAAATACCCCAAAGACCCAAAATACCCCAAAGACCCAAAATACCACGAAGACCGAAAAAACGCAAAAGACCCAGAAGACCCATGTAATAATGTTTCAATTGCATGTAATTAATAGATGTAATCTGGTTTTAAATTGACGTAATTAATCAACGTAGTCAGGTTTCAATAGCATGTAATTAAAAGACGTGCTATACTCATATTCCAACAGTATGTATTTAGTAGACGTACTCAGTCAGGTTTCAATAGCATGTAATTAATAGACGTGCTGTACTCATATTCCAATAGTATGTATTTAGTAGACGTACTCAGTCATGCTTCAATAGCATGTAATTAATAGACGTGCTATACTCATATTCCAACAGTATGTATTTAGTAGACGTACTCAGTCAGGTGTCAATAGCATGTAATTAATAGACGTGCTGTACTCATATTCCAATAGTATGTATTTAGTAGACGTACTCAGTCATGTTTCAAAAGCATGTAATTAAATGACGTACTCTGGTTTTAATTTGACGTAATTAATCAAGGTAGTCAGGTTTCAATAGTATGTAATTTATAGACGTATTCAAGTTTCAATGATGTCTTTTTTTTTTATTATAAATCTAGCAAACGTATGTGGTTCTGTGGGCATATTTGTGACCAAAACGTCTTCTTTTTCTTTAAATTATCTTTAACAAATTACATGTTTATATATTTAAAGCTAACCTAAGAAACGCATTTATGACCTATCCGTATTCACCAACGCGACTTTTTTTGTTACTTTGACTTGATTAAATGAGATCGAGTTGTATATCGTGATTTTGGCAAAATAAAAGATAGGTCGTAAAAACCCACCCGGAAGTCTAAGGGAAGTGGTGTATTGGGGGCACATCTGCTCTGTGAGGCTGAAAGTTCAACTTTCCCATCCAGTTTTTGATAAATTTGTATTGACCTTCCTTTCCTGCTCTAACTGTTAATTGTCCCCCGTCGCACCGGGAAGCGAAAGGTGGACTATGGTTTTCCCCTCCGTCCGTCCGTGCGTGCGTCCGTGCGTGTGTGCGTGCGTCCGTGCGTAAGCGAAGGACCGAATTCTAATTTGGGGTGCGGGTGCAACCCACGTCAAAATCCAAAATGGCCGCCGCCATGTATGTCTGAACCTTGTGAGCGGAATATCTTGAAAAATAAGCGAAGTACCAACGTCTAATCTGGTGTTTGGGTGTATCTTGGCATAAGGAAAAACGCTATTGAAAATTGTGTCGCCAAGTCAAAATCCAAGATGGCCGCCACCATATACATATCTGAACCTTGTGAGCGAAATATCTTGAAAAATAAGCGAAGTACCAACTTCTAATCTGGTGTGTGGGTGTATCTCGGCATAAGGAAAAACGCTATTGAAAATTGGGTCGCCATGTCAAAATCCAAGATGGCCGCCACCATATACATGTCAACCTTGTGAGCGAAATATCTTGAAAAATAAACGAACTACTAGCTTCTAATCTGGTGTGTGGGTGTATCTCGGCATAAGGAAAAACGCTATTGAAAATTGGGTCGCCACGTCAAAACCCAAGATGGCCGCCACCATATACATGTCAACCTTGTGAGCGAAATATCTTGAAAAATAAACGAACTACTAGCTTCTAATCTGGTGTGTGGGTGTATCCAGGCATAAGGAAGAACGCTGTTGAAAATTGGATCGCCACGTCAAAATCCAAGATGGCCGCCACCATATATATATATATATATATATATATATATATATATATATATATATATATATATATATATATATATATGTCTGAACCTTGTGAGCGAAATATCTTGAAAAATAAATGAACTACTAACTTCTAATCTGGTGTGTGGGTGTATCTACGCATAAGGGAGAACGCTATTGAAAATTGGGTCGCCACGTCAAAATCCAAGATGGCCGCCTTGCGTCTGCCACTTTGTCAACTCTCATCACTTCAACGACGGGGGACCTAGGCGTAACGCTTGTTTAAAATCGATATTAATTTGTACTCGGTTCCTTTTTAGCCACGTCGCAGACGCTGCTCATAGAGTGCACGCTGCTGTTGTTGTTGCTACCACCTCTTCTTCTTCTTCTTCTTGTTCTTGCGGAGAAGACAAAACCTCAAAGCTCCACCCATTCTGGGAACCATAGCTCCACCCATTCTGGGAGAGCCTTCATATAAACAAATATCCACCATTTTATTAACTCGCATAGCTTTGAGGCCTGTTTTGTAGGCCCGTGGTGTCTTCCTCTCACACAGTTTTCTTTCAAATCAAAATTCGATATATCATTTCATTTTTCACAGTCGCCAACATAGTTTGACTCGGTTGAAAAAAAACGGGAAGAAAATACGATGAAAGTTGCCCTTTATAGAACGAAATGAATTCTCAAAGGCCTGTAACTTCAAGTCCATTGACATTTTTTTTTTTTAAATCGCGGCATGCTCAGTCGTACACCGCCCGAAATAAGAGACAGGAAAATGCCGAGATATATATATTTTGTTTAAATCGCGGCATGCTCAGTCATACACCGCCCGAAATAACAGACGGGAAAATGCCGAGATATATTAAAAATTCGTCCATTTGATGACAATCGTCACGATGAAATATTTAATTTATACGTCGTCACAATAATGTGGAGAGAGGAGCATAGCTTCGTTCACGTGTCGCCACATACGGGAAATTGCCGAGATATATATTTTTTTACATCGCGGCATAGTCAGTCATACACCGCCTGAAATAACAGACGGGAAAATGCCGAGATATATTAAAAATTCGTCGCCACACACGGGAAATTGCCGAGATATATTTTCACTTTGCACAAAAATAACATCAAGTAATCGAATCAATAGGAATGTCCTGTGCCTATAACATCGACGTTTTCAGCACAGCTGCATCTAGGCATTGTGTAACATCGACGCGGCTTTTGTTTTAATTAAAACTTTTTGTACTTGTTATTTCTACGTATTGGGTTCTGACTTCTGATTTACAGTAGATATTCAATCGGTGCACAAAATATATTTGGCCAAGCTCCCCCACTATCCCCCCCAGCACCATCCATCCCATACCCCCTCCACCATTCCCCCAACCCACCAATACCAATTGTCGCCACCTCTAGCCCCCACCCACCATTCCCACCATCCCTCACTCCCTGAGAAAGCAGGCATGGTCAAAGATGCCTATTCCTCTGAAGCGACATGTGGTGAGGCGCGGAGCCACGCTTGTCTCACATGATTTATGTTGTAGCTCTAGATCCAAACGAACAACATATTATTAACAGCTCCCACTCTCCCCACCCATCTCCCCCACCCTACCTAACATGATTAATAATAAATATCATTTTTAGGTCATGCCATCTCGATTCTCGAAGAGATGAATTTATAAAATGGGTCGTGATGTTCGTCTGTCCGTCCATGCATCTGTTAACTTTTTGTCACTATCACCCGCCTGGTTGTTCTGACACTTGACACATGAATATAAGACGGTCGCCTACACAATCTCTCGGGCTTCAATTTTTCGATTTCGGACCATGGGTGCTCCCACGGGTGGGTTACCTCCTGAAACGTCAGATCCCTACTCGTCCCTTATTTACTAACCGATTGCTCTGAAACACGATACAGAGCTTCTACGTGATGGTCTGCAAGATCTCCCGGTCTTAGATGTTTCGATTTCGTATGAGAGGAGGGCTCCCAGGGGGTCAGGAGGGCTCCCGGCAGGTCCTCCAAAATCAGCAGAGTTCTGAACGACAACCTCATGAGATGACTGCCAGCCCATTCGAGGCTATTTCTAAAGTTGATTTTAAACTTTTCCTGTGCATTCACAAGCCCCAGATATGACCTTACAATCGGTTTGAAGAATCACCCAAACCAGATACCGTGTCTCCCTCAAGGAAGTCTACCTGGTACATCTCTCTCCCATGAAAAAGTGGCTGCAATTGTCTTTAGGATGTGAACAGTTCACCATTCGTCTCAAATCGTGCTACATTCAGAAAAGTTAAGCAGAAAATTTGTCACATTTGAAAAAAAAAGTTGTAAACAGAAAATTAAAATGTTTTTCTGTGAGATGAGATTACAGTTTCCTGTTAATTTATTGAAGTAAATGTCTTTAAAACAGATGTTCACCACCATCTCTTATCTTCCCCCATCCAAAACCTTGATCTTTTCTACCCCCGTTAATTCACCCCAGATCCACTTTTTTGAAATACCGACCTCTTTCCTGGAAGTCTTAGTAGTGTCCATGTGTTTTTTTTTTACCTCTCCCACCCCCCCCCCCCTTCCCATGCCGCCTCCCCCCAAGCCCTCTCCCTCCCACAGATCTCCCGATGTCCCTGCTCTCCATCTTGTCTCCCGCTCCCTTTATCTTATGTTTTATGTGTCAGTTTGTCTTTTTGTGATCAATGCTAGCTCTTTCACGAGCCTCGACCGTGTATACAAAAAAAAAAAATCATCACAAGTGATGCTTCTGTGACGTTAATGAAAAGGTTCAGGTAAATTTTGTACAATGTCAACTAATTTGTACCGTTGCATTATACACTGCTGTTGGTTTTATTGATGCTGCTATAGATGTTTTTGCTTTGACCAATGCCATTTTTGTCTTTGCAGGACCATAATGGAAACAAAGCTCATCACTATCCCGTCTTTTGCCTTCAGGAGGATGAAGAATGTTACTCGGATGTAAGTATACATTTCAATGCGTTTTCTCAAGATTGCAACACCATTGACCACGATTTTTTGTATACAGAATCGAGGCTCATGGAGGAATAGAATGCAGAATGGACCAAGATGTAACAAAGCAAAAGTAGAAGGCACTCGGTAGAGCGCATACCTCCGCCAGGCTGAACAGTTTACGTTTTGTATCCCACTGATAGGTCATGTCTGGATCCAGACCTGAACCAATATCTAATTATTGGCTTGTTCGTCTCACCTAACAAACTCATTTACTAGGTTTTGCCACAAGTCGTCCCCAACTTTTTGAAATATGCTGCATATCGTTTTTGGCCCAAACACTCAATTGGTGAAGAATCACTTAAAAAATTAAAAAATTATCATATCCGGATCCAGCTTCAAATCTCCACCAAAATTGAATCAACTCTTCATTGTCACACACCCAACCTGTCCAAGTTTCGTCAAATTCTGTCCCTAACTTTTTGAAATATCCTGCTATATATAGTTTTTAGCCCAATCACTCAATGGTGAAGAATCGTTTAAAAATTTAAGGACCTGAATCCAAATCTTTACCAAAATGTAATCATTTTGTCCTTGTCACACACCCAACCTGTTCACCAAATTTAGTCTGAAACCATCCACAACTTTTTTGAGATATCCTGTTCACAAGCAAACAGACAGGGGTGAAAACATAACCTCCATCCAACTTCGGTGGTAACGTGGGTGCAGACAAGTATCCGACAGCAGAGGAGAATGTGAATGAGAACAACACTGGGTGAGCAAGATGGAGACGGCAGCAAATTATCGATCACAGAAGTGGAAGTGAAAACTGGAAACCCAAAAAGGGGTGGGCTTGGGGACGGTTTCATGGGGGTAGAAAAGATCATGGTTGTGGATGGGACATGAACCAAGATGGTGGTTGTTGTGTTAGGTTGCGGAGGTTGTTTTCACCCCTGTCTGTTTGTGAACAGGATATCTCGAAAAAGTTGTATACGGATTCAGACGAAATTTGGTGGACAGGTTGAGTATATGACATGGACGAATCGATTCGATTTTGATGAATATTCAAATCTGGATCCGAATCGAGATTCGAGAATTTTTTTTATTTCAAGTGATTCTTCACCGTTGAGTGATCGGGCCAAAAACGATGTATGTAGAGCACAATATCTCAAAAGGTTATGTACGGATTCAGCCGAAATTTGGTGGACCAGTTGGGTGTCTGACAAGGACGATTCGATTAGATTTTTGTGAAGATCTGAATATGGTTCGGATATGAGGGTTATTTAATTTTTAAGTGATTCTTCGCCATTGGGAGATAGGGCCAAAAACGATACATAGCAGGATATCTCAAAAAGTTGTGGACGGATTTTGACGAAACTTGGTGGACATGTGTGTGTGACAAGGACGATTCGATTCGATTTTGGTGGGGGTCCGGATCCAGATCCAACCTATCAGTGGGATACAAAACGTAAACTGTTCAACCTGGTGGATGAGTGCCCTCTACCGAGTGCCGTTCTAGTTTCATCCTGCGTGGGGCATTGCATCAGCATTAAAGTGGGCGTTCCATTCTGATACAGCCACGCCCCCCTTCGCTCCCCCAGCAAATTATGCTATTTTCAGGTTTGTGCTACATACAAGAGAAGAAGAAGATAAGATAGCAGAATTAAAACTCCTTACAAATGCCTATTTGCTCTGAGATGCAGCACTACATAGTGGGACTACACAGTGGGACTACACAGTGGGACTACATAGTGGTACAAATGGGACCATTTTTGTCTGGTCGGATTGTGCCAGGAACGAAAGTCGGAAGTAGACATCTCGAAAGGGAGAAATGCTACCATTAATGACCTCTCCCAATGATACATAACCACAGAACTTCAAAGAAGTATCTTCATAAATCAGATTACAATTTTATGAGGTTCACAAAACAGAGAGTAGCATGAAAGGTTTGAAGATAGGGAAGAGTGTGGGAGATCTCAACTCTTTCTAATGGATGAAATAATGTCTTATTATTTTATCTCATTTCACAAAAAACCATCATTCAAGGCTAGTTGTTTGTCTGCTTTGTTTGTCTTCCCTAAAGCGAGCCAAGGACTTGATGTTTAACAGGAGATTTCCGCTTCTTTCAACACAATATTCAGTATATTGTCCAAAATCAACACCAGGTGCTTTAAATGAATGCGATTTATCTCATGAGAATGAATTACTAACCCAAGTCACTTGAAATGACAGTTGTATATGTCAAGGTCTAAAGTCCGATACCTGTAAAGTTCTGATTCTGATGTGTACCATACTCTGTTATTGAGCATCAGTGTTCCCCGAGCAGTTTCTTGGCAAGGGTTCTGCTGGGTGGTTTGCCATTGCCTTCCCAGGAGCAGTTAGGGCAGCAATTTCGAATTTGTTGAGGTGGCTGGCGATAACTCGCCGACTCTTCGTGAAGGACTCCGTGGGTATATATAACGCCCATCAACTCATTTCAGCAGAAGGGATGCCCAGTTTAATGTCCATCGGAGGGACAATTTAACGTCCATGCCCAGTTTAACGGCTGTGAAACACCTGGATGATAGTTTGTGTGAAAACACGTCTGTGAAACACTGGGGTCTGGATTCAAACCCAGGTTAGATAGGTTAGAGGTGAGTGTGAGAACTTGAGAGGGGGGTTGAGGCATTGGGGGTGGGGGTGTGGGAGGGAGGGTTGACGACTTGGGGTTGGGAGGAGGGATTGAGGACTTGGGGTTGGTAGGAGGTTTGGGTGACTTGGGGTTTTGGGGTGGAGGGGAGTCGAGGACTTCATTAATAGAGAGGGAGGGCAGGATAAAGAGTTGGGATGGGGAGGCAGAGAGTTGGGAGAGGGGAGTGGAGGCTTTGGAAGTGTGTGAGGAGGGTTGAGGATTTGTGTTTGGGGGGGGGGGGGGGGTGTTGTGGGATTACTTTAGGTTTGGATGGGAGGTGTCGAGGACTTCATTAAGAAAGGGGGAGGGCAGGACAAAGAGTTGAGATGGAGAGGCAGAGAGTTGGGAGGGGAGATTGAGGACTTGGGGTTGGTGGGATGGTTTGGGGACTTAGGTTTTGGGGGGGGTGCGGGGGGAGAGTCGAGGACTTCATTAAGAAAGGGGGAGGGCAGGACAAAGAGTTGGGATGGGGAGGCAGAGAGTTGGGAGAGGGGATTGGAGGCTTTGGAAGGGTGTGAGTAGGGTTGAGGATTTGTGTTTGGGGTTTTTCGGGGGGGACTTGCGGTTGGGTGGAGTGTTTGTGGACTTGGGGTTTGGGGGGGGGGGGGTGGGGGGGAGAAGTTGAAGACTTCATTATGAAAGGGCGAGGAAAATGCAAAACATTTTTCCTGAAATCCATTGAAAATCATTAATCAGGGTCTTATCTGAAGGGTAGTTTTTTTGAAAAAAAATTGCCAATCGGAAAGTGTTGAAAATAGCTCATGTCGGTTGTCGATTTTGCCACTGACGTCACACCATTAACTCACCTTGATCCAAATGGCAACTTACATTGAGAAATAGAAACAGTGCATTCAGAGCTTGGATTCCAATACTGATACATCCTTCATTAGCAACTCTGAAGGTTCTCAGGATGTTGAAACGATCAGTGGGATTTTGAAGAAACTATTGAAGCAAAATGAATAATGGAAACGCTTTTGCGGGCATTGTGGATCCGTATCGTTTCGAGCCTTGTGCGAGCGAATCAGACGAAGATGGAGTTCGTGAAGATGGCGATGTTGGGAGTGCAGATGAAAACGCCGGTTGAATGTTCACTCCAGATTTGTAGGTTTGTTTTTCCATTCAATCGATGGTTTATCAGGGATTTTGTATTAATTGGTAAATAAAATCAGTTATGAACTTTAACTCCAGAAGAAATATGGCACGGACACGCCGCGGAATGGACTCAACATCGTCCCCCTCCCAGGCACACGGTTGATGGGGGATTGTGGAGGGGGTTGGGGGAAGGGTGTGGGGTAGTGTCAAATAACTGCCTTATTTGTCAGGTCTACGCTGTGGCATACTCTCGCGAGATCTCACGCAATCCCTTTCGAGTTGCAAGAGCATATATATTATTTCACAAAACACGGAAGAGGAACAGCATTACATTACATCTCCTCTCCTTCAGAATGAAGATTAATTTAAAGATTAAGTTTGTCCGGATGTTCGTGTGGGATGGAGGTGGGTATTGTTGGGGTGATGGTTGATGGAGGATTGTGGAGGGGAGGCAGGTGGGGTGGTCCTGGGTATTGTTAGCTAGGGTTTTGAGCTCTTCAGATGTGTAGGGCAAAGCGGCAGTGATGTTAGACAACACATCTAGCGAGGTGAGATCGTTTGCCAGCAGGCCAACACAGGTGTTCAATTCACCACTCAAATCACCCGTGTCCATATGCTGGTAGCTCGGCAGAGATGGTCTTACAGATTAATGCGATGGTTGTTTCGTCTGCTTAATCATGGGGGTGGCGCTGTTATCCTCTCTTCTGCCTAATCCTCTCTTCTGCCTAATTCTCTCTTCTGCCTAATCCTCTCTTCTGCCTAATCCTCTCTTCTGCCTAATCCTCTCTTCTGCATAATCCTCTCTTCTTCTGCCGAATCTCCTCTTCTTCTGCCGAATCCTCTCTTCTTCTGCGTAATCCTCTCTTCTTCTGCGTAATCCTCTCTTCTGCGTAATCCTCTCTTCTTCTGCCTATTCCTCTCTTCTTCTGCCTATTCCTCTTTTCTTCTGCCGAATCCTCTCTTCTTCTGCCGAATCCTCTTCTTCTGTGTAATCCTCTCTTCTGCGTAATCCTCTCTTCTTCTGCGTAATCCCCTCTTCTTCTGCCTATTCCTCTCTTCTTCTGCCAAATCCTCTTTCCATCATGGCAGAAAACCACAAGATCTATGGCCATCACTGTTGTTTCATAACAGTTCTCTGAAAAATGTTCCAATCACAAAACCGAATGTACATTGTACCAAATGCGTTATATACCTGATCTGTGTCTTCACCTGAAAAGGTTATTTCAACCCTCAACTATGACTCAGCAACTGGACCGGACGGCTTCTGCTCGTGTGTCCTAAAATCCGACTCTGCTCCACTTGCACATTCTCTCTCTGCTCTTTTCACCCTGTCATTTGTGTTCGGTCATTTTCCATCTGATTGAAAATCCGCCGACATCACTGCATTATGCAAAAAGGTGCAAAAACGGATCCCCTCAACTACAGACCTATCGGTTTACTTCCAATCATCAGCAAGGTCATGGAATCCATCATCACAGTTGATGTGAAATCCTTCCTTTTCTCCAACAACCTCATCTCAGATCACCAATTTGGATTCAGACCAGGTAACTCCACCTTGGACATGCTGCTTCCACTCACCCAACAAAGGATGGAGGCCCTCAATGTCAGACATGAGATCAGGGCCGTCTCTCTGGACATATCTTGTGCTTTTGATACAGTGTGGAATCCTGCCTTACACTCCAAACTCTCTGCCCATGGCATCCAAGGCGAACTCCACACAGGGCTTACTGACTTCATTTACTCTCATAGCCAGCGCGTGGTTCTCAATAGGATCTTCCCCCTGAAAAGGCTGGAGAACCGCAAGCCAATGTTTTGGACCCAGTCCTATTCCTGATCTTCATTAATTATCCCTTTGACTCTCTGGAAAGTCCCCTTTATCTCTGTTTTGCTGATGAATCCACCCTCTTCCATGAAATCCCTCATCCTTCAGACAGGTATGATGCAGCCTCTTCCTTCTCTTCACACCTTGACAAAATTACAAGCTTGTCAAACACTTGGAATGTCTTTAAATCCTCACAAATCTCATGCACTCACTATCTCTCTCCGAAAGTATCGTCTGGCAAATCCTCCTATCGACTTTCTTAACAATCCTCTTGAGGAAGTTCAGTCATTCAAACTTGTGGGTCTCACTATCAGCAATGGTCTTTCTTGGACAAACCACATTTCAAAGTTGGCCTCCAAATCCAGCCGCCGACTGGGCAACCTCCGTCGTACAGGGTCCTTCCTTGGTACACCTGAACTCTCAATCCACCTACCAGGCCTTTATCCACAGCTTGATGGAGTCCTGTTCTCCCCTATGGGCTGGCTCCTCTGCCTCACATCTTGCTCAGCTTGACTTGCTTGTCTTGCTCACATTCCGGGCTGAGTTCCCCTCTCACCTACCACCTCCCCTCCCGATGTTTGTCCGGCGGGTGTCCCCTCCTCTCTTCCGGTGAAACTCCCTAAATCCAGGATCACTGCTCACCTCCGCTCATTTGTTTCCCTTTTTCCCCACCTGTAAAATTCATTTCCACATTCTCTTTATTCTCACTCTTCTCTCCAGGTCTTCAATACAGCTGTTCACCACCATCTCATATCGCCCCCAATCTAAAACCATGATCATTTGTACCCTTGTTAGCCCCGCACCAATCCTTTTCCCTTTTTGTCAGTTTTCTCTCCTTGGAGTTTCTTTCTGTATCCATCTTATCTACCCCATGCATCTTCTTCTGTGCCTCATTCCTCCACTTCCCTCTGTCTTGGCTTTCCGCTCTGCTCTTGGTATTTCCATCCTCTTTCTGCTGTACATTTTATCCTCTTGCGTTCTGATCCGTTCAGTGTACTAGCGCTAGCTCTTCCACGATCCTCAACTACGTATACAAAAAAAGTCTCCTGCTCATCCTCTGCTCCAATTGGTTTCACTGATGACATGCTTTTGAGAGTCAACATCTCTCTGGCTATTCTCCAAGAGCTTCCTCAGCGCAGGCGAGTCTGTCAGGTCACTTAGGCGGATTGGCAAGTAATGCAAGCAGAAATCTCGCTCCATGTCTGGTCTCCCATATTGATATATACAAAAACAAGACTGAAAGTCGAACATCGGCGTAGCCGGGCTTGTTTGATAATTTAGTTGAAGAGGATAGTGTGCCCTGGGTGGGGATACAAGTTAACAAATAATGTAAGTATTACATTTTTTTGAAGTAATGTAATGCTCTAAGCTGTCTGTCACCAAGGAAGTGAAGATATTGCATTGAGACATTGGTTTATTACCCTGCGCTCGCGAAGCGAAAAGCGGGGTTAAGCATTCAGGTGCGTACGTGTGCCATGTGCTGTACGTGTGCCGTGTCTGCATTTTAAAAATTCGTTTTCTTGGCAACCGTCGGTCCGATTGACACGAAATGTTACCATAGGAGCGCCTCCGACTGTAGAAATTTTATATTCATAATTATGACGTCATAGGTCACGTGGTTTGGACGCCATCTTGGAAAAACGTTACACCTCTATATCTTTCAAACCTTTCTGTGGAGAAAATTGAAACGTGGCTCATTGTAAATAACTCCATATGTTATCGATAGGTGTTGTTAACGATGACGTCATTGGTTCCATAATTATGACGCTATAATTTGACAGGTACAATGCTTAGTCTGATCAGTTTGAAATTTATTGAGCATGATTAGAGAATATAAATAAATAAAAAAACAATTATATTAGAGGATATAAGTTTATGATGTCATTGCTCACGTGGTCTGGCAGCCATATTGGATCACAAAAAAAGAAATGTTCAAAAACAGAAGAGTTGGCTCACACCAAGTTGACTGCACAGGGTAAGTATTCTATGAATACCATCAAGTTCTATATGTTTCGAGTCAACAATGAACCAACCATACACCGCTTCAATCCAGTGACTTTGCAGTCACGACAAAGGGATTGCAGTGTTATGATTATATTTACGATATTATTATTATTAATGTTATTATTATTATTACGATAACAATACTACTGTATTGAGAAACCTGTGCTAATTTGTCTGAAGCGGCCTGAAGATGAGGCATGAAGACATGAAGCCTAAGGCCTATCCGTACTGTCATTGGAAGAGCCGTAACGGCGATGCTTTCGACATTTGATGGTCATTTTAACAATCGGTTTGCTTGTGTTTCACACTGAATGAAAAAGGAAAGGGAGAACATGGCAATTGTGATATATGACAGGTTCGACGATATGTTCGGCCTGAATGGCATATACATCAAAATGGCGGTGTGTGGAGTCGACCATCGTATGCCGTAATGATATCACAGACTTAATCATATCCCATGACATATCACATGGCATGACATTCACCCCTGTCATGTGACCAAATCCTCAGCTCTGATTGGTGTACGTTTGTGAGGGACATACATACATAGTGTTGCGGATATGGGATTTGCATCCATCCATATCCGCTTGTAAATATTCCCCTATTTCCTCAATACTTCCCAACTCTCCCCAATCCCCCATTCCCTAGTCCCATTTTCTGTAAACAACACTCTGTAGACCCGACCTCCCCCTATTTCCCCCATTAAATGTCGCACCCAGGTTCACCGCATCTCATGTAAGACAACTATAGGACATCTTGCGAGATATTCTTAGTCTATGTCAGTTAAGGATTCGTTTCCATTAATTCTGACCCTTCGTTGCACCAGAATGTGATTGTATGGCACCGTTAGGAAGTTTAGGACCTCCCAATACCTCCCTGCAGCTCTTCCTCACAGTTCAGCAACAACAACAACAATGAGCGCAGGGAGTGCGCGTCCTCACTCCGGCTTGGTTGGTAGGGGTGGTGGGAGGGCACCAGGCCTTCCCAACGAGCCGCCATCGGACATGTGCTCGACGGGGTTACCAAACAGGGGCTCCCTGTCGGCTCCTCGTCAAGGGCGGAGCCCGGTAACCCCCGCACCCAATGGAAGCGGCGGACCGGCCCCAGTGGGGCGGTACCAACCAGCCGAGGGCGTGTCACTCCCCGCTGAGCATGCGCAGTGAGAGGGAGGTGACGTCAGATGCGCGCTGAGCTTGGAGCAAGCAAGACCACCTCCAAGCGCTGTGAGACCTCCCTGCATCTTTTGAACCGTGCTTTATCCTGTCCCCGAGCCAAGGTGCACCTTGTGCCATCGACCGACCTGCCCATTCCCGCCATCAATCCCCGTGTGAGTCTACCTTGTCCGTTTGTCCGTGGTCTGTCCGGGAATAGATAAGATTGTATTTAAGTGCCCATCTCTTCTGTGTCTTTACCTCACTCTGCCTTGTAATCTACCCCCTTTTCTCCACCACTGTAATTATACCCTCCTCCGGAGGTCTTGAGAACTGTACCCCCCTTGCGTCGTTTCCTCTTTCCCAGTCGTCGTGTCCTTTCCATCATTGATTTAGCATAGCGCGATTTGGCCAACGTCTGGGTGAATCGGGTGAGTGTAAGGGAAGAAACGGGGAGCAACTGTTCGGCCGCGGTGACCTCTGCTCGGTAAATAACATCCAATCCGCGGTCCGTAACAACTGGTGTCTGGGAGTGAGATACGAGGCCCGAACCAAAAAACAAAACAAAAAACATCTAGCCAAAATTTGGTCAAAATTATAAAGTACCGAAATTTGCTTTTGTTGTACAAAAACCCGAATTTTGAAAGTCGCGCTATGGGAGATCAAGACGGCTGGGTTCCGGTAGAGGAGAGTGAGGCAGGGTCGATCCAGGACCAAATTGAGGGACATGAGGAGAGTGAAGCAGTGAGGGCGGCAGGTTCGCAAAATGGCGGCGCTAGGCATGGGGAAGAGGAGCGCGAACAACAGGTCGGCGCCGCGCAGGGGATTGCGGTAGCTGTACCCGTGCCGCCGATGGACATGCAGGTCCTCATGGCGCAAATAGGGGCCCTGTTGGCCCAGAATAGCGAGAAATTGAGGGAGGACATGGGAAACCAGATCGGGGGTTTAAGGAATGACATGGGGTCCAATAGCGAGAAATTGAGGGAGGACATGGGGGCCCAGATCGGAGGGTTAGGGAGTAGAATAGAAGGATTAGACAATAGATTAGGGGAAATACAGGAGGGGTTAACGGGGGTAGAAAACAGAATGGCCGCTCAAGAGAATCAAATGGAAGGGATGAAAAAGGGGGTTAGAGGGGTTAGAAAACAGTATGGAAGGCAAATTGAGGGACATGAGGGACCAAGCGGAAAGGGAAGTTAAACAAATGGGGCAGCAGATAGAGGGGGTCAGAATGGGGGTAGAAACTAAATTGGATGCTCACAGGGAGGAAATGGAGCAGATGAGGGTGGCATCTGGGCAGGAGATGCAAGTGATGGGAGGAGAGATCAGAAGAGGTGTGAGTGAGGAGGTCGGAGGAGTGCGCGAGGAGGTGAGGCACTGTGAGGAGCGCATGGAGAAGGAGGTGAGAAAGGGGACTGTAAAATTGCAAGGTGGTATAGAGGAGTTGACGCTGGGAGTGGAACAGCTGACGGAGGGACAAAAAGAACTAACGGAGCAGGTTCAAAGGAACACTGCGGTACGAGGAGGGTTAAAAGCAACACAAAACGACATAAAAAATGACTTGATAGCGACACAGAGGCAATGTCAGATGGTACGTGAGGGACTGACAACGAGGTTGGACGAGGTGACAGAGGTAATGGAGACGAAGGACCGGCAGGTGAGGACGCACATAGAAACGGTCAAGGTAGCCTTAGAGGACGAACTTGAGGAGACGCACCGGGAAATAAAAGAGGTGAAGCAGAAATTAGAAGAAGTGGAAGAAGGGGTGAGCGAAATTAAGAAGCGACGGAGAGGGGATAAGAAAGAGATAAAAGAGGAAGTGAAAGAATTGGTCCAAAGTCTGTGTTCGGATCGTGATGATGTGCTCATTAACCGGATGAGGGATCCGCAGGTGATGGAGGAGAAGCGAAGAGAAAGAGGCCCCGGTGTAAGTGGTGACCAATATGGTCGTGCGTATGATGCGCCAGGTGATTTCATAAGCTTGGGGGTCGAGATGGACCCGGGTGTTCGTGAGAGGCCGTTGGTGAAGTGTGCGAAAAAGGAGGTGTGCGAGAAAGTCCGACTCTGGGGTGTGTGAGGAAAAAGTGCGCGCCAAGGAGTGAGGGTGCTGTCGAGAGTGAGTCGGTCGTAGCGCGTGTGCGAGGGAGCACATGGAAGCGCGGTGTGGTGAGTGTTACGGAGGAAGTAACGAAAGAGGGTGTGCAAGAGGATGTGCGAGAAAGGTGTGTAACGGACAGGTGCATGGGGAAAGAGTGTGCTGTCAAGAGTGAAGGAGAATGCACGCCTGTGGTGAGTGTTACAGAGGATGTAACGGGAGAGGGTGCGTGAGAAAGGTGTGTAACGGACAGGTGCATGAGGAAAGAGTGCGCTGTCGAGAGTAAGGGTGAGTGCGCTGTCGAGAGTAAGGGTGAGTGCGCTGTCAAGAGTGGTGGTGAAAGTAGTAAGAGTGGCATGGAGCGTGAGTTGGTGGTGGCAGGTGAGAGAGGATGTACACCTGGAATGGAAGGATGCACACCTGGAATGGTAGAGCGTGTGTGGGAATGCACACTTGAGTTGGTAGTGAGGCACGTGGTTGGGTGTGCGAGTGAGAGCACACCTGTGATTGTCACAGAGGAGGTGACTGAGGAGGGGGCGCGAAGAGGTGTGTTGGTGAGGTGTGCGAGCGACGAATGTGTGCCAAGGTGTTCGGTGGTCAGGTGTGTGACAGTCTGTGAGCGGAATGCGTGTACCTGGGTGTGTAAGAGAAGGTGCAATGACCAAGAGCAGGGAGAAGGCTGGATGTATGACCAAGAAAGGGGTAGCATATGCGTGTAAGCATGCAGGTGAGGCATCGACGGTAACCGGGTTAGCGGTTAGAACGACATTTAGCCGAATCGGGCCCTCGGTGCGCGTCGGGGAGCTTCGCGTGCCGCGAGGACCAGCGGGGATCCGAACCACGGCGGGTTCGAAAGGACTGCCGTACGCGATCCACGCTGGGCATCGCTTTGAACGGCCGCGTCCGTGCTCCACTAGGCGGAGCGGGCAGCCCGATAGGAAGGGTCGTCATGGCGACCCCCTTTTGTTGACGCGTTCCAGCAGGTCGCGATCGGGCCATGGGATGGCTCCGTGCCGAGGTGGTGCGTGGGATCTCGGCCCGGGTAAGCCCCCATCCCTGCACCGAATGCGGGACGTATCCAGCCGCTGGCACCAAACAACCCGCATTCATTGCTCGGCTTTACGAAGCCGGGCTGTAGAAGTGAATTGGCGCACCGAGAGGCATTAGTAAGTAGACTGTAATGATGAGGATAGTGGTCTGGACCCGAAATTAGAAAAAACAAAATTTGATGATTGGCAAAGGATTGGCAGTAATGATTGGCAGATGATGGGTAGTGATTGGCAAATTTTTGATTTGTTGAAATTTGATGTGCAAAATTGGTAGTGGGAGATGCCCGATGTGGTGGGATGGCAACTCTGTCATCCCTCACAAAGTGGGGGCAAATGCGCTATAGTTTATGGGGTGGCTATGACAACCGAGCCAGGGAGGGCTTGGTTATATTGATAGGATCTAGCGAAGATGACATTAGGTAACGTTAAGATTAGTTAGTGACAAGGGTACCTGTAGTGGGGATGTAGTAGCTTAGTGGATGATAATGACGTGGGAGCGCAATAGTTTAAAGGGAAGACGGAGGAGCGCGAGTTTTAGAAGGGAGTAGACAGAGCAGATGATGCAGTATGAATGGAAGTGCTGGTGAGCAGCTTCAAATGAGGCATCGGTGAGGCAATGCTCCGAGGTGTGTGTGAGTGTACAAGTGATGAATGAGAGAGCATTACGGATGAGTGTCATGGTGAGTAGTGAGTGTTGTGGATCAGCGCGAATGCGCTTGGGGGAGAGAAGGGTGCAGGCGGCACCAAGTATGAGAGCACAGGTGTGCAAGTACAGGTGTGTGGAATATATGGAGCAGAGAATGAGTGGTGTGGAGAGAGTTGGAGTAAGTGGTACGGAGTGGTGTGCGTGGTGCGAAGGTGTGAATGGGGGAAGAATGGACCCCCATCACGGATACCCGGGGCGGGTAGTGTAAGTGTTAGGTAGAGGGTACAGGTAAATTGTGGTTGGATATTGGCATCTGTGGTGCGGGTGGAAGAATGATGTTTGGATGGGTGCATTAGTGTTGTGGAAATGGCTGGGCGTGTAGCCTGTTAGTGTGTGTAGTTGGTTTGGGCACTCCACCACTGTGAGGATGTCGGCCAGGTGAGGCCGCAGGTGGGCTCTGGGAGCCGGTAGAAGCTGTGGATGGGGCCCGAGGATCCGGAGGGCGGACCCGGGTAGCCCAGTGCCAGAGGGCACCGAGTGGGGTGACAGAGCCAGGAGGGGCCTTCCCCAGTTAGTTAGGTTAGGGTGAGGAGCTAGGTAAGCTCGGGTGGCAACTGCAGTGGTGGAGGTGTGCAGGTGGGTAGACCTGCTGGGAGAGCTACACGTCGCAGCCCAGAAATTGTGCAAGGGCACCGGGAGATGAATCGGGGGAGTGAGACCCCAAATTGAGAAGCACCACAGTTTGGTCAATGGGAATTGGTTTTTAGAACCCATAGTGTAAGTTGGCCAATGGATTGGCAGGGAAAGACCCCGGGTAGTGTAAAGTGTGTTAATGTCATTTAGGAAATAGTTAGGATTGATGAACCTGTCGCACCATACGCAGCCACTTACCTGAGGTGATGATGATGACTCCACACCTGTGTTTTCTTTGTTTTGTGTTGCAGGAGAGGAGAATTGCTGTTTGGATTTGTGAGACGCATCACGACGTGGATGAGACATTGGGGTGATTCCATCTCTCCCTCCTTAGGAGGGACTGATGATGAATTGGTGATGGCAAATTTTGATGTAGAGTTGGAAATGGCAAATTTGATTGGTTAGGAGGGAGAGAAGACGAATTTGGTTTATGGGAGGAACGGGGAAGACAGTAGGGACATTTGTTGATGTGTAAAGTAGATGTTTATGGGTAGTGTTGTGTTTTGTGGATACAGTAAGGGGTAAGGGAGGGGCAATGTAGGTTACCTGGTGGGGGGGGGGGGGGGGTGGGTACGGTAGGAACGTACCTGTCTCACCTGGTTCCCATGTGCCCCCAGTGTGCATTACCTTGTATTGCGTGCACTTTTGCGCCCTTACCACCTTACTCACTTGTCTTCTTTTGTCTCCCACCTCCGAGGATCTGGCTTTGGGGCAGAGAGAGAGGAGAGAGAGGTGGTGGCTCCGCAGTTGTGGGCCTGTACTTCCGCTGCTTGCTGCCTGGATCGATACACCATATGGACCGCAATTTTTGTGGCCGCCCACAATGGACCGCAGTTCTTTTGCGGTCAAGCACCACCCGTGGATGGACCTAGGTCAACGTGGCACCTATGCCATACAGGTGAACCACTTTTAGTTGGCCCCCTGATGGCCACAATTAAGAAATGGATGCGGTTGGCGCCTTTCTTTATTTTTAAAGAAGCCAGAAGGCCAAGTGCACTCCATGAAGGCAAGACCAGCGGCAGAACATCGGCCGGCTGCGACACCACCGGTGACCATGGACACTTGATGGTGCATTGTTATTGAACACTTTATTGGTGCACCGGATGGTGCTGACTGTGCATTATGGGGTGGTGCTTTTGGTGCTTGGACGGGGTGCTCTGCACATTATTAAAGGCCATAGGGCCACAGGGCACTTGTGGGTTGGTGTATCGATGCTGGCATGCGTGCTCTCTCTATGCATAACATCTGCATGTGTTCCTCAAAGAACAGGTCCTGGATCGTAGTGTAAATATCAGTGTAGTCTTGTATAAATGATGCTCCCTACCGGCTGTATGTTTAGTTTGAGGATGCTTTCTGCGATTCGGTTATCCTGTGGGTGTGTTTCTGTTAGGAGAAGGGTGCAACGTCACAGGGGGACATATTTACTCATTTGTGAACATCTGTAAAACTGTCGCACTCAGGGTTGAGTTAATAGTAGAGGGAACTACATCTGAGTGCCACACTAAAGTAGGTAAAAATTTATCGGGTCAGGACGCCCCGAGGTCGAGAAGGGTGCAGTGTTGCGGATATGGGATTTGCATCCATCCATATCCGCTTGTAAATATTCCCCTATTTCCTCAATACTTCCCAACTCTCCCCAATCCCCCATTCCCTAGTCCCATTTTCTGTAAACAACACTCTGTAGACCCGACCTCCCCCTATTTCCCCCATTAAATGTCGCACCCAGGTTCACCGCATCTCATGTAAGACAACTATAGGACATCTTGCTAGTTATTCTTAGTCTATGTTAGTTAAGGATTCGTTTCCATTAATTCTGACCCTTCGTTGCACCAGAATGTGATTGTATGGCACCGTTAGGAAGTTTAGGACCTCCCAATACCTCCCCGCAGCTCTTCCTCACAGTTCAGCAACAACAACAACAACGAGCGCAGGGAGTGCGCGTCCTCACTCCAGCTTGGTTGGTAGGGGTGGTGGGAGGGCACCAGGCCTTCCCAACGAGCCGCCATCGGACATGTGCTCGACGGGGTTACCAAACAGGGGCTCCCTGTCGGCTCCTCGTCAAGGGCGGAGCCCGGTAACCCCCGTACCCAATGGAAGCGGCGGACCGGCCCCAGTGGGGCGGAACCAACCAACCAGCCGAGGGCGTGTCACTCCCCGCTGAGCATGCGCAGTGAGAGGGAGGTGACGTCAGATGCGCGCTGAGCTTGGAGCAAGCAAGACCACCTCCGAGCGCTGTGAGACCTCCCTGCATCTTTTGAACCGTACTTTATCCTGTCCCCGAGCCAAGGTGCACCTTGTGCCATCGACCGACCTGCCCATTCCCGCCATCAATCCCCGTGTGAGTCTACCTTGTCCGTTTGTCCGTGGTCTGTCCGGGAATAGATAAGATTGTATTTAAGTGCCCATCTCTTCTGTGTCTTTACCTCACTCTGCCTTGTAATCTACCCCCTTTTCTCCACCACTGTAATTATACCCTCCTCCGGAGGTCTTGAGAACTGTACCCCCCTTGCGTCGTTTCCTCTTTCCCAGTCGTCGTGTCCTTTCCATCATTGATTTAGCATAGCGCGATTTGGCCAACGTCTGGGTGAATCGGGTGAGTGTAAGGGAAGAAACGGGGAGCAACTGTTCGGCCGCGGTGACCTGCGCTCGGTAAATAACATCTAATCCGCGGTCCGTAACAATACATACATACAGACAGACAAAACTGTTCCAGATGGCTTTGCCCGATGGGCTACGCAGTAAAAACCCTAACCAGAAGGGTTATGATTGGACTATACAAACAATATTATATCGTTATGCCAAATATCGTGATACACCCGCATAATCCTGTCCTCTCGGCATGCACTATCTACACACCGTCTCCCTCTGTGCATATGTAATAAATAGATGGCAACTGAAAAAATTAACCGTATTATCCGATTATTTTTTAAATAAAGAGTGAATTTCTTTCTCCTTGTTTCTATTTCCAGAGCATTACAGATATCCACGAGCCTGCGCCGCATTGAAGCGAACGCCTTCAGCGATCTTCCTGAAATAACCAGTATGTGAGTGTCAGCGAGTGCTGCAGCCCTGGCGATGATGTGATTACCATGAATGTCTTGGAGAAAATATGTGAAATTCGGAGCAAAGATTGTGATCATTTTTTTTTTAGGTTGCGACGAATTAGCTTCATATTTATAAATGTTTTATCCTATTTACAGGTGCTCCCATCTGAACACCTGGTTCATGATGCTCATCGCACATGCCAAACAAATTTGTGCCCATCGTCTGCTGACGTTCTTACAATACATCTAATAGTACCCTAACGTCTACTAATGTCCTCATCCTGCACGTGGTTGATCTACAACCTCATACACGTGCCTTAGATCAATGCAAATATGATGAAGTGAACGCTGCCATCGGTTTGTCTTTTCTCAGCATCATCAAGAATGTGAGAAGTCTCGAAAACATCAGACCCGGTACCTTCCGTGACCTCCCCAAGCTAAATTATCTGTAAGTACCACGAGCGGTTCCTCTGCGCGTGCTTTGCGTTCACATCCCTCATGAGTGTGCGCCTCAAGATCCTTTAAATGAGTGTGAGCGCTCCGAGATCCTCTAAATGAGTGCGTGCACTCCAAGATCCTCTAAATGAGTGTGAGCGCTCCAAGATCCTCTAAATGAGTGTGAGCGCTCCAAGATCCTCCAAACGAGTGTGTGTGTGTGTGCTCCAAGATCCTCTAAGTGAGTGTGTCCACTCCCAGCTCCTCTACATATGTGTGTGCGCTCGAAGATCTTCTAAATGAGGGCGTGCACTCCCAGCTCCTCTAAATGAGTGTGTGCTCCAAGATCCTCTAAATGAGTGTGTGCATGCCAAGCTCCTCTAAATGAGTGTGTGCGGTCCTAGATCCTCGAAATGAGTGCATGTGCTCCAAGATCCTCTAAATGAGTGGGTGCGGTCCTAGATCCTCGAAATGAGTGGGTGTGCTCCAAGATCCTCGAAATGAGTGTATGTGCTCGAAGATGCTCTCAATGAGTGCGTGTGCTCCAAGTTCCTCTAAATGAGTGCATGAGCTCCAAGCTCATCTAAATGAGTGTGTGAGCTCCAAGCTCCTCCACAACTGGTCGAATTTGCTACCATGCCTTCGTGAAAGCTTTCAGAAAAAACAGTTGCTTGGAAATGATTAAAGAAGCTCTAAAGTGTAGGAATGGGAAATGTTTCAGCAATGAGATCGCAATGAAACAATAGTTTGCTGGCAGATGACATGCGATTTTAATTGATGGCATATGGTTGCACACTAAGCTGCTTGGCTTTTGGAGTGAATCTGGATGCTGCACAAGCAGGGCCATTGTTGTTTGGAGACCATTGTGAGTTTATTTGGGAAAAGGTATTATCCGCAAGTTGGTGCCGATCTGAGAGTATCTCTGATTTGTTTTGATTTGGCTTGGCTTTTAAATCCATTGATCCCTTGGGAAAACATAAATGCTCTGGAAATATAAATTAAATTTCATCATTTCAATGATTTGGTGGTTCATATTAATCATGTTGTTATTTTTGTCCGACAGTTCAATGCAGACATAACGCACTCACCTTTGAGCTGCCAAATCCTGGGTTCAATTCGCAAACTGACGATAAACTTCCATCCTGGTGTTGCGCAAGCAGGGCGAGGCATTGATGTGTGCACCGTCCATCTGATGGACGATAAGCCGGATGTCCCATGTACTAGTTACCATTAGCTGAAGAAGGTGAAGATAAGCATTAGCTGTTGGACCATAAAGATCCCATAGTGTCTTTCCTGAAGTGTACTCGGATTATTTCTGGCACGCTGATGGACAAATTAATTACAAATGGTAGTAGCTTCCCATATAACAATACAGTTGTATGGGTAAAGTCAGTAAGACAAGCATTACATTGCATACAAGAATAAAATGATGGAGTATTTTAAAACATGATCCCATAAAATGAATGGAATTATGTTAATATGAATGTTTCTTTTTCCAGCATCATCTCAAACACTGGAATTTTCAGTTTTCCCCAGCAGTGGTCGATTCATTCCACCAGCATATACTTTATCTTGTGAGCAACACACACAAACATGATGTGAACAGAATGCAATGAGATGCAAACATAAACAAGAAAGAGCAATCAGAGATTGCAGGCCCTCGCCAGGATATGTTTTTGGTGGTTTTTAAGGGTTTTGTGTTCAAATATAGCGGCCGAACCACGTGCCCGATGTCATAATATATTTTTTTCTCCACCAATTTATCCCTAGATAACGCTTAAGAAATTTCATCTTGATCAGATGAAGTTTTGTGCTTGTCGAATTATGACGTCATAATGGAGGCACCTGTGACGTCATCATTAACATATTTTATTCCCCATGGAGAGTTCTTTACAATGACCCATGTCTCAATTTTTTCTATTCAGCACTTTCGGAGATATAGATGTGCAAAGTTTTTCGGTTTTTCTAAGATGGCGCCCGTACTACGTAACGTATGACGTCATAATGGAGGCACCTATGATATCGTCATTAACATATTTTATTCCCCATGGGGAGTACTTGACAAGGAGCCATGTCTCAATTTTTTCTATTCAGCGCTTTCGGAGATATAGAGGTGCAAAGTTTTTCAGTTTTTCCAAGATGGCGCCCGTACTACGCAACGTATGACGTCTTAATTATCATTTAAAAAATTATACAGGTGGAGGTGCACATATGGTGAAAATATCCTGTCAATTGGACCAACGGTTGCAGAGAAAATCATATTTATTCTTTGCGGACAACAACAACAGGCATTTTAAGGCCATTTTCCCTGCAAGAGCAGGGGTCAGCCTTGCAGTCCCCATGACAATCTTCTCCATTTTGCACTATTTTCTGCATCCCCCCTTGCCCTCATTTCTTCTTCGACCATCTTTAGCCAAGTATTTCTCGATCTTCCCCGTCCTCTACTTCCTTCTACATTCATTTCCATCACTCTTCTCAACCAGTCACTTTCATCCTTCCTCAACACATGACCAAACCATCTCAACCTGTTTCTCTTCACAGCATCCATCAGAGGCTCTATTCCCATCATCTTTCGCAATTCATCATTTGTCTTCCTCTCTCTCAACGATACTCCACACATCCACCGAACCATTCGCATTTCCACCCTTTCCAGCCTTCGTTGCTGCTCTACGTTCATTACCCATGTCTCACTCCCATAAATCATAACACTTCTCACACTTGCAGCATACACCTTCCCCTTCAGCTTCAATGACACTCCCCTCCTCGTCAGCACGCCACTAAGTTCCCGAAACTTCTTCCATGCACATCTCACTCGAGCAACCGTTGCCGAGTCTGATCCACCTTCTCCATTCAACATGTCTCCTTGGTAACAAAATGTTTTCACACCTTCCAGCTTCATGCCATCTCCAAGATCCAACTCAACATTTCGTCCATCTGCAGCTCCCTCTGTGCAGACCTTACACTTGAATGTAGCTGCCACACTGGTTAATGACCCTCTCAAACCACTACATTTTTGATGAACCCACTCAGCGCACATTGTACATTGATTGGAATTCACTCCGACACCCTTCCTACACACAGCACACGGCCACTTCCCAGTTCTTTCCACCTCACCACATGCTTTACCACTTGCCATCACCTTCGTTTTTCCGATATTCACCTTCAGACCTTTTGTCTCCATACATTCCTTCCACTTGTTCATCTTCTCCTTCAGTCCATCCGTACTTTCTGCAATCAACACCAGATCATCTGCATACAACAACTCCCACGGTAAACCCTCCTTTACGTTCCGAGCCAGCACCTCCATCACAGCCACAAATAGTAGTGGACTTAGTACCGATCCCTGATGCACTCCCACCTTCACCTCAAACTCACCACTGCTCCCGTCCTTCGTCCTTGCAGCTGTGCGCGCTCTTTTGTACATTGCCATCACTACTCTGATCAACCATTCCTCCACTCCTAACTTCCTCAATGCCCATGTCACTACTTCACGTGGAACCCCATCGAATGCTTTCTCCAGATCAACAAACCCAAGAAACAACTTCTTCCTCTTCTCCATGTACTTCTCCTGCAACTGCCTCACAATAAAAAGCACGTCTGTCATTCCTCTTCCTGGCATAAATCCAAACTGCATTTCGTTGATCTTCACCTTCTTCCTTATCCTCCTCTCCAACACCCTTTCCAATACCTTCATTCCATGCTCCAATAACTTTATCGCTCGGTACGAGCCACAGTCCAGAGGGTTACCTTTCCCCTTGTATAGAGGGACGAGGGTGCTCAGTTCCCAATCCACTGGAATGCGGCCTTCTTTCACCACCAGATTGCAGATCTCTGTCATTTTCTTCACACCCCAATTTCCCGCTGCCTTCAACATATCTCCCACAACTCCCGTCGGCCCTCCCGCTTTTCTACTCTTCATTGCTTTTATCGCTTCCTCAACTTCCTTCTCGGTTATCTTCTCTGCCAGTCCTAAAACTGGGTTACTCTCTATGTTGCCATCCCATTCATTCTCTGCATTCAACAGTATTTCCATATATCTCTTCCATATTCTTTTAATTCCATCTGGGTCCACAACGATTTTTCACACTTCATCCTTCAAGCAACTCAATCCCATCACATCACACCTCTCTTTCGCTATCTGCTTTGCAATCCTGAATACCGCTCTCTGACCCTGTTCCAAATCCAAGCGTTCTCCGAACATTTTCCTACATGCCTCCTGCGCCTTTGCTACCTCTTTCTTTGCAGCCTTCTTGGCTGCCTTATAACTTTCATGCTCTGCCTTTTCTGCCCCCATACCCTTCGCCTTCTGCCACTCCTTGAACCTCTTCCTCTTCTCGTCAATCTGCTTTCCAACTTCATCATCCCACCACCATGTTTCCAAGTGCCTCGGTGGTCCTTTTGTCCATCCACATACCTCACCAACGGCTCCCAACAGACTATCTTTCATTGACATGCAACCACTTTCAAGCTCAACCACATCATCCTCTACCACACTCAGCCTCTCTTTGAATGCCTCCCTCACTGTCACCTCTTTCAACCTCCACACCTTCATTCTCGGTTGGTACTTCACTCGCCGAGCTCTCCTCGCACCTTTCACCCTTATGTCGCAGACAACCAAGTGGTGCTGTGAAACAGCCTCCTCCCCTGGGATCACCTTTGTGTCCTGGAGGTGCCCCCTATCTCGCCTACGCACCAGCAGGTAGTCAACGGTTGTCGTCGACCCACCTGACATGTATGTAACAAGCTTATTATCCTCTTTCTGGAACTGGGTATTACAAATCAACAAATCAGCTCCATCAGCAAACTCCAAAATCCTTTCACCTTCTCCATTTCTCACACCATATCCGTAACCCCCATGAACTCCCTCAAAACCGTCCATACTCCTTCCCACATGTCCATTTAGGTCTCCTCCTACCACAACAACTTCCTCATCTTTCACATTTTCCATCAGCTTCTCTAGAGCACACCAGAACTTGTCCTTCTCTTCATCGCTCCGACCAACCTGCAGAGCATATCCCGAGATGATTTTCACCAAGAGCTTTCCAATCATCATTTTCACCATCATCAACCTTTCACTCACTCTCGTCACACTCCACACTGTCTGCAAACTCCTCAGAAAACAGGACACCAACACCATTCACGCCCTCCGGGCACCCTTGCCACACAAACTTGTATTTCTGTCCCTGACTACCCTTCACCATTCTCACACCACTTCCCTTCCATCTCGTCTCCTGCACACAACATATGTCCACTCTTCTTCTGACCAATACTTCCACCACTTCTCCTGATCTCCCTGTCATTGTCCCTACATTCCATGTCCCAAACCTCAGAAACCGATCTCCACGTCGGGCATCAGACGTTTCGTCGTCATAAATGGAATGATTTCCACCCTTGCTTTGATCGGGTTCCCCACCTTGAGTTTTGACGAGAGGGAGTGGGGTCCCCCACAGGGTACTTCGGGCTGTACCTTGCCCATATGTAGTCGTAATTGTCATGGTTTTCTTTTTGAGGCAATGTTTTTATCATCAAAGAAAATCAAAGGAAGGGCGGTTGAATCAAATAAATAACATGTTTAATTATTATTTACAATGATCTGTAGAAGAACAGAGACACAGGGCAGTCTTATACAGTCTTAACTTATCTCCCCGGACAATGGGCCCATTCACACTCACAGGGGGATGAAGGAAGGATTGTTCATGTGCTGAACGCGCCGGCTTTGTTGTTCAGGAACAGCTCACCCGGCATGGCCCTCTGCCGGTCACAGCACTTCCCTCGACGAAGGGAGGCCGGTAGGCGGGAGGGACCCTCGCGGCGCGTATCTCGAACAAAGGCAGGCAGGAAGATATGCGCGTCTCTCGCCCGGCCCGGCGGTCCTTCACAGCGCGATTAATACAACTCCGTGCTTTCACTCTCGTAACTCAACGGAGGATCTGACTCAAGCTCAACCGCGAACCCAATTTGTAACTCAATTCAACACCGCGCACTCTCAGAACTCTTAACTTGGTTCAGCGCACCTCTCCTCAGAACTGAGGTGGGGGCTTCGCGCAAAGGGTTATATTGCCACACCCTTAGCCCGCATCGAATGTTCCAAACCACGCCTTTTGACGCAGTGGTAAGCCACTTCCCTCGAGCCATGATTGGCGGCTCGTGCTTACCGGTCACTCCCACTTCTCCTGCCCCACCTTCCTTTGGCCTGGATCGACTTGTCAGGCCGGCCTCGTGGTAATTTGCGCCAAAACTCAAAGCATCGAGGCGGCATAAGCATTGTAAGGAGACCTAACTCTCATTATTCTACTCAACGCAAAACTTCACATAGGAAAGGTCTACGCTTACATTTACTATGAAATAACTGAGCTTAAACGAGGCTACATGTTGTAGTGTGACTAACTATGAGGGGAAAATTAACCTTTATTTGCAAAAACACAAAACCGCAACAATATATTTGTGCTCAGTTCCTTTTTATTTGTATATGTTGGGGTCTGACTTCTGATTTACAGTATACGGGTGTTTCAAAAAGATGGACCCGATTTGAAATCGCTATATCTCTGCAACCACTAACCGCCCATAAATGAAACTCTTACCACTTGAAAGGGCGGGGCATAAAGTTTCAAATGACTACCGCTAGATGCCCCTCCCAGCGCACCAACAGCCTCTAGCTTCAGTCATTCACAAGATGGCGACCCCGCAACACAAGGCGTTTTGTGTTCTGCATTTCAGCAAGACTGAATCTGTAATTGCGGTGCAGCGTGCGTTTCAACGGGGTTTTGGCATTGATCCGCCAATGCCAAAGTGCATTCGTCATTGGTACCGACAACTTGAAGAAACAGGCTGTTTATGTAAGGTGAAGAGCCCAGGGTGACCACGCACTTCAGAGGAAAACGTGAGAAGAATTCAAGAGTTTTCTGCGTAGCCCGCGCAAGTCCACTCGTCGTGCCAGCTGAGAACTTGCGATCCCTCATACGACTGTCTGGTGTGTGTTAAGGGGACGTTTAATCATGAGGCCATACCAGTTGCAACTGGTACAGGCTCTTCGTACAGGTGACAAAGGAAAGCGTGTAGAATTTAGTGATGCGATGTTACAGAACATGGAAGACAGCTTCGTACCGCGTTTGATTTTTAGTGATGAAGCAACGTTTCATCTAAGCGGTAAAGTTACCCGTCACAATGTGCACATATGGGGACTAGAGAATCCACACGAAACTGTAGAGCATGAGCGTGATTCCCCAAAAGTGAACGTGTTTTGTGCCATTTCTCAAATAAAGGTTTATGGCCCTTTCTTTTTCGAGGGAAAAACAGTTACGGGGCAAACCTATCTCGAAATGCTGCAGAACTGGCTCTTTCCACAACTTAATGAAGATTCCGATGACTTCATTTTTCAGCAAGACGGAGCACCGCCACATTGGCACCTGCAGGTTCGACGCTTTCTAAATGACACACTGCCTCAACATTGGATAGGTCGCACAGGACCCCAAGACTTGGCGCTACACTCTTGGCCCCCAAGATCCCCAGACATTACACCCTGCGACTTTGTCTTGTGGGAATACGTCAAAGACCATGTTTTTGTGCCACCATTAGCGACTAATCTGGATGACCTCAAAAACAGAATTTTTTTTTTTTTTTTTGTATACTGAATCGAGGCTCGTGAAAGAGCTAACATTTATTTCACAAACAAATCAACCAGACAAACAAAATATACAAAAAGAGGGAGCGGACGACAAGATGGGGAGAGAAGGGGAAGCACACAACCACAACATTTGAGAGCAGGGAGAAGTGTGGGAGGGAGAGGGCTTGGGGGCAGGAGGCGTGGGAAGGGGAGTGGGGGGGGGGGGGGGGAAAGGTATAAAACACAAGGGGAAATCATGGCAGCGGTGACTTCAGTGAAAGAAGACACTCTGAGAGACGTTTGGGACGAATTCAACTATCGTCTCGATGTTGTCCTTGCAGCAGGTGGAGGGCACATAGAGCATTTATAAAATGGTTAGTAAAACTTGATAACTCATTAAACCGTTTGTATATTTTTGTGTAATTGTAACATGTTGCCATCGTGAAATATACTGCTTTGAAATTGGGTCCATCTTTTTGAAACACCCTGTATATTCAATCAGAGCACAAAATATGTTTGGCCGAGCTCCCACACCACCCCCCCAGCACCATCCACCCCATCCCCTCTCCACCATTCCATCGTCCCCCCACAACCACTGATCATCATCATCACTAACCCACACCCACCATTCCCCCCTTCCCTCACTCCCGGGGAAGGCAGGCATGGTCAAAGATACCTATGCCTCTGTAGCGACGTGTGGGTGGGCACACGTAACATGCCGATCCACGCTCGTATATATGACAGTGCTATGTACATTTTCATTTTCCTTGGTGATAATATTTTTGAACGAATGACATGTGTGACATTGCCATCTTTTCACTCAGTTCATGATGCTATGATCACAGGTTCAAATACCGTATACTGTGTTGATTTGTCAGTAAATATCCCGAGAATCTATGCAAAAGTTCACTGATGTCTTCAAAATGTCCTCGTGATATCTGTACTTGCAAGCTCCTCCACAAACCTTCTAACCCTGTTTGGATAGAGCCGAATAGGGTTCAGATGGTTCAAATATGCCAAATAGAAGCAGAGTTCAAATACCCCATGGTGGAATATTTGGGACAAATTTGATCCGTTCATATTGTCTTTATGATGTATGTATCTAGTGTGTGCATTTTCACGTTTGAGAAAGAGTCCCATCATGTTTGTTGTATGTATCTATCCAAATGAATTATTCATCGTTAATTTAGAGAAGTCACCTGGTCTCAGTTATCTAATTGACGTTTTGCATCTCAACACTTTCACCGTCTCACTGCTGATGTTGCACCACTGCTGTTCCAGGGAAATAACATTTAACCTCAACATCCGCATCATCCCTCAAAGTGCATTTGAAGGGATCTGTGAAAACCCCTTAACCCTGTGAGTATGCAACTTTTGTAATCTCTTTCCCTTTTTCTTAACTAGAGGACAATGTAATTGGGACTGGAAGGATAGCCTCGAGGTACCCTTGCCTCTGAGATGTGTAGCCTGGGTTCCAATCTTGGCCGAGATATGTAACTCTCATCTTGGTGCTTTGCATGTAAGGCAAGGTATTGGTGTATATGCCATCCCTCGGATGACCCTTAAACTGGGCGTTCCGTCTGCCAGCAATCGTTGGTGGACGTTAAAGATCCCACAGTTTCCTTCACAAAGATTAGGTGAGGTACTCTGACCAAATTCCAAAATCCTCCTCTGACCCACAGCGTGCACTGCATCAGTGGCAAAGCTGCGCCCCTGGCAATTGATGTTGCCCGCAACCCTGTGCTGAATGCAGAAGAAACGCAAAGCTCTGGAATTGCCCTACATTTTCCAAAACTGTTTCGTTGTTGAAGAAAATTAAGGAGTTTTGACTCAACTGTTCGTACAAAGGGAGATTTTCAATTAAAAAAGGAAGTGAAGTATGGTATTAACTTGTGACGTTCACGTATGTACTTATACACTTGATTCATGAAGGCTTCCTTTTGGGACTTTCATTGAAAAGATTGTTTTTATTCGTGTTGTTTTCTTCTCTTGAAGCCGCCTCTACTCCAATGGGATCACCGAGATTAAAAGCCGTGCTTTTAAAGGTGTGAAGACCTTCCAAATGTAAGTTTCTTGTGTGAGTAGGTGTATGTCAAGTTCAACACAAATACAACAAGAAAGATCAGAGATTGATGGATTCGGACGGAATTTGGTGGACAGGTTGGGTGACTGGGTGTATGAAAAGGACGAACTGATTCGATTTTGGTGAAGATGCAGATGCAGATCCGGCCTATTATTGGGATGCAAAACGTAAATTGTTCAACCCGGCGGGGGTATGTGCCCCACCAAGTGCTGATCTAGTTGTCTTTGATAACACTTGGCCAAGGCCGGGTTCAAACTGCTGACCTCCCATACTCACAGCGGATGCTGTAAGCATTACACCACCGAGTCTGGTGGACTTTAAGTTGCTTCGGCTTGCTTTGATTGCCGACAGAAAAGGATATGACTATAAACTCAACCATTGCTTTGCAGACAGGGTATGGTATTAGTACTCTACAGTTGGACCCTGCTATTCGCAGTTCCGCTATTCGTGGATTGCGCGTATTTGCAGGTGATAAAATGAGACCTGTTTCTCTATTCGCGGAAAAGTGTCCCGCAAATTCACGGTTTATTTTCTATTCGCTGCCGTGTTCCGTGAAATCGCGGGGCTTTTTTTTTTTTTACTATTCGCGGCCGTGTTCCGTTGATTCGCAGTTTTTCAGGAGCGCAATATATTTTTTTCACGAGCCACTAGATTGACACATCTATAAAACCCATCTTTCACCAGCAATGCACAAAGCAGCTGGACATACATACGCAAAAAAACATCTACGAGCCACCAGCATGACCTGATTCTACATTCTCTGGTGTGTGCTTTGCGTTTTCATGGCTTTTGCGACTGCAATTTTTAGCCGCACTATAATCGAGACCTTCGCGGGATGTTCCACCAGCTGCATAACACATCATCCCCGCAAGTTGCTGTGCAGAATGAAAACACTCCACAGTATCTATTAGTGCAAATTACTGTCTCCCTTTTCCCCAATGAAACTGGCACGGCATGCATTCACGGATTTTCATCGACATTCGCGAGATTTGTCTCGCCATTTCCGGGATTATTGTCGACATTCTTTGGATTTGCCTCACCATTCACGGATTGTGCCTCGCCATTGGTGGTTTGGTCCTCTCTAGTCGCGGATGTTCGCGATTCGGGAACCTATCCCCCCTTTTTCCATTGAAACAATGCCCCACTATTCACGGTTTCACAATTCGCGGATTTTCCAGGAACGTATCCCCCATGAATAGCAGGGTCCCACGGTACATCATTGGGTGGATAACGTGTGCATAACATTGAGGCCTCTTGGCTTTTGCAGCCTCTAGGTGCTGGCACAACTCGAGGGTGATGAATTGAAGTGGTATCCACTGTTCTTATTTGTTATCTCCCTCCTGCAGTGTGTTTAGACTGGAAGACATATAGTCAACTTGACACAAAAACATCTTCAGAAGCAGGATTTTAGGAGCAAGCTGCTTTGAGTTATCTCAAAAGCAGAGGCCTATTATCCCATATAAAACCACCTTTAGAGGCCATTTTTCCCCGCAAGCGGGGGTTGGCCTTTTTCGGGAACTGTGGTTGTTGTTGTTTTTCGGTCCCCTTTTTGAAGCAATGTTTTACGGCCGGATGCCCTTCCTGACGCCAACCCTTTTTGCCGCCTTTAACGACAAGCAGGGAATTACCAGTGAACTGGTACTCAATTTGCCGACCTCGGAAGGATGACAGGCTGAGTCAACCCCCCTGGCGTTAATTCAGCGATTGACCGGGATTCGAACCCAGGATCCTAGGATCCTAAGCCGGCACCCTAGCCACGAGCCCAACACCAGGGATCTAGTTGTCCAACACCCATATACGTCATTAAATTGTCCATTATTTGCTATTTTCCTTGTAATTCATGTAAAGGTACACTGATGGCTCCCAAACTCCTCCGCAGTTTGTGATGTTTATACAAGGCCTTTGACGAGCATTCCTCACTGCAGAAAGATTAACTCTTCTTCGTTCACTCTCGTAGCCTCTCATTGTGGACCACATCCTAAAAGAGACATTTTCAATGTTCAGTATAATTTCAACTCAAATCTTACATGAAGTGGCCTTCTACATACGACACATGAAAAAATGTTGCTGAAGATCTTTTACCCTCTTTTTGGTCAAATTTATGCCATTTTGAAAATAGTTTGTTGTACATACGAAGTCCCCTTTGGGGTGACTTTAATCTGTTTCTTTTATTTCTCTCAATGTTTGGTTGGATAGAGACTTAAAAAGAAACAACCAATTACAAGTATTCAGCAGTGCAGCTTTTGATGGGATTCTGCAAAGACCTCAAGTTCTGTAAGTACATCCATACACGGCACACTAATCATAAAAGCCTTTGTCTCCACCTATTTTCTTAACTTTGTTCAGTGCTATTTTGCCTTTAAATTTTTCTCTCTCCCTTTTGAATTGTATTTAGACTGGAAGAGATATAGTCAACGTGACACAAAAACATCTTCAGAAGCAGGATTAAATGAGCAAGCTGCTTTGAGTTATCGTAGAAGTGAAGGCCTGAATTGGCTAACAGACTACTCAACCTTGATGTCAGGAGAGATTTTCAATACAAACTAGAACGGCACTCAGTAGAGAGCATTCCTCCGCCAGGTGAACAGTTTACGTTTTGTATCCCAGGTGAGACCAGAAATTCACAATACAGAATCACATTTAATTAAAATCATCCGTCCACAACTTTTCGAGATATCCTGCAACAACCTTTTGAGATTTGAGATATATCGTTTTTGGTCCTATCTCCCAATGGTGAAGAATCACTTACAAAATTAAATAATTCTCATATCCGAATCCATATTCAGATCTTCACCAAAATCGAATCAATTAGTCCTTGTCACACACACAACCTGACCAGTGACCACCACGTATCGTCCAAACCCATCCACAACCTTTTGAGATATCCTGCTATATATCGTTTTTGGCCCTATCTCCCAATGGTAGAAACAGAAACCCATCTCCCAATGGAAGAAACACTTAAAAAATTCTAGTAGCCTGATCAGAATCCCTATCTTCACCAAAATCTAATCATTTCGTCCTTTTCACATTCTTCAAATTCGTCTCTTCCAAATTTTGTCCGAATATATCCACAACTTTTTGAGATATCTTGTTCACAAACAGACAGGCAGGGGTGAAAACAACCTCCATCCACCTTTGGTGGCGGAGGTAAAGACAGGGTGCTGCCCACTCTTCAAAGTAAACCACAAAGTGGTACAGCGAGAGCAGGCACTCTGTGGTTTCACTGTGGATATTGTAACGGTCAGGGGGTCTCTAAGACCAATGTGCTTGCCAGGTGGATAGGGGAGGAGAAGATGCCATGTCCCCCCAAATTTGGCCGAGCAATGCCAAAGGATGGTTTTCCTTCCCCATACTAATACTTTGGGGCTCAATAGGCCCTCAAAAAGTCCATTGCCCTACCCCTGTTCTATTCCAGCAGGAAATTCCCTTTAATTGCTTTATATTGCAGAGTTTCTGCTCTGAGATGTGCTGTCAACTGCAGGACCTTATATAGAAAGGTGTGTTTCTTTCTAAATCATGTCCAATCAGTTGAACTAGCCACTGGTGGACTCCAATCAAGTTGCTGAGATATCGCAAGGATGATCAAAGGAAGTTGGATGCACCTGAGCTCAATTTCGAGTGTCATAGCCAAGGATTGAATATTCCGAGACATTTCAGCTTTTCATTTTTAATTAATTTGTAAAAATTTCGAAAAAAAATATTTCACTTTGACATTATGGGGTATTATTTGTAGATCAGTGACAAAAGCACCTCAATTTAATCCATTTTTAATTCAGGCTGCAACACAACAAAATGTGAAAAAGTCAAGGGGTGTGAATACTTTCTGAAGGCACGATCTAGGAGTCCTGATTTAACCCCATACAAATCTTTTATTAAACTGACATATGTGGAAAAATTACATGCCCAGACCAAGGAATCGTACCCAGGTCCTCTGGAAAGCTTGTAGCAGTGCTCTGCCATCTGAGCTATCTGGGTGACCCTGACCATTAAGCCATTTAATTCCCTTTAAGCCAGCCATTAAGCCCGATTAAGCCATTTTAGCCCGATTAGGCCATTTTAGCCAGATTAAGCCATTTTAGCCCGATTAAGCCATTTGAGCCCGATTGATGCAAGTTTCCCACACATATGTTTGCCACTCTCTTTTAAAAAAAATTTTTACTAAAAAAATCTTTTTTGTGGGGATGGCCTAAACCTAAAGAAAAGGCATATGCCAGCAAACCCGCTAATTTGGACGAACTTGAAAGTTCTATCTGCAAATATTTTTGCCAACTTGCCAAAGGAGTTTCTTCGGCGATCAATGGAAAATGTTGTTGTACAATTGAGAAAATGCTGGGAATGCAGGAGCTCACATTGAAATTCGATGTTCACAAATTAAAACTACGATAAATGGCATTTCAGGAAAAATATTTTGGTGTTTGTTTTATTTACATGAACAACGTGGTATCTCCTGTCTTCCTATTTCTTGCCACCACCATCTTTGAACTGCAATTACAGACTGCTAAACCTCATACCGTAAATCAATCTGCATTCTCTGAGCAACTGTTATTTTCTCAGCCATAATAGATCTGAAAAACCGAAAAAATTACATTTATGGCAATAAATAAGCTTTCAAACAACAAATTAATGCTCTACCTATAATAGCAATATAGAGTTATAAAAGCAGGCAGCACACTTTTGTCAACATTTGGTTGAGAAAATGATATATAATTTTCCACTGATGTAGATTTTCTAAAGGCTTTTTCTGAAGTATAAAGTAAATAAAGACTGGTTTTCCAATAAGTTTGCATGATAAAAGCTAATAACGGTGATAGAAGTATGTTGACATGTCTGCTGTTGATGCAAGTTCTCCGTTACTTTACCCTTGTCTCTGCGCAATAGTAGTTCCCCCTCTTGTGTTTCTCATTCTCAAATGCAGTGACGTATCTGAAACAAGAGTGGGGTCCCTTCCTTCACGAGGCCTGGAAAAAGTGCAACAACTGACGGCACAAAAAGCATACTGGCTCAAAAAGCTCCCACCAGTTTCAGCGCTGCCCTCACTTACCAAAGCCAGCCTCACATATTCATGTCACTGTTGTGCATTTCGTGAACAAAAAAGGGAGCTTCAGAGGTGAATTCTTCTTGGGCTTCAAATGGCAATAAATATGAATCTGTGCCAACCGGTGAAGCATGATGGTGGCACCATTTTCCAGTACCAAGTGTGTGACTAACAATACATGCCTAATATGTAAGCCTTTTATTTACAATGAATTGTTTTTTGTAACTGAAGACTGATTTCTATCCCCTGGTCAGACCAGATATCTGTGATACCACATTCCTGGATGTTGCAATTCAGCAAGAATACCCGCGATACCAATACTTGGCTTCCATCGGCAACGACAGTCCAGCGACCCCTGTGGCAGAGTACAAGCTTCATGCCCACTTGGAATTTAACATGAGCCTTGCAGAAGGCTCCATGATGGGCTTTGGAGACCAGATACGCGTTACAGGTTTCATTAACGAGAGCAAGTTTGACGACTATAACCTCGACTACTACCAATCATTGTGCGTGGTGGAAATGGATTGCCAGCCCGCACCCGACGACTTCAATCCTTGCGAGGACATCATGGGCGATTGGTTTCTACGTGCGACTATCTGGCCCGTGGCTTTGCTTGCAGTTCTCGGGAACCTAGTAGTCCTGGTGGTACTTTTGTCTAGCCAATACAAGCTCACGGTTCCACGTTTCCTCATCTGCAATCTTGCCATTGCCGACCTATCTATGGGCGTCTACCTGCTTATGGTGGCCGTAACTGATATGCGGACTCAAAGTGATTTCCACAACCATGCCATAGATTGGCAGAACGGATCCGGATGCACCACGGCAGGTTTCCTCACCGTCTTTGCAAGCGAACTATCTCTTTTCACACTCACGGCTATCACTATGGAACGTTGGCACGCCATTACGCACGCCATGCGTCTTGATCGCAAGATGCACCTGCGCCAGGCTGGTGTCATAATGCTTGTGGCCTGGATCTTGGCGATAACTCTCAGCACTTTACCACTGCTTGGCATCAGCAGTTACTCAAAGGTGTGCATTGTTGCAATTTCAGATGAGGTGCGGTGAGATTTTGACGTTTGTGTTCCTCGTGTGAGGCAATCAAAACCTTATTCCAAATCCAAAGTAGCAGCATGAATAAAATATATAAATATGAATAAATTTCTGCAAGAAAAGTCAACAGGTTTATCTTCCAATTCAAATTTGGCGAAGCATAAACCCTTCTGGCTACATGCAGACTGACCAGGTGGATGAGTGAAGAATTGATATAAAATTTATCCTCGCATTATTCAATACTAGCAACGGTACCCACCCTACGGGCGGGGCTTCAATTGGGAGGACCAAATTAAAAAGGCAAAATATCAGAAATTGAAGGCTTTTTTTTCTTTTAAACCATTTATATAAACATCCGTTAAATCATATCACACGCAAATCATCAAAATCTAAACAGTATTTGTAGAATTTCAATAAAAGCCACATCACTGTTCATATCGGTAAATATTATTCCATTGTGTTTGGGAAAATTGGAAAAATTGGGAATTGGAAAAACAATATAGCCTATTTTACTCCAGGGGGTCCCAGGATTACCCACCCAAAATTTTGTTGTAATCGGTTCAGCTGTTTTTGCAGTACCTGGGAACAGATGGACAGACATTTGGTGAATTGTAGTAAGATAAAAGCCACATCACTGTTCATATCGGTAAATATTATTCCATCGTGTTTGGAAAAATTGGAAAAATTGGGAATTGGAAAAACAATATAGCCTATTTTACTCCAGGGGGTCCCAGGATTACCCACCCAAAATTTCGTTGCGATCGGTCCAGCCATTTTTGCGGTACCTGGGAACACACGGACAGACATTTGGTGAATTATAGTAAGATTATCTGCTATTTTGTGAAGAAATATATTTTAAATATTTAGCCGTTTGCAAAACAATATCCGAGTAACTTGTGAATCATAGAAGAATAAAACCCGATTAGTTACCCCTGCCAAAGAGCTTTTCTCTGATGGCAGCCCAGTCGTATTTTCCATTTTCATACTGCTGGTTTGAGTCAAAATATCCCTAAAATCCCCCCAAGAAATGGTCTTGCACCAGCATAACTTGTCCCTGATCTTATTCCATTTCTGTGTAGTTTCTAGCCGGTATTGCACGTTCCTCCCAGGGGTGGTTGGGTTTCCCAATGCAATTGTCTTGGAAGTCGTGTTTTTGGCTCAACTTTTTGACACCTCCTTGAATATGCCAGTATTTTGTCAGTTAAATAATTTCATCTGCTCAAGCAATGTCAGGGTAATACTTAATACTAATTTCAACATCTTATGATTGGTGCACAAGCACGTGCATGTTGTCAGGTCAAACTTGCACCTCCTCACATCTGTGGCGACCGAAGTGCAACACATGATGCAAGTCAAATCGAAAAAATTGTTACATATTTCATGTGTCCCCAATGTTGATTGCATGTACAAACTCTCATTACCTGCGCCACCAAAGGTGAATGTAGCTTATGTTTTTACCCCCGTCTGTCTGTCCGTTTGTTTGTTTGTGAACAAAATGTCTCAAAAAGTTGTGGACGGATTCGGACGAAATTTGGCAGAGACGTAGCGTGTGTGACAAGGACGAAACGATTACATTTTGGTGAAGATCCGGATTCGGATCCGGCTACTAGAATTTTTCAAGTGATTCTTCATCATTGGGAGAGAGGGCCAAAAACGATACATAGCAGGCTATCTCAAAAAGTTGTGGACGGATTTGGACGAAACTTGGTGGACCGGTTGGGTGTCTGACAAGGCGGATTCGATTTGATTTTGGTGAAGATCTGAATATGGATTCGTACATGAGAATTATTTGATTTTTAAAGTGTTTCTTCACCATTGGGAGATTGGACCAAAAAACGATGCATAGCAGAATATCTCAAAACGTTGTGGACGGATTTGGACGAAACTTGGTGAAGAGGTCGGGTGTCTGGCAAGGACGATTCGATTCAAATTTGGTGAAGATCTGAATATGGATTCGGATATGAGAATTGTTTAATTTTTAAAGTGATTCTTCACCATTGGGAGATCGGGCCAAAAACGATACATAGCAGGATATCTCAAAAAGTTATGACGGATTTGGACGAAACTTGTTGGACAGGTTGTGTGTGTGACGAGGAAGAATCGATTCAATTTTGGTGAAGATCCGGATCCGGCTAGTAGAATTTTTAAAGTGATTCTTCACCATTGAGTGATATGGCCACCAGGTGGAGGTATGATCTCCACTGAGTGCCGTTCGAGTTTGATATTGTTTTGCATTTTTCGGTATTTGACCTTTTGACCCCCACCCCAGGGGTCTCCCTTTCTGAGGTCGCTCTGCTCTTCTGTGCGCTGCTGCCCATTGTCGATTGACTTTATTCACAGTCGATTACAGGTGATTGTTTAACGCTTCGAGTGCGCGTGTGTTCTGCAGGTTAGTATCTGTTTACCGATGGACGTGGAACTCCTCTCATCGAAAGTCTACGTCATCGGCATACTTAGCCTCAGCATCTTTGCCTTCAGCATCATCTGTGCGTGTTACGTTCACATCTACATCATCGTCCACAAACCCAACTGCGTCGCAGGCAACCAGGACATGAAGATGGCCAAGCGCATGGCCGTGCTCATATTTACCGACTTCACCTGCATAGCACCTATCGCCTTCTTCGCAATTTCCGCAGCACTCGAATGCCCGTTCATCACCGTGTCGGACTCCAAGATCATCTTGGTCATCTTTTACCCACTTAACTCCTGTGCGAACCCGTTCTTGTATGCTCTGTTCACGCAGCCCTTCCGCCGCGATCTCTTCGTGTTGCTCGGTCGCTGCGGTCTGTGTCGGAGTCGCGTGCAGCTCTGTCGCGGTCAGGTGGTCGCGGTGGGTGCCCCGTGCACCCTCGGGCATAAAGGGTGCTGCACGTCCAGCCTGTGACGGAGTGCACCGACCACCGCCCTCACTACACACGTACCAACACCCTGCGTTAACCTTGTACTCTATTAACTTTTGCTAGGGAGGAAACCCCCTCTCCCCCTCCCTCCCCTTCCATTTCCCCTCTCCTTCCCCCTTTTGTGTCGGTATGTTTTGTGTGTGTGTGTGTGTGTGTGTGTGTGTGTGTGTGTGTGTGTGTGTGTGTGTGTGTGTGTGTGTGTGTGTGTGTGTGTGTGTGTGTGTGTGTGTGTGTGTGTGTGTGTGTGTGTGTGTGTGTGTGTGTGTGTGTGTGTGTAATGTGTTCGGTCTTACACGAGCCTCGACTCTATATACAAAAAAAAATAAAAATCCTGCTATCCACATACACATTTGTATATTCAGTGTGTCCTCTGCAACTCACCTTTGGCTCTCCATACCCACCTCGTACGAATGTAAAAGGCTGAGATAGCGACAAATAACACACAACAATTCTGGGAACTTGCACCGGTTTATATTTTTTACAAATCATATACCGATCAAATCATTCACCAAGGTACAGACTGACGAGTAGCATTTCATTTACGTAAAGTAGTTGAAACTTTACAAGTTGTGGGAACTAATTTCTGAGTGTCTATGAATGTTTGTCTCTCACATTTTATTATCTTTCCTGCAATTTCTCAAAGGAAAGTCTGCGATGGCCGGCCCGCAGCCCCCGGCATCGCACATTGAGTGTCGAGTTCCAGTGTTCGATTGAAGCTCTTAAGTTATTACCTGCATCACCAAAGGTGGATGGAGGTTATATGTTTTCACCCCTGTCTGTCTGTCCGTTTGTTTGTTTGTGGACAAAATATCTCGGAAAGTTGTAAACGGATTCAGACGAAATTTGGCAGAGATGTAGCGTATGTGACATGGACGAAATGATTAGATTTTGGTGAAGATTTGGATCCGGCTAATAGAATTTTTCAAGTGATTCTTCACCATTGGGAGATGGGGTCAAAAACGATACATAGCAGGATATCTCAAAAAGTTGTGGACGGATTTGGACGAAGCTTGGTGGAGAGGTCGTGTGTGTGACGAGGAAGAATCGATCCGATTTTGGTGAAGACCCAGATCCAGCTCGTGGAAAGTTTTTAGTGATTCTTCACCATCGAGTGATATGGTCGACCAGGCGGATGTACGCTCCCTACTGAGTGCCGGTCTAGTTCCTTTTTGTCACCACTCAATCAGCAAATTTTGTGTCAAAATATTTGTGTCCCACCCAAGGCTGTGACAGTGTATGCGCGCACGGAGAAAAATTATAAAACGTTTCCAGAAATCTGTAAACATGTCTGGTTCCGTTGATAATCTGCACTATAAAAGGATCAGCCTGTAAATCCAGTCTCCATCCATCCGTACGTCCGTTCAGGGCGGGGTTTATGTCACCAGCCTATCAGATCAGTTCCCTTCGGCGCTGGGCGGGGTGAAGAGGCGGAACCTGCAAAATTTTTTTATCGCCGCCATGTTGTTTATAGACGTGTTTTTCACACACAGATACGTATTGGTGGCTGTATTCTTTAGTTCGCTATTAGTTACATTTTCTACTAGTACCGACTGCAAAGCCGCAATGAGCCGGCGAAGCCAAAACCTCTTGCCACTATTTTACCCATCACTATGGCATCAGTAGGTTAGGTAGTTGGTAGTAGGTAGGTAGTTGGTAGTAGGTAGGTAGGTTGGTAGTAGGTAGGTGTAGTAGGTACGGTACCTGGTAAGACTTGGTAAAAGAGAAGAGCAGATAGTCCTCCCCAATGGCAATACCTGCATACAATAAACGTCACAAGAAGCTTAAGGAAGTAACTATACGATGTGCTAGCTTAAGGCCTATTTTTAACTGGGCTTAACATATGTTTTCACAGTAAGTGTGTAGTCTTCTAACTTCAGTCGCTGTCAGGCGCCAGGGCTGGTTCTCTGACTCTCCGGGCACGGCGGCTTCATCCACCAGAAGAAGTTAGCTTGCAGTGATTAATTCGGTGAATTCCATCTCAACTTCGGATATTTCCGGCCGTGAAAAACTATCCGTATTTCTAAACTAAATATGTAAACTGCTTATACCGTATTTCTGGCCGTGAAAAACTATCCCATACGGCCGCGAGATTTCTAAAAAATAATTCTTCGTCAATGTTAGAATATTTGACGCCGTTTTCACCGTCCGAAACGCGTAATAAGCTTTAAAAAATTTTTTTTTCCAAATGCTCGAATCTCATTGGTTCTGGTGTTTGATGACAATTTTCGTTGAAGATAACGAGGTTGGTCTTAACGTATTTTAATTACTAATGAGAGGTTTCATTAGTTGTGAATCAAAGAACGACGGGTGAAACAAACTCCTATTGAACTTTTTCGCAATTGTTTTATGCAAACTTCCGTATCCGGTCGATGGCGCCCACCATTGAGTGCTTTCATTTTAGAAATATTTTTGCAAATGCTTGACTCACATTGGGTCCGGTGTTTGGTGACGCGTTTTGTTGAAGATAACCAGGCCCGTGCGGGCCGATGTTGGTCTTAAATTATTTTATTAATACATCGGAGGTGCATAAGATTGTGAATCAAATGACGGGTGAAAGAAACTCCTAATGAACGTTTTAAATTTGTTATGCATACTTCCGCCTCCGCAAGATGGCTGCGCCCACTGCGCTTCGGATTCTCGAGCCAAGGCATAATCAGGTTTTCAACATAATACGTACTTGTTTATTGACAACACCGGCTTCGCCGGCTACTAGTACCGACTGCAAAGCCGCAATGAGCCGGCGAAGCCAAAACCTCTTGCCACTATTTTACCCATCACCATGGCATCAGTAGGTTAGGTAGTTGGTAGTAGGTAGGTAGTTGGTAGTAGGTAGGTTGGTAGTAGGTAGGTGTAGTAGGTACCGTACCTGGTAAGACTTGGTAAAAGAGAAGAGCAGACAGTCCTCCCCAATGGCAATACCTGCATACAATAAATGTCACAAGAAGCTTAAGGAAGTAACTATACAATGTGCTAGCTTAAGGCCTATTTTTAACTGGGCTTAACATACGTTTTCACAGTAAGTGTGTAGTCTTCTAACTTCAGTCACTGTCAGGCGCCAGGGCTGGTTCTCTGACTCTCCGGGCACGGCGGCTTCGTCCACCAGAAGAAGTTAGCTTGCAGTGATTAATTCGGTGAATTCCGTCTCAACTTCGGATATTTCCGGCTGTGAAAAACTATCCGTATTTCTAAGCTAAATATGTAAACCGCTTATACCGTATTTCTGGCTGTGAAAAACTATCCCATACGGCCGCGAGATTTCTAAAAAATAATTCTTCGTCAATGTTAGAATATTTGACGCCGTTTTCACCGTCCGAAACGCGTAATAAGCTTAAAAAAATTTTTTTTTTCAAATGCTCGAATCTCATTGGTTCTGGTGTTTGATGACGATTTTCGTTGAAGATAACGAGGTTGGTCTTAACGTATTTTAATTACTAATGAGAGGTTTCATTAGATTGTGAATCAAAGAACGACGGGTGAAACAAACTCCTATTGAACTTTTTCGCAATTCTTTTATGCAAACTTCCGCATCCGGTCGATGGCGCCCACCATTGAGCGCTTTCATTTTCGAAATATTTTTGCAAATGCTCGACTCTCATTGGGTCCGGTGTTTGGTGACGCGTTTTGTTGAAGATAACCAGGCCCGTGCGGGCCGATGTCGGTCTTAAACTATTTTATTAATACATCGGAGGTGCATAAGATTGTGAATCAAACGACGACGGGTGAAAGAAACTCCGAACGAACGTTTAAAATTTGTTATGCATACTTCCGCCTCCGCAAGATGGCTGCGCCCACTGCGCTTCGGATTCTCGAGCCAAGGCATAATCAGGTTTTCAACATAATACGTACTCGTTTATTGACAACACCGGCTTCGCCGGCTATTAAGTATAAACAGCACACAGCTTGCCGGTCTAGCAAGATAAGCGCTGAATATTAATAAGCACACATCTGCCACACTGCTTTTTACAAAATACGTTTTTTAAAATGTATACGTCTTTACTCTCTCAGTAAAGTTTTTCTTTACTCTTTCTCACAACGGATTAACTCGTTCGTTAAAGCTACAAAATAAATGGAATGTAATTACTAACGGTTGGTGTTGTTGTTGTTTAAGGCAACGTAATTACTCTTGGAGAAATCTTTAACTTGGGTTAGACTAAATGTTTTTTGTCGTGACTTGGTAGATCTTAATGTTTACACGTGTATACGATCAACAAACGGACCGTGTACACGTTTCATAAAATACACGAACATGCACAAGCCTACGTTGGGTACCACCCGAGCCCGGGTACCACCCGAGCCCGGGTACCACCCCAGCCCGGGTCCCAACCCAACCCAGGTCCCACACCAGCCCGGGTTCCACCTCAGCCAGGGTCCCAACCCAGGCCAGATTCTACCACAGCCCGGGTACCACCCCAGCCCGGGTCCCAACCTAACCCGGGTCCCACACCAGCCCGGGTTCCACCTCAGCTCGAATTCCAGCACAGCCCGGGTCCCACCCAGCTCGGGTCCCACCCCAACCCGGGTCCCACCCAGCTCGGGTCCCACCCCAGCCCGAATTCCAGCACAGCTCGGGTCCCACCCCAGCCCGGGTCCCATCACAGCTCGGGTCCCACCCCCAGCCCGGATACCACCCCAGCTTGGGTTAGACAGCTTGGGTCCCACCCCAGCCTGGTTTCCAACCCAGCTCGGGTCCCATCCCAGCTCGGCTTCCACCCCAGCCACCAAGTATAATCGAATCGGTCCTTCTGCATGTTCACTATCCTGAATGTCTTCACAAGAGGACTCTCGTTGATTTGATAGATAGATTGAGCTATTTGAAATATAAAGTGTTCTGTATATTGAAATGGAACAAAAAGACTGAGGAGGATGCACAGTATTTAAAACGGGGAGGGGTGAGGACAGCCCCCACCACCTTCATATTTTAAAGAAAATCCCAGGTCGATGTATACATAACGTATCAAAAGATGACTTTAATTGGCATGTTGAGAAAATAAACTTCTTGTTTGTATCAGTGTGTGCAGTCGTTATTGAACATATCATCACGCTTTATTGATATAAACATACAGGTGTGGCGGACACAAAAGCCCACTGGCGTGGTGACATCATTCCACGCACCAAGTGGGCGGTGGCCACGCCCGAGGGGTAGGCGTGGCCTCATGATATACACCGGGCGACCAGCCCGGAGCAGTTCAGTGTTACAGTGTGCTCTTACAATAAAGACGTTTATATGTTACCGCTTGTCCGCTTCCTCCTTGCTCACAAGCAGCGTGCGTAATGCCGCGCTTTACTGGTGACCCTCGACGTTGGATCTGCCGTAGCGATCCTTCCGAACACGACGCCATTGCAATGGCCAACGACAAGGCAATGGCGATTAAACTTCCCGAATTTTGGGAGGCCCAGGCCGAAGTCTGGTTCGTTCAAGCCGAAGCCCAATTTCATCCTCGGCGCCTCACCAACGACGACCTGCGCTACTGCCATGTCGTCGCCTCCCTCGGGCCCGGCACGGCCGCTCGAGTTGTGGCCGTCCTTCGCCACCCACCGGACGGCCACAAGTACGAGGCACTCAAGCGGCTACTCCTAGCCACGTTCGGCCTCACGGACGACGCACGGGCCGACCGCCTCCTGGATCTCCCCGAGCTCGGTGAGACGCGCCCGTCGGTCCGAATGGACCATATGCTGTCACTGTTGGGCGACGAAGCCCCCGGTTCGCTATTCCGGGCGCTTTTCCGGCGCCAACTTCCAGCGCAGGTTCGGCTCGCGTTGGCCGGGACCGAGCTAACGGAACCCCGAGCATTGGCAGCCGAGGCGGACAGGTACTTCGCCGCTTCGGACACGCGGGCGAGCGTCGGCGTGGCCGTCACGGCCCTCGACGCTGATGTTCAGCAGCATGTTCCACAGCATCAGCTTCTACAGCATGCTGATGTTCAGCAGCATGCTGATACGCACCTCGTGAACGCCGCCACGCCCCGCCCACCGCCGCGGCGAAAACCGCCACCGCGGGGAAACCCGCCAACTCCACCGGCCTGGCGGAGCCAGCCGCGCTCCTCCAGCTCCACCACCTGGTGCTGGTTCCACGCCAAGTTCGGCCACGAAGCTCGGCGGTGTCATCCGCCGTGCTCCTTCAACGGGTCGGGAAACGCCCGGGCCGGCGCTCAATAGTGGCGATGAGCGCCGGCCGTTCGAGCAGCCTGCTGTTCATAACGGACACCTTCTCCGGGCGCCGTTACCTGTGCGACACGGGAGCGCAGGTGAGTGTCATTCCCGCCGGCACGTCAGACAAGCACGCCGCGGGTGGGGGCCCCGCGCTGCTTGCCGCGAACGGGACGCCCATCCGTACGTACGGAAAACACTGCCTCTCTCTGCGGTTTGGAGGGCAGGTTTTCCGATGGACGTTCGTCACCGCCGACGTGCCCATGGCACTGCTTGGCGCGGACTTCCTGTGCGCTAATGGGCTCCTGGTCGACGTCAAGCGCAGACGGCTTGTCCAGGCCGAGACGTTCAGCTCGCTCGCTTGTGCGTTGCCCAGCTCAACGAGCGGCTTGCCAAGCGGCTTGCCGAATGATTCGGTTCCGGCCACGTTGGTCTGTTCGCTTCCGGCAGCGGACGCATTCACCCGCCTCCTCGCCGGCTTCCCGGCCCTCACGCGGCCCACCTTCTCGGCGGGGGCCGTCAAGCACGGGGTGGCCCATCACATCCCCACCGTCGGGCCACCGGTCTACGCCCGGGCACGCCGCCTCGAGCCGACGAAGCTGGCGGTGGCAAAAGCGGCGTTCGCTACCCTGGAGCGACTCGGCATCGTTCGGCGCTCAGAGAGCGCTTGGGCGTCGCTGCTGCACATCGTGCCGAAGCCCGGCAGGGGATGGCGACCGTGCGGGGACTATCGCCGTCTCAATGACGCCACGACTCCCGACCGCTACCCCGTCCCCCACATTCAGGACTTTTCCGCCCGTTTGGCGGGCAGGTCCTTCTTCTCGAAGGTGGACCTCATACGCGGCTACCATCAGGTCCCCGTCAGGCCGGAGGACGTCCCGAAGACGGCGGTCATCACGCCATTCGGACTCTTCGAGTTCCTGCGCATGCCCTTCGGTCTGAAGAATGCGGCTCAGGCGTTCCAGCGACTGATGGACAGCGTCCTGCGCGACTTGGATTTTGTCTACGTCTACCTGGACGATATCCTCGTCGCCAGCGCGTCCCGCGAAGAGCACCTACGCCACCTCCGCACACTCTTCGAACGCCTGGGCCAGCATGGCCTGATTGTGAACCCCGCAAAGTGCCGGTTCGGCGCCGCCACAATTGATTTTCTGGGGCACCGTGTCACCAGGCACGGAGCCGTCCCCCTGCCGGCCAAGGTGGAGGCGGTGAAGGGGTTTCCGCGCCCCCGCACGATCAGAGGGCTGCAGGAGTTCCTGGGCATGGTGAACTTTTACCATCGGTTCCTGCCCCGTATCGCCCAGCTCCTGCGCCCCCTGCATGAAGCTCTCCGAGGTAAGCCGGGCAAAGGCGACGTTACCTGGACCGAGCAGATGGACACGGCGTTCACGGGCGCGAAGCTCGCCTTGGCTAACGCCACCATGCTCGCGCACCCGGCGCCCGATGCACCGATCGCCCTCACCACCGATGCCTCAGACTACGCGGTGGGCGCGGTGCACGAGCAATGGGTGCGTGGAGCTTGGCAACCGCTGGCGTTCTTTAGCCGGCAGCTTCGCCCGCCCGAACGCCATTACAGTACCTTCGACCGCGAGTTGCTCGGACTTCACTTGGCGGTCAGGCACTTCCGCCATCTGCTCGAGGGCCGTGCGTTCACTGCCTTCGTCGACCACAAGCCGCTGATCTTCGCGATGGGCAAGGTCACCGAGCCGTGGTCGGCCCGGCAGCAGCGTCACCTCTCGGCCGTGTCCGAGTACACGACGGACATCCAGCACGTCGCGGGGAAGGACAACCCGGTGGCGGATTGCCTTTCCCGGGCCGTCGCCCACGCAGTCCACTTCGGCATCGACTATGCCCGGATGGCAGCGGACCAGGCCGCTGACCCCGACGTCCAGGCCTTGCGGACCGCCGTCACGGGCCTCCGCGTCACCGAGGTGCCGTTCGACGGCGCGGGCGCGGCCCTCTTGTGCGACGTCTCCCTCGGGCGTCCTCGCCCCCATCGTGCCCGCGGGCTGGCAGCGCCAGGTGTTTGACGCCATCCACGGCCTGTCCCACCCGGGCGCGAGGGCCTCCCAAAGGCTGATCGCCGACAAGTTCGTCTGGCATGGCCTCCGGAAGGCCGTCTCTCCGGAAATCTCACACTCTTACTATGTCTCTCCGAAAAGACCGACTGGACATCCCTCCCATCTACTTTCTCAACAATCCTCTCCAAGAAGTTCTGTCACTCAAGCTTTTGGGTCTCACTATCTGCCATGATCTTTCCTGGGAAAACCACATTTCCAAGTTGGCCTCCAAAGCCAGTGGCCGACTGGGCATCCTCCGTCGTGCGAAGTCCTTCCTTGGCACACCTGAGCTCCTCACCACATACAAGGTTTTCATCCGCAGCTCAATGGAATACTGTTCTCCCCTCTGGGCCGGTGCTCCTGCCTCACACCCAGCTTGGCTTCGCGCTGTTGACCCCAAAGCTTTCAGAATCATTGGAAACTCCCGCGATGAAGCTAACTCCAACGGCCTTTCACTCACTCACTGCAGGCAGGTTGATGGTCTTTCTGTCTTCTACCAACTCCTCTCCGGCCTTGCTCCCCCAGCTCTCTCTGTGCTCTGTCCCCCAAATATTCCTACAGGTCGCACAAGATCTGCCAGCAACCCTCTCATGGTTAAACTGCCAAAATCAAGACTCTCTGCTCACCTTCACTCTTTCATTCCTCTTTTCTCCCACCTCTGGAACAAACTCCCTCACTCTCTTCAATCCCACTCCTCCCTCCAGGTCTTTAAAACAGCTGTTCACCACCATCTCTCATCTTCCCCCATCCAAAACCTTGATCTTTTCTACCCCCGCGAATTCACCCCAGATCCACTTTTGTGAAATACCAACTTCTTTCCAGGAAGTCCTTGCATTGTCCATGTGTTTTATACTTCTCCCACCTCCCCCCAAGCCCTCTCCCTCCCACAGATCTCCCGATGTCCCTGCTCTCAAATGTTGTGTTTGTGTGCTTCCCCTTCCCTCCCCATCTTGTCCACCGCTCCCCTTCTTTTATGTTTTATGTGTCTGTTTGATTTTTTTTGTGTGATTAGTGTTAGCTCTTTGACGAGCCTCGATCTTGCGTGCAAAAAACCCAAAAAGAAACAAACAAAAGTCCAAGCCCTAGCTCCCGAGCTCCGAAACCAACTTAGTTAACAGAACATTAAATTTCTCATTCTGGCTTCCACTGAAGTTGAACCATAATATCATAGGATGCAGCCCAGTATCTGCTTGTAGTCTGCAAGAATACCTCACTTATATTGTACCTCTATAAAAGCGACCTTGTTTCTGGGTGAGAAACTTGAGCAGAAGAAATGATCCCGTTTAAAAAACAAATGGCTTATTTTGAGAAATGATCATTTTCCCATTTCATTCCATTACCATATCTTACCATCCTCCGGGTCCATCGGACCATCAGACTGCAGGTCCTCCACTTTGATCTGCAGGATTTCAAATTCTTCTGTCTTGTCACCACAGTTGTTTATACGATCAGCTGCAACAGGCAGTTCAGAACCTTCATGTGCACTGCACAGGAAACGCGACAGAAAAGGGATCCGCAAATTCTAACCCAAAGATTCGTCACATGGATGTTGAGGAGGGAATGAAAATAAAGAAATAAATAAAACAAAGAACAAAAAAAAATTGCTCTTTTATTTTATTTTTTGTATGCAACGTCAAGGCTTGTGGAAAAGCTAGATCACTGAACGCAAGATCACGTGGACTTGCAGGTATGAGGGGGTAAAGGTTTGGGTGTGTTGTGGAATTTTTAAAGCGCCTTTGAATTGATTTGACAAGACTCAAGAGAACTAAATGTCCACATTCGTCTCAGAAGACAATCAAAGATTTAATGACACATGGGAATACTTGATTCACTTCCACCAAAGGTATTTACAAAATACACTTCCATTTGAGTTACACATACACGAATAAAACGAAATCACTACGCTACATTCGACACAGATCAACACTACATTTAATACATCACAAGTGAACCAAGAACTCTCCGAGGGTGCCGTGGCATAGCTTTTTATATAGTCAGAGATCAAAGAGCGGGGTCAGGTAAGGTTGAAGAAAGATAACAGGCATTCCGTGTCTTCAACTCGTTGGGTCAGCTCTTTTTCTTTCTTCATATGCAACTCTCCCAGCCATAAAATGTCAAGTCATGGAGAAAACAGAGATTTCTAACATCTTACAAAATATACAAAGCCTTCTGTTTCTAATAGATAATATGCCTTCGCGTGACTGAGGAGATCGGTTGCTTCTCAATCTCTAAGAGAAAAACAGGGTCAGACAAAGTTCGAATATACATCATTCTTATAAGTTCTAGGTATTAAATCTTTTTAATACATATGTGTATATAGGTGTCGTATGAAAAGTCGTATCATATAAAAATATGCTATATCTGCAATATCAGGCTAACAAAGGACTATATCTCTCTACTCTTTAATCAAACTTACTTTGCTGTGTGGTTATAAAATGAGATAGGCATCACAGCTTGGGTTGAATGTCTGCCTCTAATGTGAGCCTATTGAATTGTTATATAGTTCATAGAATGCAGTTAACACCGATTAATACATATGTTCATTAATTTACGTATTTCCAATGGCAAAGTTGAGGCTCAGGTAAATCTACTTGATTTACACAAATTATGTACACAAATGAATTTTCTTCTTCTACAATCCTCCACCTGATCATATAATGATCACAAATATGGAAGCCAAATTCATTGTTTGAGTCACAGGTTGACTCCATTTTGAGGAACAATCGTTCAGTTTTTTAAAATTTGCTTCCACAAATAATTTATCTCCACCTACGGCATACACCATCCTGATGGAAAAGTTTGTTTGTTATTAGGCATCGTCTTGTATGTTGAATTCCTACGTCGTTGACAGTTCAGTCTGTTGCGGAGCTTTTTTCATTCAAGTGATCCTCTGCAGCAGGATGAACGCTGAAACTGTGCTCCTGTCATCAAGGAGTGACCCTTACAGGTCACAATCTTCTCTGTATCTTGCAATGCACAATCTGCCACATTTCAGCAGCACACAAGCCATTGCACGACGAATCACCAATATGGTTCGTAGATGGGCAAGATCACAAAACGACCCTGCACAACAGGCAGCATCACTGCCATTCTTACAACAAGCATTTGCAGATCTCCACCAAGGCTGTCGTCCAGTTTCGTCTGACCTGCCCTCTCAAGAAGAGAGTCTGAGGAGCTGCACAAATCCAGCTCAATCAGCAGAGTTGTGTGAGGTGAGGATCAAAGCTGGAGGTGCATCGATGAAGGCTCCAGGATCATGATGTCCAATTGATCCATGATGCACACCATAAACAGCCAGCAGAGCCATGAAGGCCCAGTGTCAAACACGGTCCAGCAGTCCCATCCAGGACTCGTACTCCTTTGGCAATCAGAAGAGTCGTGATGTCATGTTGGAACATCAGGCAGGAGCTGTAGTTTGACATGCCAATGGAAGAAAACTTTGGCAGTTGATGTGAGCTCCAAAAACAGGTGTGTTCTGAAGCAGGTGGTCGCTTTCAGCCCACATATAACAATGTGGTTCAGGCAAATGGTCGTCTTAGGTGAACCTAAGGGACTTAATTTTCAAAATTTATATTAAACCACAATTTTCAAGGTGTCTTTCCGTGTTTCGGAGGTGCATGCCATTTTAATTTCATCTTGAGCCAGCCAAATTTACTGACAATAATCTCCAGCAATTCTTCCAAAAGCCTCTTATTTTGATTAGCCTGTTTTCAACACACTGGATCGAGTAAATCATTTTAAAAACATAGAATTAACACATTATAACTGACAATGTAATCAATATCCCGATTATGTCCTACCTTAACAATTTACATTGGTTCACAAGTTCCCTATAACATTTGAAAGATTATATTTCATGTGTAACACCCGAACAAAACATTAAATCAGGGGTGTACATGTTTTTTTTTAGCATAACCAAAGTACATATGAATGTATTCAATAAATCTTCAAAATTGTTTTTCTCTTTTTTCTTACAAAACAAAAAATACCCAAAATTCTATCACCCAGAATCTCAAATCTTATCATGTATTTCATCAACATTTGCACAATCATGGGCTCCTCTCACCACAAGGTGAGAAGGAAATCAATCCTACCATAACTTCCAAATACCTCGTCTTCTTTCATCACCCCCACCTTCAGACTCTACTTCCAAAATATGTCATACAATTCAGATGCTCAATTTTTCCAAATTTTTTTTCCCCAAATCAAATCAAAGCAAAAATCCAAAATTAACCATTTATGTATTTTTATCATAATTATCACAGATCTCCTTTGTATCAATTCCCAACAAAACCCGTCTGTATATGTTTCACATTACTTTCAGCCCATAATTCATTCAGATCATCCTTTCCTCCCTTTTTCTTTATTTTCGAACAAATAAAACAAAAATAATAATAATAATAGGCCTCAATTCTTCCATCCCCAACAATCCTCTTTCACATTATTTTCCTTATCCCACATTCATTTTTTACAAAATCTGTTGCCAAGATCTGTATTTTTCTCCTCTCCTTTTTTATTAATATCAACCATTTTCTCTCGCCATGGAATAGTCCACCACTCATATAAATAATCATAAGAGTTCTGCGAAACATCTCCATCTTTAAAACTTAGCCAACCATTTTAAAGGACATGTTTCCCCCAAAAAAATAACAAGTCACATTCTTTGTATGTTGCCAACATTGTTCATCGTTTAAGTATCATCCAGAACTAAATTTTTATGAACCATCAACTTGTAGATGCATTTATTTATATCCCATTAACCCAAGAACTCTCAATTGCTTGGTTATATTTTAGTAATGTCATATATCCATATTTCTTTTCCAAAATGTTCCTCATATACACATTAATCCCACTAGATCTCAAGTAACCTACAATCCCAGAAATCCATAACAGTCTAAATTTTCAAAGGACAGATAGTTTTCTATATACCTATGGAACAGGTGCATGAATATGTAACAGGTGCATGCCCCCAGGGGCACTGTTTCCTTCCTTTTTGTTCACCTTATACATATCCACACCACTTACGAAAAAAAAATACAATAAAACACATAATTCCGCTCTCCCTTCATTGAGGCCATGTTTTCCTTCTGGTTCAAGATTACTCATTTTCTTCAATTAATTGGAGCATCCCTTTATCATTTTTTTATGAATTGTGATAAACTGATCATTTGAACACAATTTTTTTTTTTTTTTTTTGTATACTGAATCTAGGCTCGTGAAAGAGCTGACATTTACTTTACAAACAAATCAACCAGACAAACAAAATATATAAAAAGAGGGAGCGGAAGACAAGAGAATGGGAAGCACACAAACACTTGAGAGCACACAGCATTTAAGAGCATTGAACAAATTGAACAAAATGAATCAAACAAAACACTTCCATTAACTCGACATTCTTTTCACAGCACAAAGGTCACTTGAACATCCTTTTCCTGGATACTCCCTCTTTATTTTTTATTATTTGTTTGCAAGAAAAATAACCTAATTTTATCATCAGATTTACAATTTTTATATTTCCACTTTCACGAGTGAATACAAATGGCACCGGTATGTAGATGTCGCAAGTTATCAAAATGTATGGTGGTGGGATATAAATATCATCCACTGGATCGTAATTTCAACCATGCTTCTCCACTTGTAACCCAAATATTTTCCATTAAATAAAGAAAATGGATTTTATGAATCTTCTCATTATTCGAAAGTTTACAAAATGTCCCAAATCTGCATATTATTTCCTACTGTGGTTATATTAAACCATTATTTTACAAAATCCAACTTCCAATAAACTGAAAAATATTTTGCTGGACCCATGCAAGATCCATCACAAATTTTGCAAACTTCCCAAAGACATATCTTTCATTGTCTTTGAATTGGTGAACACACACGTTTCGTACTTCCACTTTATGTCAGGAACCATTTAGAATGGTGAAAATGAATTTCATAATAGACTTACCTCAGCCTCTAAAAGTATTTCCTACAATTTTCACGACTTAGCAAACCAATCCTTTTTGGGGCTAAAACTATCCTCAAATTCATTACATTTATACCCTCCTTTCCCAACCTTGTACACCTGGCATCACTATCTCTTTAGATGACTACTGTTTGCATCCTTGGGAAACGACTACATAATTCATCCCAACCAAAAGGAACTACCTCCAATGTGTACATTTTCATTCTCACTAGAATTTGGCATCTGTATACATTTCTAATAATTATTAGATTATTTGTAATTAGAGTAATTATAATTACTCTCATTTGCTATATGAATGAGCTCTTGTGTGGGCATACATCATCTATCTATAATTCCAGTAATCTCTGTCTGTACGTTTGTACGTTTGTCTGTCTGTGACCGCTGTTTCTCGACAACCACGGGTCCGATATACTTTTCACTTGCCAGGTATATTGCTGGGGACCCGAGGATGTGCCTTTTCAAGGTTTCATATTAATCGGACAATTACTTACCGAGCTATGTCCAAAAAACGATTCAACCAATCAGAGAGCAGCGAACGATCGCGTGTGCCGGCGTTGCGAATGGACCAAACCATTCCATGTAAATAGAGGGGGGGGGGGGGTTCTGTGGTCGTTGCGAATGGACGAAACCATTTCATGTAAATAGAGGGGGGGGATTGTCACTGTACTCGCAAGCCGTTCGCCGTTCGCTTTGGCGTTGCGAATGGACCAAACCATTTCATGTAAATAGAGGGGGGGGATATAATTTTAGATAGATATATAGTACGGGCATATATATAGTACGGGCATGCCCTAGTTAACATTAATGTTAGGAGGGGAAGAAAAGATCATGGTTCATGGATCATCTCAGATAGTGGTAAACAGCTGTTGTAAAGACCTTGAGGGAAGGATGACATTGAAGAGAACGTGGAAGATGATTCAACAGGTGGGGAAAAAGAGGAACGAATAAGTGGAGGTGAGCAGTGATACTGGATATGTGAAATAAGGGTGGGTAACATGTGTTTTTGACCGGATTTCAACAAATGCCTCTTCTTGGTATTTGGGTTGCCGGCCTTTAGCTTAACCAATTGATGCGAAACTTTAAATTTGTGATCAACTGTTCATGGGAAATATGATTTGTTAACAATGATGTCGTCTTTCATGTGGTATGGCAGGTAGATTGGATTATTAAAAAAACCACCTTTAGAGACTATTTTTCCCCGCAAGCGGGGTTGGCCTTTTTCGGGCACCGTGGTTGTTGTTGTTTTTTGGTCCCCTTTTTGAAGCAATGTTTTACGGCCGGATGCCCTTCCTGCCGCCAACCCTTTTTGTCGCCTTTTACGACAAACAGGGAATTACCAGTGAACTGGTACTCAATTAGCCGACCTCGGAAGGATGACAGGCTGAGTCAACCCCCCTGGCATTAATTCAGTGATCGACCGGGATTCGTACCCAGGATCCTAGGATCCTAAGCTGGCACCCTAGCCGCTAAGCCAACGCAAGGCTATTATAAGATTGTGGATTGGATTATAAGAACAGCATAAAAACCTTCCTCTCAAACCGCCTAACTGATCGATGTGAAACTTTACATATGTGATCGACAACACGGAGGAAATATAATTTGGTACCAATTATGTCACCCGTCATGTGGTCTGTTTGGATTATAAGAAAACCTTGAAAACCTTCCTCTCAAACCGCTTAACTGATCGATGTGAAACTTTACATATGTGATCGACAACACGGAGAAAATATAATTTGGCACCAATGATGTCAACCGTCATGTGGTATGGGTGGATTATAAGAAAACCTTGAAAAACCTTCCTCTCAAACCGCTTAACTGATTGATGTGAAACTTTACATTAGTGATCGAGCACACACAGAAAACACAATTTTATAACAATTACGTCATTGGTCACGTGGTCTGGCAGCCATATTGAATCGAAGGAAAATCTTTCCAACTCATCTTCTCTGAAACAACTTAACCGATCAAAGCGAAGCTTAAAATACACGATTGACTACCTACGGCAACGTTTGATTAAAATAACCCAATCCAAAACACAATATGGCTGGCCACCAGTGACATCATAATACAGAAAGTGGGCAATATCTCCAACAATATGAATTACAGACACCTGGGAGTTGCACCTTATCAAATCGGGCTAATTTTGACACCAGGAAGTTGCATCATCATACTGAAGTGGACAACATCTCGAAAACAAACGTTAATAGACACAGCCGGAATTTGCACGACTGTGATCATTATTATATGTCAATATTAACTGACCTAAAATGTGTACCACGTAGACGTAAGCGTATGGGAGTATCTATTTATTATGTATGCACGAGGATGTGGGGTTACTGAGAGAATTTAAAAAATGTCAGATCTAGGTGATCTGGCAATGTAGGAAGGGGTGCAGGAAGGGGTGTAGGAAAGGGTATACAATTTGGTCGCAATTTCATCCTTTATATGACCATCTTAAAGCATGACTTTCAATGGTGCATTTTCTGCAGACAACGTCATGGCTGTTCCTTCTCCATTGCAATTGTCATAAAGATTTCGTTCGACCACATTTTATAAATATTTGGGATAATTGTCTTGCTTTAAGAGGAATCCCGTTGAAATGAATGTTCATGAGGCGACACACAATGAAACAAAAGGAGCATGGATGTTGGAGGAGGCCTTTCGACCACATCAATTTATTAAATCTAACAGTTTAACAACTTTTAAATTTACTTCCTTGTAAAGGCCCATAATGGCTATTATAAGAGAGCAACCTCAACGACAGAGGATATGGCTGTTCACACAGGCATGGGCGTCGATGGGCGGGGAATGGTCGGGACGTATCTCCGCACGTTTTTGACGAGGGGGTTTATCCCCCCAATTTCCACTCAAATATAACATAAAATGCGTTGCTCTGTACAATCCGCATAGGTCTGGATATGGGATGTTCTGATAATGATGTAATAATGCGGGCAGAGGCATATCGGTCGACGTTGTGACGTCAAATTGTGTCGAGTTTTTATTTTTGTTCTCATTTGACGTCCTCTTGGAACCCCTCCCTGGCAAGGTTGTTGCTGAAATGTAAACAGTCCGTGGAGGAGATGTTGACATGAAGATCAATGTTCAGCGCATTGACTCGAAGAACGCTACCAATTGTGATGGTGCACATCCAGTCCCGTTCCCCTTCCAGGAAGAGGTAAGCATCTGTACTCTTGGTGGTGAATCAAGTATGTTGTGTTGTGTTTTGAAGCTGCAAATCATTTAAGATTTTCTGCTGAAGATTTCAAAACTGAATTGATCAATGATTCCTCGGTTCCTCGCAGGTTCCAAGACTGGAAATTATCGAGAAGCTTGGCCAGGGAGCATATGGTACGGTGTACGAAGCGAAACACCTCGGACTTGGCATCGAGGTACGAATGTGAATGCTTTCGGCGGGTTCACTCATTCTTTCATTCGTTCGTTCATTGGTGTAATTCCTTCGAAGGGTTGACGACATGACGAGGAGCTGCAAAAGCAATGGCTCAAAGTTTATCGGAGCAAATGCAGGAATAAAGATCTCATAAACAGACCAAACACTTGATTGAAAATATTACGACATTTGTTTGTAAAATGTATTAAAAATGAACACGGGTTGTAATTTTGTGGTGTATATAAATTTAATTAAGTTTGACTTGTCCTTCTACCCGCTCACCTTATTATTGTTGTTACATCCACCAAAGAAGGATGTTTCACCCTTTTATGTTCGTTTGTTTGTGAACATGAGTTTCATGATATATCAAAAAGTTGTGGACGAGTTATGACAAAATTCAATGGATGAGTTTGTAACAAGAACAAGCCGATTACATTTCAGATCAGGTCCGAATCCAGATGCAGCCGATCAGTGGGAATGTGGGATACAAACCGTATTCCCAGTGTTTGACCAACTTGTGATTGTCAAGGTCTGGAGAGACGAAGGAGGCTACTAAATGTCTGTCTGGAGGATGAGGGATGAGGGATGTCACGGCACAGGGCAGCGTTGTCAGCAAATACATAAAGAGGATCTTGCAGGGTGAGAGAGAGATCAGGTGTGTGTGTGTGTGTGTGTGTGTGTGTGTGTGTGTGTGTGTGTGTGTGTGTGTGTGTGTGTGTGTGTGTGTGTGTGTGTGTGTGTGTGTGTGTGTCAGTTTCAATACGAGTTTCAGATCAGGTAGGATGGGGCTCAGAACGCTGCCTTGGGGCACTCCAGCCTTGGCAGGGAGACGAGACGAGAGGATTCTGTTGAGTGCCACACGTTGGCTCTGAGAGTGGAGGAAGTTCGTAAGTCATGTGTGTGGAGTTAGCATTGGATGCCACACGTAGAGAGTTTGGAGAGTAAGGCAGGATGTTCGACTGTATCAAAAGGATGAGACGTCCAGAGAAACGGCACTGATCTCATGTCTGACATTGAGGGCTTCCATCAATTGTTGGGTGAGTTGTTCTCGTTGTGTAGCCCCGGACATTTCTCTCTCACAATCCCATTAGATGAAATCTGCACTCATTATGGGGAACGATGGGGGTGTTTTTTGACCCACCCAAAATCGGTATTTGCTCTCATCTCTGAAACTACAAACACGATTTTGATGAAACGTGATCACAACCTTCATCACCCATGATGTACAAAAAGTTTGTTCATGGCATTAAATATATCGGGGTCTGAGGTGATGTATGGGGGGTTTGAGTGACTGTTGCTCCTGATCCAGGTGAGCTTCAGGCCTCATGACTATTGCTCCTAGTTCTGTTTTTATGTAATGCAGTAATGTTGCTGGATTTACAAGCAGTTGGAAGATGACCTAGTGCAAATGCTCGGGTCAAAAGGACAGAAAGAGGACGAGCAAGAGTAGCAGCGCAGGTATATAAGACACGTGAGCTGATGCCGTCTGGTCCAGTGGCAGAGTCAGAGTCTGTGGTTGCAAGAAAGATTATATCAATTGGAGCATGTTTGAGTGTGCAAGGGTAAACTTGGTGATGGAATCCACACTGATTTCAACTGAAGGCGAACAATGAAACCAAGGGACAATTAATCGTGATGTACGGCGTACATTTACAATCGGTGTATATCAATAGAGACCATCATTTTGCTTGTTTCCAGCTTTTTCATGCTCTCCCAAAAGGTTATAACATGAGGTATATTCCATGTGTTTTGCTTTTCCTTCTCCAGGTTGCTGTGAAGTGCATGATGAGAGAAGATTGGGAGATGGTAAGTTTATGGGAATGTGGCACATGTAGGGCCATTTACACAGAACCTCACTGGCTAATGGGACGATGCAGGCTGTTCATGACGTTTAAACCCACTTTCTTGTTTTCTGTTCCCCGAGGCTGCTCCGCACTTCCTCCTGTAAATTTTTAATGGGTTCACTCACTTAAGAGTTACATTTACTTCAAATTCTTGAAAAAAATGATTGCATGTTATTGACATTTTTCTATCCATTTTTTACGGCGTAGCCCAGAGAGCAATGCCCTCTGGAACAGTCTTTGTCTGTCCATCCGATGTATGTATGTCCCTTCTGCTGACATATTTGGGATTTATTGTCCCCCGTCACACCGCGGAGCGAAAGGGGGACTATGGTTTTCCCCTCCGTCCGTGCGTGCGTGCGGGTGTGCGTGCGTGCGTACATAAGCGAAGGACCGCATTCGAATTTGGTGTGTGGGTGCAACCCACGTCAAAATCCAAGATGGCCGCTGCCATGTATGTCTGATGCCATGTATGTCTGAACCTTGTGAGCTGAATATCTTGAAAAATAAGCGAAGTACCAACTTCTAATCTGGTGTGTGGGTGTATCTAGGCACAAGGAAGAACGCTATTGAAAATTGGGTCGCCACGTCAAAATCCAAGATGGCCGCCGCCATGTATGTAGTATTACATCGCTTGTAGTATTACTTCTTCCGGCATTGGCTCAAACATCCGCCATGTCCATCTCAGTCCAGAAAACTCCAACAACACTCTCCACGTCGGTGTTTTTTTATTATTATTATTTAAGCAACAAAAAAGCCTGGTTTAGGCTTAGCGGTTAGGATGCTGGCTTGGGATCCTAGGATCCTGAGTTCGAATCCCAGTCGATCGCTGAATTAACGCCAGGGGGGTTGACCCAGCCCGTCATCCTTCTGAGGTCGGCAAATTGAGTACCAGCTTGCTGGGATGCATGATCCCGGTGTGTACCCCGGTTAAGAATAGGTACACCATATCCCTGCGCATCGTAAGAGGCGACTTAGGGTTGGCGTCAGGACGGGCATCCGGCCATAAAAACATTGCCTCAAACAGGGAACCATGATTGTCATGGGGCCCGCAGGGCTAACCCCCGCTCTTGCGGGGAAATGGCCTTAAAACGATCATTCATTTATTATTCAAGCAACAAAACAGCCAATCCAAAGTCAGTCTCTTTAGGGACAGCCAATTCAATGTCTCCATCTGGCCACAAAGTAATGGTTCATGTGCCCCTAAATCCAAAAACCTCCCAGACCATTACAGTGCATTCAGAAAGTATTCAGACCCCTTCACTTTTTTCACATTTTGTTTTGTTGCAGCCTTTTGCTGAAATCGTTTAAATTCACTTTTTCCCTCATAAATCTACACTCAATACCCCATAATGACAAAGAGAAAACAGGATTTTAAAAAGTTTTGCAAATTTATTAAAAACAAAAAACTGAAATATCAAATTGACATAAGTATTCAGACCCTTTGCTATGACACTTGAAATTTAGCTCAGGTGCCTCCCATTTCTCTTGATCATCTTTGAGATGTTTCTACACCTTGATTGGAGTCCACCTGTGGTAAATTCAATTGATTGGACATGATTTGGAAAGGCACACACCTGTCTATATAAGGTCTCACAGCTGACAATGCATATCGGAGCAAAAACCAAGCTGTGAGGTCGCAAGTGCAAAGTGCAAAATACAAGTGCAACTAATACTAATACAAGTGCATACTAATACAAGTGCAAAAGTGGTTTACTGCACCAACACAAGTGCGAAAAGTGGTTTTTCAACACTAACACAAGTGCAAAAATTGTTTTTTCAACACTAACACAAGTGCGAAAAGTAGTTTTTCCACACGAATACAAGTGCAAAAGTGGTTTCCTGCACCAACACAAGTGCGAAAAGTGGTTTTTCAACACTAACACAAGTGTAAAAAGTGGTTTTTCAACACTATCACAAGTGCAAAAAGTGTTTTTTCCACACTAATACAAGTGCAAAAGTGGTTTCCTGCACCAACACAAGTGCGAAAAGTGGTTTTTCCACACTAACAAAAGTGCGAAAAGTGGGTTTTCAACACTATCACAAGTGCAAAAAGTTTTTTCCACACTAATACAAGTGCAAAAAGGGTTTTTTCCACACTAATACAAGTGCAAAAGTGGTTTCGTGCACCAACACAAGTGCGAAAAGTGGTTTTTCAACACTAACACAAGTGCGAAAAGTGGTTTTTCAACACTATCACAATTGCAAAAAGTGTTTTTTCCACACTCACACAAGTGCGAAAAGTGGTTTTTCAACACTATCACAAGTGCGAAAAGTGGTTTCCTTCACCAACACCAGTGCGAAAAGTTGTTTTTCAACACTAACACAAGTGCGAAAAGTGGTTTTTCCACACTAATACAACTGCAAAAGTGGTTTCCTGCACCAACACAAGTGCGAAAAGTGGTTTTTCAACACTAACACAAGTGCGAAAAGTGGTTTTTCAACACTAACACAAGTGCGAAAAGTGGTTTTTCCACACTAATACAAGTGCAAAAGTGGTTTCCTGCACCAACACAAGTGCGAAAAGTGGTTTTTCAACACTAACACAAGTGCAAAAAGTGTTTTTTCAACACTATCACAAGTGCAAAAAGTGTTTTTTCCACACTAATACAAGTGCAAAAGTGGTTTCCTGCACCAACACAAGTGCGAAAAGTGGTTTTTCAACACTAACACAAGTGCGAAAAGTGGTTTTTCAACATTAACACAAGTGCGAAAAGTGGTTTTTCCACACTAATACAAGTGCAAAAGTGGTTTCCTGCACCAACACAAGTGCGAAAAGTGGTTTTTCAACACTAACACAAGTGTGAAAAGTGGTTTTTCAACACTAACACAAGTGCGAAAAGTGGTTTTTCAACACTAACACAAGTGCGAAAAGTGGTTTTTCAACACTAACACAAGTGCACAAAGTGGTGTTTCCACACTAATACAAGTGCAAAAGTGGTTTCCTGGACCAACACAAGTGTGAAAAGTGGTTTTTCAACACTAACACAAGTGTGAAAAGTGGTTTTTCAACACTATCACAAGTGAAAAAAGTGTTTTTCAACACTATCACAAGTGAAAAAAGTGTTTTTTCCACACTAACACAAGTGCGAAAAGTGGTTTTTCAACACTATCACAAGTGCGAAAAGTGGTTTCCTTCACCAACACCAGTGCGAAAAGTGGTTTATCAACACCAACACAAGTGCAAAAAGTGGTTTTTCAACACTAACACAAGTGCAAAAAGTGTTTTTTTCCACACTAATACAAGTACAAAAGTTGTTTCCTGCACCAACACAAGTGCGAAAAGTGGTTTTTCAACACTAACACAAGTGCGAAAAGTGGTTTTTCAACACTAACACAAGTGCGCAAAGTGGTTTTTCCACACTAATACAAGTGCAAAAGTGGTTTCCTGCACCAACACAAGTGCGAAAAGTGGTTTTTCAACACTAACACAAGTGCGAAAAGTGGTTTTTCAACACTAACACAAGTGCGAAAAGTGGTTTTTCAACACTAACACAAGTGCACAAAGTGGTGTTTCCACACTAATACAAGTGCAAAAGTGGTTTCCTGCACCAACACAAGTGCGAAAAGTGGTTTTTCAACACTAACACAAGTGCAAAAAGTGTTTTTTCAACACTATCACAAGTGCAAAAAGTGTTTTTTCCACACTAATACAAGTGCAAAAGTGGTTTCCTGCACCAATACAAGTGCGAAAAGTGGTTTTTCAACACTAACACAAGTGCGAAAAGTGGTTTTTCAACACTAACACAAGTGCGAAAAGTGGTTTTCCACACTAATACAAGTGCAAAAGTGGTTTCCTGCACCAACACAAGTGCGAAAAGTGGTTTTTCAACACTAACACAAGTGCGAAAAGTGGTTTTTCAACACTAACACAAGTGTGAAAAGTGGTTTTTCCACACTAATACAAGTGCAAAAGTGGTTTCCTGCACCAACACAAGTGTGAAAAGTGGTTTTTCAACACTAACACAAGTGTGAAAAGTGGTTTTTCAACACTAACACAAGTGTGAAAAGTGGTTTTTCAACACTATCACAAGTGCAAAAAGTGTTTTTTCCACACTAATACAAGTGCAAAAGTGGTTTCCTGCACCAACACAAGTGCGAAAAGTGGTTTTTCAACACTAACACAAGTGCGAAAAGTGGTTTTTCAACATTAACACAAGTGCGAAAAGTGGTTTTTCCACACTAATACAAGTGCAAAAGTGGTTTCCTGCACCAACACAAGTGCGAAAAGTGGTTTTTCAACACTAACACAAGTGTGAAAAGTGGTTTTTCAACACTAACACAAGTGCGAAAAGTGGTTTCCTTCATCAACACCAGTGCGAAAAGTGGTCTTTCAACACTAACACAAGTGCGAAAAGTGGTTTTTCCACACTAATACAAGTGCAAAAGTGGTTTCCTGCACTTTTTCAACACTAACACAAGTGCGAAAAGTGGTTTTTCAACACTAACACAAGTGCGAAAAGTGGTTTTTCAACACTAACACAAGTGCAAAAAGTGGTTTTTCAACACTAACACAAGTGCGCAAAGTGGTTTTTCCACACTTATACAAGTGCAAAAGTGGTTTCCTGCACCAACACAAGTGCGAAAAGTGGTTTTTCAACACGAACACAAGTGCAAAAAGTGTTTTTTCAACACTATCACAAGTGCAAAAAGTGTTTTTTCCACACTAATACAAGTGCAAAAGTGGTTTCCTGCACCAACACAAGTGCGAAAAGTGGTTTTTCAACACTAACACAAGTGCGAAAAGTGGTTTTTCAACACTAACACAAGTGCGAAAGTGGTTTTTCCACTCTACTACAAGTGCAAAAGTGGTTTCCTGCACCAACACAAGTGCGAAAAGTGGTTTTTCAACACTAACAAAAGTGCGAAAAGTGGTTTTTCAACACTATCACAAGTGCAAAAAGTGTTTTTTCCACACTAATACAAGTGCAAAAGTCGTTTCCTGCACCAACACAAGTGCGAAAAGTGGTTTTTCAACACTAACACAAGTGCGAAAAGTGGTTTTTCAACACTAACACAAGTGCACAAAGTGGTGTTTCCACACTAATACAAGTGCAAAAGTGGTTTCCTGCACCAACACAAGTGCGAAAAGTGGTTTTTCAACACTAACACAAGTGCAAAAAGTGTTTTTTCAACACTATCACAAGTGCAAAAAGTGTTTTTTCCACACTAATACAAGTGCAAAAGTGGTTTCCTGCACCAATACAAGTGCGAAAAGTGCTTTTTCAACACTAACACAAGTGCGAAAAGTGGTTTTTCAACACTAACACAAGTGCGAAAAGTGGTTTTCCACACTAATACAAGTGCAAAAGTGGTTTCCTGCACCAACACAAGTGCGAAAAGTGGTTTTTCAACACTAACACAAGTGTGAAAAGTGGTTTTTCAACACTAACACAAGTGCAAAAAGTGTTTTTTCCACATTAATACAAGTGCAAAAGTGGTTTCCTGCACCAACACAAGTGCGAAAAGTGGTTTTTCAACACTAACACAAGTGCGAAAAGTGGTTTTTCAACACTAACACAAGTGTGAAAAGTGGTTTTTCCACACTAATACAAGTGCAAAAGTGGTTTCCTGCACCAACACAAGTGTGAAAAGTGGTTTTTCAACACTAACACAAGTGTGAAAAGTGGTTTTTCAACACTAACACAAGTGTGAAAAGTGGTTTTTCAACACTATCACAAGTGCAAAAAGTGTTTTTTCCACACTAATACAAGTGCAAAAGTGGTTTTCTTGCACAAACACAAGTGCGAAAAGTGGTTTTTCAACACTAACACAAGTGAGAAAAGTGGTTTTTCCACACTAATACAAGTGCAAAAAGTGTTTTTTCCACACTAATACAAGTGCAAAAGTGGTTTCCTGCACCAACACAAGTGCGAAAAGTGGTTTTTCAACACTAACACAAGTGCGAAAAGTGGTTTCCTTCATCAACACCAGTGCGAAAAGTGGTCTTTCAACACTAACACAAGTGCGAAAAGTGGTTTTTCCACACTAATACAAGTGCAAAAGTGGTTTCCTGCACCAACACAAGTGCGAAAAGTGGTTTTTCAACACTAACACAAGTGCAAAAAGTGGTTTTTCAACACTAACACAAGTGCGCAAAGTGGTTTTCCCACACTAATACAAGTGCAAAAGTGGTTTCCTGCACCAACACAAGTGCGAAAAGTGGTTTTTCAACACTAACAAAAGTGCGAAAAGTGGTTTTTCAACAATATCACAAGTGCAAAAGGTGTTTTTTACACACTAATACAAGTGCAAAAGTGGTTTCCTGCACCAACACAAGTGCGAAAAGTGGATTTTCAACAATAACACAAGTGCGAAAAGTGGTTTTCCACACTAATACAAGTGCAAAAGTGGTTTCCTGCATGAACACAAGTGCGAAAAGGGGTTTTTCAACACTAACACAAGTGCGAAAAGTTGTTTTTCAACATTATCACAAGTGAAAAAAGTGTTTTTTCCACACTAACACAAGTGCGAAAAGTGGTTTTTCAACACTATCACAAGTGCGAAAAGTGGTTTCCTTCACCAACACCAGTGCGAAAAGTGGTTTTTCAACACCAACACAAGTGCGAAAAGTGGTTTTTCCACACTAATACAAGTGCAAAAGTTGTTTCCTGCACCAACAAAAGTGCGAAAAGTGGTTTTTCAACACTAACACAAGTGCGAAAAGTGGTTTTTCAACACTAACACAAGTGCGCAAAGTGGTTTTTCCACACTAATACAAGTGCAAAAGTGGTTTCCTGCACCAACACAAGTGCGAAAAGTGGTTTTTCAACACTAACACAAGTGCGAAAAGTGGTTTTTCAACACTAACACAAGTGCGAAAAGTGGTTTTTCAACACTAACACAAGTGCACAAAGTGGTGTTACCACACTAATACAAGTGCAAAAGTGGTTTCCTGCACCAATACAAGTGCGAAAAGTGGTTTTTCAACACTAACACAAGTGCGAAAAGTGGTTTTTCAACACTAACACAAGTGCGAAAAGTGGTTTTTCCACACTAATACAAGTGCAAAAGTGGTTTCCTGTACCAACACAAGTGCGAAAAGTGGTTTTTCAACACTAACACAAGTGTGAAAAGTGGTTTTTCAACACTAACACAAGTGCAAAAAGTGGTTTTTCCACACTAATACAAGTGCAAAAGTGGTTTCCTGCACCAACACAAGTGGGAAAAGTGGATTTTCAACACTAACACAAGTGCGAAAAGTGGTTTCCTTCACCAACACAAGTGCGAAAAGTGGTTTTTCAACACTAACACAAGTGTGAAAAGTGGATTTTCAACACTAACACAAGTGCGAAAAGTGGTTTTTCCACACTAATACAAGTGCAAAAGTGGGTTCCTGCACCAACACAAGTGCGAAAAGTGGTTTTTCAAAACTATCACAAGTGCGAAAAGTGGTTTCCTTCACCAACACAAGTGCGAAAAGTGGTTTTTCAACACTAACACAAGTGCGATAAGTGGTTTTTCAACACTAACACAAGTGCGAAAAGTGGTTTTTCCACACTAATACAAGTGCAAAAGTGGTTTCCTGCACCAACACAAGTGCGAAAAGTGGTTTTTCAACACTAACACAAGTGTGAAAAGTGGTTTTTCAACACTATCACAAGTGCAAAAAGTGTTTTTTCCACACTAATACAAGTGCAAAAGTGGTTTCCTGCACCAACACAAGTGCGAAAAGTGGTTTTTCAACACTAACAAAAGTGCGAAAAGTGGTTTTTCAACACTATCACAAGTGCAAAAAGTGTTTTTTCCACACTAATACAAGTGCAAAAGTGGTTTCCTACACCAACACAAGTGAGAAAAGTGGATTTTCAACACTAACACAAGTGCGAAAAATGGGTTTTCAACACTAACACAAGTGCGAAAAGTGGTTTCCTTCACTAACACAAGTGCGAAAAGTGGTTTTTCAACACTAACACAAGTGTGAAAAGTGGTTTTTCAACACTAACACAAGTGCAAAAAGTGTTTTTTCCACATTAATACAAGTGCAAAAGTGGTTTCCTGCACCAACACAAGTGCGAAAAGTGGTTTTTCAACACTAACACAAGTGCGAAAAGTGGTTTTTCAACACTAACACAAGTGTGAAAAGTGGTTTTTCCACAGTAATACAAGTGCAAAAGTGGTTTCCTGCACCAACACAAGTGTGAAAAGTGGTTTTTCAACACTAACACAAGTGCGAAAAGTGGTTTTTCAACACTAACACAAGTGCGAAAAGTGGTTTTTCCACACTAATACAAGTGCAAAAAGTGTTTTTTCCACACTAATACAAGTGCAAAAGTGGTTTCCTGCACCAACACAAGTGCGAAAAGTGTTTTTTCAACACTAACACAAGTGCGAAAAGTGTTTTTTCAACACTAACACAAGTGCGAAAAGTGGTTTTTCAACATTAACACAAGTGCGAAAAGTGGTTTTTCCACACTAATACAAGTGCAAAAGTGGTTTCCTGCACCAACACAAGTGCGAAAAGTGGTTTTTCAACACTAACACAAGTGTGAAAAGTGGTTTTTCAACACTAACACAAGTGCGAAAAGTGGTTTTTCAACACTAACACAAGTGCACAAAGTGGTGTTTCCACACTAATACAAGTGCAAAAGTGGTTTCCTGCACCAACACAAGTGCGAAAAGTGGTTTTTCAACACTAACACAAGTGCAAAAAGTGTTTTTTCAACACTATCACAAGTGCAAAAAGTGTTTTTTCCACACTAATACAAGTGCAAAAGTGGTTTCCTGCACCAATACAAGTGCGAAAAGTGGTTTTTCAACACTAACACAAGTGCGAAAAGTGGTTTTTCAACACTAACACAAGTGCGAAAAGTGGTTTTCCACACTAATACAAGTGCAAAAGTGGTTTCCTGCACCAACACAAGTGCGAAAAGTGGTTTTTCAACACTAACACAAGTGTGAAAAGTGGTTTTTCAACACTAACACAAGTGCAAAAAGTGTTTTTTCCACATTAATACAAGTGCAAAAGTGGTTTCCTGCACCAACACAAGTGCGAAAAGTGGTTTTTCAACACTAACACAAGTGCGAAAAGTGGTTTTTCAACACTAACACAAGTGTGAAAAGTGGTTTTTCCACACTAATACAAGTGCAAAAGTGGTTTCCTGCACCAACACAAGTGTGAAAAGTGGTTTTTCAACACTAACACAAGTGTGAAAAGTGGTTTTTCAACACTAACACAAGTGTGAAAAGTGGTTTTTCAACACTATCACAAGTGCAAAAAGTGTTTTTTCCACACTAATACAAGTGCAAAAGTGGTTTCCTGCACCAACACAAGTGCGAAAAGTGGTTTTTCAACACTAACACAAGTGCGAAAAGTGGTTTTTCAACATTAACACAAGTGCGAAAAGTGGTTTTTCCACACTAATACAAGTGCAAAAGTGGTTTCCTGCACCAACACAAGTGCGAAAAGTGGTTTTTCAACACTAACACAAGTGTGAAAAGTGGTTTTTCAACACTAACACAAGTGCGAAAAGTGGTTTCCTTCATCAACACCAGTGCGAAAAGTGGTCTTTCAACACTAACACAAGTGCGAAAAGTGGTTTTTCCACACTAATACAAGTGCAAAAGTGGTTTCCTGCACCAACACAAGTGCGAAAAGTGGTTTTTCAACACTAACACAAGTGCGAAAAGTGGTTTTTCAACACTAACACAAGTGCAAAAAGTGGTTTTTCAACACTAACACAAGTGCGCAAAGTGGTTTTTCCACACTTATACAAGTGCAAAAGTGGTTTCCTGCACCAACACAAGTGCGAAAAGTGGTTTTTCAACACGAACACAAGTGCAAAAAGTGTTTTTTCAACACTATCACAAGTGCAAAAAGTGTTTTTTCCACACTAATACAAGTGCAAAAGTGGTTTCCTGCACCAACACAAGTGCGAAAAGTGGTTTTTCAACACTAACACAAGTGCGAAAAGTGGTTTTTCAACACTAACACAAGTGCGAAAGTGGTTTTTCCACACTACTACAAGTGCAAAAGTGGTTTCCTGCACCAACACAAGTGCGAAAAGTGGTTTTTCAACACTAACAAAAGTGCGAAAAGTGGTTTTTCAACACTATCACAAGTGCAAAAAGTGTTTTTTCCACACTAATACAAGTGCAAAAGTGGTTTCCTGCACCAACACAAGTGCGAAAAGTGGATTTTCAACAATAACACAAGTGCGAAAAGTGGTTTTCCACACTAATACAAGTGCAAAAGTGGTTTCCTGCATGAACACAAGTGCGAAAAGGGGTTTTTCAACACTAACACAAGTGCGAAAAGTTGTTTTTCAACACTATCACAAGTGAAAAAAGTGTTTTTTCCACACTAACACAAGTGCGAAAAGTGGTTTTTCAACACTATCACAAGTGCGAAAAGTGGTTTCCTTCACCAACACCAGTGCGAAAAGTGGTTTATCAACACCAACACAAGTGCGAAAAGTGGTTTTCCACACTAATACAAGTACAAAAGTTGTTTCCTGCACCAACACAAGTGCGAAAAGTGGTTTTTCAACACTAACACAAGTGCGAAAAGTGGTTTTTCAACACTAACACAAGTGCGCAAAGTGGTTTTTCCACACTAATACAAGTGCAAAAGTGGTTTCCTGCACCAACACAAGTGCGAAAAGTGGTTTTTCAACACTAACACAAGTGCGAAAAGTGGTTTTTCAACACTAACACAAGTGCGAAAAGTGGTTTTTCAACACTAACACAAGTGCACAAAGTGGTGTTTCCACACTAATACAAGTGCAAAAGTGGTTTCCTGCACCAACACAAGTGCGAAAAGTGGTTTTTCAACACTAACACAAGTGCAAAAAGTGTTTTTTCAACACTATCACAAGTGCAAAAAGTGTTTTTTCCACACTAATACAAGTGCAAAAGTGGTTTCCTGCACCAATACAAGTGCGAAAAGTGCTTTTTCAACACTAACACAAGTGCGAAAAGTGGTTTTTCAACACTAACACAAGTGCGAAAAGTGGTTTTCCACACTAATACAAGTGCAAAAGTGGTTTCCTGCACCAACACAAGTGCGAAAAGTGGTTTTTCAACACTAACACAAGTGTGAAAAGTGGTTTTTCTACACTAACACAAGTGCAGAAAGTGTTTTTTCCACATTAATACAAGTGCAAAAGTGGTTTCCTGCACCAACACAAGTGCGAAAAGTGGTTTTTCAACACTAACACAAGTGCGAAAAGTGGTTTTTCAACACTAACACAAGTGTGAAAAGTGGTTTTTCCACACTAATACAAGTGCAAAAGTGGTTTCCTGCACCAACACAAGTGTGAAAAGTGGTTTTTCAACACTAACACAAGTGTGAAAAGTGGTTTTTCAACACTAACACAAGTGTGAAAAGTGGTTTTTCAACACTATCACAAGTGCAAAAAGTGTTTTTTCCACACTAATACAAGTGCAAAAGTGGTTTTCTTGCACAAACACAAGTGCGAAAAGTGGTTTTTCAACACTAACACAAGTGCGAAAAGTGGTTTTTCCACACTAATACAAGTGCAAAAAGTGTTTTTTCCACACTAATACAAGTGCAAAAGTGGTTTCCTGCACCAACACAAGTGCGAAAAGTGGTTTTTCAACACTAACACAAGTGCGAAAAGTGGTTTCCTTCATCAACACCAGTGCGAAAAGTGGTCTTTCAACACTAACACAAGTGCGAAAAGTGGTTTTTCCACACTAATACAAGTGCAAAAGTGGTTTCCTGCACCAACACAAGTGCGAAAAGTGGTTTTTCAACACTAACACAAGTGCAAAAAGTGGTTTTTCAACACTAACACAAGTGCGCAAAGTGGTTTTTCCACACTAATACAAGTGCAAAAGTGGTTTCCTGCACCAACACAAGTGCGAAAAGTGGTTTTTCAACATGAACACAAGTGCAAAAAGTGTTTTTTCAACACTATCACAAGTGCAAAAAGTGTTTTTTCCACACTAATACAAGTGCAAAAGTGGTTTCCTGCACCAACACAAGTGCGAAAAGTGGTTTTTCAACACTAACAAAAGTGCGAAAAGTGGTTTTTCAACACTAACATAAGTGCGAAAAGTGGTTTTTCCACACTACTACAAGTGCAAAAGTGGTTTCCTGCACCAACACAAGTGCGAAAAGTGGTTTTTCAACACTAACAAAAGTGCGAAAAGTGGTTTTTCAACAATATCACAAGTGCAAAAGGTGTTTTTTCCACACTAATACAAGTGCAAAAGTGGTTTCCTGCACCAACACAAGTGCGAAAAGTGGATTTTCAACAATAACACAAGTGCGAAAAGTGGTTTTCCACACTAATACAAGTGCAAAAGTGGTTTCCTGCATGAACACAAGTGCGAAAAGGGGTTTTTCAACACTAACACAAGTGCGAAAAGTTGTTTTTCAACATTATCACAAGTGAAAAAAGTGTTTTTTCCACACCAACACAAGTGCGAAAAGTGGTTTTTCAACACTATCACAAGTGCGGAAAGTGGTTTCCTTCACCAACACCAGTGCGAAAAGTGGTTTTTCAACACCAACACAAGTGCGAAAAGTGGTTTTTCCACACTAATACAAGTGCAAAAGTTGTTTCCTGCACCAACAAAAGTGCGAAAAGTGGTTTTTCAACACTAACACAAGTGCGAAAAGTGGTTTTTCAACACTAACACAAGTGCGCAAAGTGGTTTTTCCACACTAATACAAGTGCAAAAGTGGTTTCCTGCACCAACACAAGTGCGAAAAGTGGTTTTTCAACACTAACACAAGTGCGAAAAGTGGTTTTTCAACACTAACACAAGTGCGAAAAGTGGTTTTTCAACACTAACACAAGTGCACAAAGTGGTGTTTCCACACTAATACAAGTGCAAAAGTGGTTTCCTGCACCAATACAAGTGCGAAAAGTGGTTTTTCAACACTAACACAAGTGCGAAAAGTGGTTTTTCAACACTAACACAAGTGCGAAAAGTGGTTTTTCCACACTAATACAAGTGCAAAAGTGGTTTCCTGTACCAACACAAGTTGAAAAGTGGTTTTTCAACACTAACACAAGTGTGAAAAGTGGTTTTTCAACACTAACACAAGTGCAAAAAGTGGGTTTTCCACACTAATACAAGTGCAAAAGTGGTTTCCTGCACCAACACAAGTGGGAAAAGTGGATTTTCAACACTAACACAAGTGCGAAAAGTGGTTTCCTTCACCAACACAAGTGCGAAAAGTGGTTTTTCAACACTAACACAAGTGTGAAAAGTGGTTTTTCAACACTAACACAAGTGCGAAAAGTGGTTTTTCCACACTAATACAAGTGCAAAAGTGGGTTCCTGCACCAACACAAGTGCGAAAAGTGGTTTTTCAAAACTATCACAAGTGCGAAAAGTGGTTTCCTTCACCAACACAAGTGCGAAAAGTGGTTTTTCAACACTAACACAAGTGCGATAAGTGGTTTTTCAACACTAACACAAGTGCGAAAAGTGGTTTTTCCACACTAATACAAGTGCAAAAGTGGTTTCCTGCACCAACACAAGTGCGAAAAGTGGTTTTTCAACACTAACACAAGTGTGAAAAGTGGTTTTTCAACACTATCACAAGTGCAAAAAGTGTTTTTTCCACACTAATACAAGTGCAAAAGTGGTTTCCTGCACCAACACAAGTGCGAAAAGTGGTTTTTCAACACTAACAAAAGTGCGAAAAGTGGTTTTTCAACACTATCACAAGTGCAAAAAGTGTTTTTTCCACACTAATACAAGTGCAAAAGTGGTTTCCTACACCAACACAAGTGAGAAAAGTGGCTTTTCAACACTAACACAAGTGCGAAAAATGGGTTTTCAACACTAACACAAGTGCGAAAAGTGGTTTCCTTCACTAACACAAGTGCGAAAAGTGGTTTTTCAACACTAACACAAGTGTGAAAAGTGGTTTTTCAACACTAACACAAGTGCAAAAAGTGTTTTTTCCACATTAATACAAGTGCAAAAGTGGTTTCCTGCACCAACACAAGTGCGAAAAGTGGTTTTCAACACTAACACAAGTGCGAAAAGTGGTTTTTCAACACTAACACAAGTGTGAAAAGTGGTTTTTCCACACTAATACAAGTGCAAAAGTGGTTTCCTGCACCAACACAAGTGTGAAAAGTGGTTTTTCAACACTAACACAAGTGTGAAAAGTGGTTTTTCAACACTAACACAAGTGTGAAAAGTGGTTTTTCAACACTATCACAAGTGCAAAAAGTGTTTTTTCCACACTAATACAAGTGCAAAAGTGGTTTTCTTGCACAAACACAAGTGCGAAAAGTGGTTTTTCAACACTAACACAAGTGCGAAAAGTGGTTTTTCCACACTAATACAAGTGCAAAAAGTGGTTTTCCACACTAATACAAGTGCAAAAGTGGTTTCCTGCACCAACACAAGTGCGAAAAGTGGTTTTTCAACACTAACACAAGTGTGAAAAGTGGTTTTTCTACACTAACACAAGTGCAAAAAGTGTTTTTTCCACATTAATACAAGTGCAAAAGTGGTTTCCTGCACCAACACAAGTGCGAAAAGTGGTTTTTCAACACTAACACAAGTGCGAAAAGTGGTTTTTCAACACTAACACAAGTGTGAAAAGTGGTTTTTCCACACTAATACAAGTGCAAAAGTGGTTTCCTGCACCAACACAAGTGTGAAAAGTGGTTTTTCAACACTAACACAAGTGTGAAAAGTGGTTTTTCAACACTAACACAAGTGTGAAAAGTGGTTTTTCAACACTATCACAAGTGCAAAAAGTGTTTTTTCCACACTAATACAAGTGCAAAAGTGGTTTTCTTGCACAAACACAAGTGCGAAAAGTGGTTTTTCAACACTAACACAAGTGCGAAAAGTGGTTTTTCCACACTAATACAAGTGCAAAAAGTGTTTTTTCCACACTAATACAAGTGCAAAAGTGGTTTCCTGCACCAACACAAGTGCGAAAAGTGGTTTTTCAACACTAACACAAGTGCGAAAAGTGGTTTCCTTCATCAACACCAGTGCGAAAAGTGGTCTTTCAACACTAACACAAGTGCGAAAAGTGGTTTTTCCACACTAATACAAGTGCAAAAGTGGTTTCCTGCACCAACACAAGTGCGAAAAGTGGTTTTTCAACACTAACACAAGTGCAAAAAGTGGTTTTTCAACACTAACACAAGTGCGCAAAGTGGTTTTTCCACACTAATACAAGTGCAAAAGTGGTTTCCTGCACCAACACAAGTGCGAAAAGTGGTTTTTCAACACGAACACAAGTGCAAAAAGTGTTTGTTCAACACTATCACAAGTGCAAAAAGTGTTTTTTCCACACTAATACAAGTGCAAAAGTGGTTTCCTGCACCAACACAAGTGCGAAAAGTGGTTTTTCAACACTAACAAAAGTGCGAAAAGTGGTTTTTCAACACTAACATAAGTGCGAAAAGTGGTTTTTCCACACTACTACAAGTGCAAAAGTGGTTTCCTGCACCAACACAAGTGCGAAAAGTGGTTTTTCAACACTAACAAAAGTGCGAAAAGTGGTTTTTCAACAATATCACAAGTGCAAAAGGTGTTTTTTCCACACTAATACAAGTGCAAAAGTGGTTTCCTGCACCAACACAAGTGCGAAAAGTGGATTTTCAACAATAACACAAGTGCGAAAAGTGGTTTTCCACACTAATACAAGTGCAAAAGTGGTTTCCTGCATGAACACAAGTGCGAAAAGGGGTTTTTCAACACTAACACAAGTGCGAAAAGTTGTTTTTCAACATTATCACAAGTGAAAAAAGTGTTTTTTCCACACTAACACAAGTGCGAAAAGTGGTTTTTCAACACTATCACAAGTGCGAAAAGTGGTTTCCTTCACCAACACCAGTGCGAAAAGTGGTTTTTCAACACCAACACAAGTGCGAAAAGTGGTTTTTCCACACTAATACAAGTGCAAAAGTTGTTTCCTGCACCAACAAAAGTGCGAAAAGTGGTTTTTCAACACTAACACAAGTGCGAAAAGTGGTTTTTCAACACTAACACAAGTGCGCAAAGTGGTTTTTCCACACTAATACAAGTGCAAAAGTGGTTTCCTGCACCAACACAAGTGCGAAAAGTGGTTTTTCAACACTAACACAAGTGCGAAAAGTGGTTTTTCAACACTAACACAAGTGCGAAAAGTGGTTTTTCAACACTAACACAAGTGCACAAAGTGGTGTTTCCACACTAATACAAGTGCAAAAGTGGTTTCCTGCACCAATACAAGTGCGAAAAGTGGTTTTTCAACACTAACACAAGTGCGAAAAGTGGTTTTTCAACACTAACACAAGTGCGAAAAGTGGTTTTTCCACACTAATACAAGTGCAAAAGTGGTTTCCTGTACCAACACAAGTGGAAAAGTGGTTTTTCAACACTAACACAAGTGTGAAAAGTGGTTTTTCAACACTAACACAAGTGCAAAAAGTGGTTTTTCCACACTAATACAAGTGCAAAAGTGGTTTCCTGCACCAACACAAGTGGGAAAAGTGGATTTTCAACACTAACACAAGTGCGAAAAGTGGTTTCCTTCACCAACACAAGTGCGAAAAGTGGTTTTTCAACACTAACACAAGTGTGAAAAGTGGTTTTTCAACACTAACACAAGTGCGAAAAGTGGTTTTTCCACACTAATACAAGTGCAAAAGTGGGTTCCTGCACCAACACAAGTGCGAAAAGTGGTTTTTCAAAACTATCACAAGTGCGAAAAGTGGTTTCCTTCACCAACACAAGTGCGAAAAGTGGTTTTTCAACACTAACACAAGTGCGATAAGTGGTTTTTCCACACTAATACAAGTGCAAAAGTGGTTTCCTACACCAACACAAGTGAGAAAAGTGGCTTTTCAACACTAACACAAGTGCGAAAAATGGGTTTTCAACACTAACACAAGTGCGAAAAGTGGTTTCCTTCACTAACACAAGTGCGAAAAGTGGTTTTTCAACACTAACACAAGTGTGAAAAGTGGTTTTTCAACACTAACACAAGTGCAAAAAGTGTTTTTTCCACATTAATACAAGTGCAAAAGTGGTTTCCTGCACCAACACAAGTGCGAAAAGTGGTTTTTCAACACTAACACAAGTGCGAAAAGTGGTTTTTCAACACTAACACAAGTGTGAAAAGTGGTTTTTCCACACTAATACAAGTGCAAAAGTGGTTTCCTGCACCAACACAAGTGTGAAAAGTGGTTTTTCAACACTAACACAAGTGTGAAAAGTGGTTTTTCAACACTAACACAAGTGTGAAAAGTGGTTTTTCAACACTATCACAAGTGCAAAAAGTGTTTTTTCCACACTAATACAAGTGCAAAAGTGGTTTTCTTGCACAAACACAAGTGCGAAAAGTGGTTTTTCAACACTAACACAAGTGCGAAAAGTGGTTTTTCCACACTAATACAAGTGCAAAAAGTGTTTTTTCCACACTAATACAAGTGCAAAAGTGGTTTCCTGCACCAACACAAGTGCGAAAAGTGGTTTTTCAACACTAACACAAGTGCGAAAAGTGGTTTTTCAACATTAACACAAGTGCGAAAAGTGGTCTTTCAACACTAACACAAGTGCGAAAAGTGGTTTTCCACACTAATACAAGTGCAAAAGTGGTTTCCTGCACCAACACAAGTGCGAAAAGTGGTTTTTCAACACTAACACAAGTGCAAAAAGTGGTTTTTCAACACTAACACAAGTGCGCAAAGTGGTTTTTCCACACTAATATAAGTGCAAAAGTGGTTTCCTGCACCAACACAAGTGCGAAAAGTGGTTTTTCAACACGAACACAAGTGCAAAAAGTGTTTTTTCAACACTATCACAAGTGCAAAAAGTGTTTTTTCCACACTAATACAAGTGCAAAAGTGGTTTCCTGCACCAACACAAGTGCGAAAAGTGGTTTTTCAACACTAACAAAAGTGCGAAAAGTGGTTTTTCAACACTAACATAAGTGCGAAAAGTGGTTTTTCCACACTACTACAAGTGCAAAAGTGGTTTCCTGCACCAACACAAGTGCGAAAAGTGGTTTTTCAACACTAACAAAAGTGCGAAAAGTGGTTTTTCAACAATATCACAAGTGCAAAAGGTGTTTTTTCCACACTAATACAAGTGCAAAAGTGGTTTCCTGCACCAACACAAGTGCGAAAAGTGGATTTTCAACAATAACACAAGTGCGAAAAGTGGTTTTCCACACTAATACAAGTGCAAAAGTGGTTTCCTGCACCAACACAAGTGCGAAAAGTGGTTTTTCAACACTAACACAAGTGCGAAAAGTGGTTTTTCAACACTAACACAAGTGCGAAAAGTGGTTTTTCAACACTAACACAAGTGCACAAAGTGGTGTTTCCACACTAATACAAGTGCAAAAGTGGTTTCCTGCACCAACACAAGTGCGAAAAGTGGTTTTTCAACACTAACACAAGTGCAAAAAGTGTTTTTTCAACACTATCACAAGTGCAAAAAGTGTTTTTTCCACACTAATACAAGTGCAAAAGTGGTTTCCTGCACCAATACAAGTGCGAAAAGTGGTTTTTCAACACTAACACAAGTGCGAAAAGTGGTTTTTCAACACTAACACAAGTGCGAAAAGTGGTTTTTCCACACTAATACAAGTGCAAAAGTGGTTTCCTGTACCAACACAAGTGCGAAAAGTGGTTTTTCAACACTAACACAAGTGTGAAAAGTGGTTTTTCAACACTAACACAAGTGCAAAAAGTGGTTTTTCCACACTAATACAAGTGCAAAAGTGGTTTCCTGCACCAACACAAGTGGGAAAAGTGGATTTTCAACACTAACACAAGTGCGAAAAGTGGTTTTTCAACAATAACACAAGTGCGAAAAGTGGTTTTTCCACACTAATACAAGTGCAAAAGTGGTTTCCTGCACCAACACAAGTGCGAAAAGTGGTTTTTCAAAACTATCACAAGTGCGAAAAGTGGTTTCCTTCACCAACACAAGTGCGAAAAGTGGTTTTTCAACACTAACACAAGTGCGATAAGTGGTTTTTCAACACTAACACAAGTGCGAAAAGTGGTTTTTCCACACTAATACAAGTGCAAAAGTGGTTTCCTGCACCAACACAAGTGCGAAAAGTGGTTTTTCAACACTAACACAAGTGTGAAAAGTGGTTTTTCAACACTATCACAAGTGCAAAAAGTGTTTTTTCCACACTAATACAAGTGCAAAAGTGGTTTCCTGCACCAACACAAGTGCGAAAAGTGGTTTTTCAACACTAACAAAAGTGCGAAAAGTGGTTTTTCAACACTATCACAAGTGCAAAAAGTGTTTTTTCCACACTAATACAAGTGCAAAAGTGGTTTCCTACACCAACACAAGTGAGAAAAGTGGATTTTCAACACTAACACAAGTGCGAAAAATGGGTTTTCAACACTAACACAAGTGCGAAAAGTGGTTTCCTTCACTAACACAAGTGCGAAAAGTGGTTTTTCAACACTAACACAAGTGCGAAAAGTGGTTTTTCAACACTAACACAAGTGCGAAAAGTGGTTTTTCCACACTAATACAAGTGCAAAAGTGGTTTTTCCACACTAATAGAAGTGCAAAAAGTGTTTTTTCCACACTAATACAAGTGCAAAAGTGGTTTCCTGCACCAACACAAGTGCGAAAAGTGGTTTTTCAACACTAACACAAGTGCGAAAAGTGGTTTTTCAACACTATCACAAGTGCAAAAAGTCTTTTTTCCACACTAACACAAGTGCGAAAAGTGGTTTTTCAACACTATCACAAGTACGAAAAGTGGTTTCCTTCACCAACACCAGTGCGAAAAGTGGTTTTTCAACACTAACACAAGTGCGAAAAGTGGTTTTCCACACTAATACAAGTGCAAAAGTGGTTTCCTGCACCAACACAAGTGCAAAAGTGGTTTACTGCACCAACACAAGTGCGAAAAGTGGTTTTTCAACACTAACACAAGTGTGAAAAGTGGTTTTTCAACACTATCACAAGTGCAAAAAGTGTTTTTTCCACACTAATACAAGTGCAAAAGTGGTTTCCTGCACCAACACAAGTGGGAAAAGTGGATTTTCAACACTAACACAAGTGCGAAAAGTGGGTTTTCAACACTAACACAAGTGCGAAAAGTGGTTTCCTTCACCAACACCAGTGCGAAAAGTGGTTTTTCAACAGTAACACAAGTGCGAAAAGTGGTTTTTCCACACTAATACAAGTGCAAAAGTGGTTTCCTGCACCAACACAAGTGCGAAAAGTGGTTTTTCAACATTAACACAAGTGCGAAAAGTGGTTTTTCAACACTAACACAAGTGCGCAAAGTGGTTTTTCCACACTAATACAAGTGCAAAAGTGGTTTCCTGCACCAACACAAGTGCGAAAAGTGGTTTTTCAACACTAACACAAGTGTGAAAAGTGGTTTTTCAACACTATCACAAGTGCAAAAAGTGTTTTTTCCACACTAATACAAGTGCAAAAGTGGTTTCCTGCACCAACACGTGCGAAAAGTGGTTTTTCAACACTAACAAAAGTGCGAAAAGTGGTTTTTCAACACTATCACAAGTGCGAAAAGTGTTTTTTCCACACTAATACAAGTGCAAAAGTGGTTTCCTGCACCAACACAAGTGCGAAAAGTGGATTTTCAACACTAACACAAGTGCGAAAAGTGGGTTTTCAACACTAACACAAGTGCGAAAAGTGGTTTCCTTCACTAACACAAGTGCGAAAAGTGGTTTTTCAACACTAACACAAGTGCGCAAAGTGGTTTTTCCACACTAATACAAGTGCAAAAGTGGTTTCCTGCACCAACACAAGTGCGAAAAGTGGTTTTTCAACACTAACACAAGTGCAAAAAGTGTTTTTTCAACACTATCACAAGTGCAAAAAGTGTTTTTTCCACACTAATGCAAGTGCAAAAGTGGTTTCCTGCACAAACACAAGTGCGAAAAGTGGTTTTTCAACACTAACACAAGTGCGAAAAGTGGGTTTTCAACACTAACACAAGTGCGAAAAGTGGTTTTTCCACACTAATACAAGTGCAAAAGTGGTTTCCTGAACCAACACAAGTGCGAAAAGTGGTTTTTCAACACTAACACAAGTGCGAAAAGTGGTTTTTCCACACTAATACAAGTGCAAAAAGTGTTTTTTCCACACTAATACAAGTGCAAAAGTGGTTTTTCAACACTAACACAAGTGCAAAAAGTGGTTTTTCAACACTAACACAAGTGCGAAAAGCAGTTTTTCAACACTATCACAAGTGCAAAAAGTGTTTTTTCCACACTAACACAAGTGCGAAAAGTGGTTTTTCAACACTATCACAAGTGCGAAAAGTGGTTTCCTTCACCAACACAAGTGCGAAAAGTGGTTTTTCAACACTAATACAAGTGTAAAAAGTGGTTTTTCCACACTAATACAAGTGCAAAAGTGGTTTCCTGCACCAACACAAGTGCAAAAAGTGGTTTTTCAACACTAACACAAGTGCGAAAAGTAGTTTTTCCACACTAATACAAGTGCAAAAGTGGTTTCTTGCACCAACACAAGTGCGAAAAGTGGTTTTTCAACACTAACACAAGTGTAAAAAGTGGTTTTTCAACACTATCACAAGTGCAAAAAGTGTTTTTTCCACACTAATACAAGTGCAAAAGTGGTTTCCTGCACCAACACAAGTGTGAAAAGTGGTTTTTCAACACTAACAAAAGTGCGAAAAGTGGTTTTTCAACACTATCACAAGTGCAAAAAGTGTTTTTTCCACACTAATACAAGTGCAAAAGTGGTTTCCTGCACCAACACAAGTGCGAAAAGTGGATTTTCAACACTAACACAAGTGCGAAAAGTGGGTTTTCAACACTGACACAAGTGCGAAAAGTGGTTTTTCAACACTAACACAAGTGCGAAAAGTGGTTTTGACACACTAATACAAGTGCAAAAGTGGTTTCCTGCACCAACACAAGTGCGAAAAGTGGTTTTTCAACACTAACACAAGTGCGAAAAGTGGTTTTTCCACACTAATACACGTGCAAAAAGGGTTTTTTCCACACTAATACAAGTGCAAAAGTGGTTTCCTGCACCAACACAAATGCGAAAAGTGGTTTTTCAACACTAACACAAGTGCGAAAAGTGGTTTTTCAACACTAACACAAGTGCGAAAAGTGGTTTTTCAACACTAACACAAGTGCGCAAAGTGGTTTTTCCACACTAATACAAGTGCAAAAGTGGTTTCCTGCACCAACACAAGTGCGAAAAGTGGTTTTTCAACACTAACACAAGTGTGAAAAGTGGTTTTTCAACACTATCACAAGTGCAAAAAGTGTTTTTTCCACACTAATACAAGTGCAAAAGTGGTTTCCTGCACCAACACGTGCGAAAAGTGGTTTTTCAACACTAACAAAAGTGCGAAAAGTGGTTTTTCAACACTATCACAAGTGCGAAAAGTGTTTTTTCCACACTAATACAAGTGCAAAAGTGGTTTCCTGCACCAACACAAGTGCGAAAAGTGGATTTTCAACACTAACACAAGTGCGAAAAGTGGGTTTTCAACACTAACACAAGTGCGAAAAGTGGTTTCCTTCACTAACACAAGTGCGAAAAGTGGTTTTTCAACACTAACACAAGTGCGCAAAGTGGTTTTTCCACACTAATACAAGTGCAAAAGTGGTTTCCTGCACCAACACAAGTGCGAAAAGTGGTTTTTCAACACTAACACAAGTGCAAAAAGTGTTTTTTCAACACTATCACAAGTGCAAAAAGTGTTTTTTCCACACTAATACAAGAGCAAAAGTGGTTTCCTGCACAAACACAAGTGCGAAAAGTGGTTTTTCAACACTAACACAAGTGCGAAAAGTGGGTTTTCAACACTAACACAAGTGCGAAAAGTGGTTTTTCCACACTAATACAAGTGCAAAAGTGGTTTCCTGAACCAACACAAGTGCGAAAAGTGGTTTTTCAACACTAACACAAGTGCGAAAAGTGGTTTTTCCACACTAATACAAGTGCAAAAAGTGTTTTTTCCACACTAATACAAGTGCAAAAGTGGTTTCCTGCACCAACACAAGTGCAAAAAGTGGTTTTTCAACACTAACACAAGTGCGAAAAGCAGTTTTTCAACACTATCACAAGTGCAAAAAGTGTTTTTTCCACACTAACACAAGTGCGAAAAGTGGTTTTTCAACACTATCACAAGTGCGAAAAGTGGTTTCCTTCACCAACACAAGTGCGAAAAGTGGTTTTTCAACACTAATACAAGTGTAAAAAGTGGTTTTTCCACACTAATACAAGTGCAAAAGTGGTTTCCTGCACCAACACAAGTGCAAAAAGTGGTTTTTCAACACTAACACAAGTGCGAAAAGTAGTTTTTCCACACTAATACAAGTGCAAAAGTGGTTTCTTGCACCAACACAAGTGCGAAAAGTGGTTTTTCAACACTAACACAAGTGTAAAAAGTGGTTTTTCAACACTATCACAAGTGCAAAAAGTGTTTTTTCCACACTAATACAAGTGCAAAAGTGGTTTCCTGCACCAACACAAGTGTGAAAAGTGGTTTTTCAACACTAACAAAAGTGCGAAAAGTGGTTTTTCAACACTATCACAAGTGCAAAAAGTGTTTTTTCCACACTAATACAAGTGCAAAAGTGGTTTCCTGCACCAACACAAGTGCGAAAAGTGGATTTTCAACACTAACACAAGTGCGAAAAGTGGGTTTTCAACACTGACACAAGTGCGAAAAGTGGTTTTTCAACACTAACACAAGTGCGAAAAGTGGTTTTGACACACTAATACAAGTGCAAAAGTGGTTTCCTGCACCAACACAAGTGCGAAAAGTGGTTTTTCAACACTAACACAAGTGCGAAAAGTGGTTTTTCCACACTAATACACGTGCAAAAAGGGTTTTTTCCACACTAATACAAGTGCAAAAGTGGTTTCCTGCACCAACACAAATGCGAAAAGTGGTTTTTCAACACTAACACAAGTGCGAAAAGTGGTTTTTCAACACTAACACAAGTGCGAAAAGTGGTTTTTCAACACTAACACAAGTGCGCAAAGTGGTTTTTCCACACTAATACAAGTGCAAAAGTGGTTTCCTGCACCAACACAAGTGCGAAAAGTGGTTTTTCAACACTAACACAAGTGCAAAAAGTGTTTTTTCAACACTATCACAAGTGCAAAAAGTGTTTTTTCCACACTAATACAAGTGCAAAAGTGGTTTCCTGCACCAACACAAGTGCGAAAAGTGGTTTTTCAACACTAACACAAGTGCGAAAAGTGGTTTTTCCACAATAATACAAGTGCAAAAAGTGTTTTTTCAACACTATCACAAGTGCAAAAAGTGTTTTTTCCACACTAATACAAGTGCAAAAGTGGTTTCCTGCACCAGCACAAGTGCGAAAAGTGGTTTTTCAACACTAACACAAGTGCGAAAAGCAGATTTTCCACACTAATACAAGTGCAAAAGTGGTTTCCTGCACCAACACAAGTGCGAAAAGTGGTTTTTCAAGACTAACACAAGTGCAAAAAGTGGTTTTTCAACACTATCACAAGTGCAAAAAGTGTTTTTTCCACACTAATACAAGTGCAAAAGTGGTTTTCTGCACCAACACAAGTGCGAAAAGTGGTTTTTCAACACTAACACAAGTGCGAAAAGTGTTTTTTCAACACTATCGCAAGTGCAAAAAGTGTTTTTTCCACACTAATACAAGTGCAAAAGTGGTTTCCTGCACCAACACAAGTGCGAAAAGTGGATTTTCAACACTAACACAAGTGCGAAAAGTGTGTTTTCAACACTAACACAAGTGCGAAAATTGGTTTCCTTCACTAACACAAGTGCGAAAAGTGGTTTTTCAACACTAACACAAGTGCGAAAAGTGGTTTTTCAACACTAACACAAGTGCGAAAAGTGGTTTTTCCACACTAATACACGTGCAAAAAGGGTTTTTTCCACACTAATACAAGTGCAAAAGTGGTTTCCTGCACCAACACAAGTGCGAAAAGTGGTTTTTCAACACTAACACAAGTGCGAAAAGTGGTTTTTCAACACTATCACAAGTGCAAAAAGTGTTTTTTCCACACTAACACAAGTGCGAAAAGTGGTTTTTCAACACTATCACAAGTGCGAAAAGTGGTTTCCTTCACCAACACCAGTGCGAAAAGTTGTTTTTCAACACTAACACAAGTGCGAAAAGTGGTTTTTCCACACTAATACAAGTGCAAAAGTGGTTTCCTGCACCAACACAAATGCGAAAAGTGGTTTTTCAACACTAACACAAGTGCGAAAAGTGGTTTTTCAACACTAACACAAGTGCGCAAAGTGGTTTTTCCACACTAATACAAGTGCAAAAGTGGTTTCCTGCACCAACACAAGTGCGAAAAGTGTTTTTTCAACACTAACACAAGTGCAAAAAGTGTTTTTTCAACACTATCACAAGTGCAAAAAGTGTTTTTTCCACACTAATACAAGTGCAAAAGTGGTTTCCTGCACCAACACAAGTGCGAAAAGTGGTTTTTCAACACTAACACATGTGTGAAAAGTGGTTTTTCAACACTATCACAAGTGCAAAAAGTGTTTTTTCCACACTAATACAAGTGCAAAAGTGGTTTCCTGCACCAACACAAGTGCGAAAAGTGGATTTTCAACACTAACACAAGTGCGAAAAGTGGGTTTTCAACACTAATACAAGTGCGAAAAGTGGTTTCCTTCACTAACACAAGTGCGAAAAGTGGTTTTTCAACACTAACACAAGTGCGAAAAGTGGTTTTTCAACACTAACACAAGTGCGAAAAGTGGTTTTTCCACACTAATACACGTGCAAAAAGGGTTTTTTCCACACTAATACAAGTGCAAAAGTGGTTTCCTGCACCAACACAAGTGCGAAAAGTGGTTTTTCAACACTATCACAAGTGCAAAAAGTGTTTTTTCCACACTAACACAAGTGCGAAAAGTGGTTTCCTTCACCAACACCAGTGCGAAAAGTTGTTTTTCAACACTAACACAAGTGCGAAAAGTGGTTTTTCCACACTAATACAAGTGCAAAAGTGGTTTCCTGCACCAACACAAATGCGAAAAGTGGTTTTTCAACACTAACACAAGTGCGAAAAGTGGTTTTTCAACACTAACACAAGTGCGCAAAGTGGATTTTCCACACTAATACAAGTGCAAAAGTGGTTTCCTGCACCAACACAAGTGCGAAAAGTGGTTTTTCAACACTAACACAAGTGCAAAAAGTGTTTTTTCAACACTATCACAAGTGCAAAAAGTGTTTTTTCCACACTAATACAAGTGCAAAAGTGGTTTCCTGCACCAACACAAGTGCGAAAAGTGGTTTTTCAACACTAACACAAGTGCTAAAGTGGTTTTTCCACAATAATACAAGTGCAAAAAGTGTTTTTTCAACACTATCACAAGTGCAAAAAGTGTTTTTTCCACACTAATACAAGTGCAAAAGTGGTTTCCTGCACCAACACAAGTGCGAAAAGTGGATTTTCAACACTAACACAAGTGCGAAAAGTGGGTTTTCAACACTAACACAAGTGCGAAAAGTGGGTTTTCAACACTAACACAAGTGCGAATAGTGGTTTCCTTCACTAACACAAGTGCGAAAAGTGGTTTTTCAACACTAACACAAGTGCGAAAAGTGGTTTTTCAACACTAACACAAGTGCGAAAAGTGGTTTTTCCACACTAATACAAGTGCAAAAGTGGTTTCCTGCACCAGCACAAGTGCGAAAAGTGGTTTTTCAACACTAACACAAGTGCGAAAAGCAGATTTTCCACACTAATACAAGTGCAAAAGTGGTTTCCTGCACCAACACAAGTGCGAAAAGTGGTTTTTCAACACTAACACAAGTGCAAAAAGTGGTTTTTCAACACTATCACAAGTGCAAAAAGTGTTTTTTCCACACTAATACAAGTGCAAAAGTGGTTTTCTGCACCAACACAAGTGCGAAAAGTGGTTTTTCAACACTAACACAAGTGCGAAAAGTGTTTTTTCAACACTATCGCAAGTGCAAAAAGTGTTTTTTCCACACTAATACAAGTGCAAAAGTGGTTTCCTGCACCAACACAAGTGCGAAAAGTGGATTTTCAACACTAACACAAGTGCGAAAAGTGTGTTTTCAACACTAACACAAGTGCGAAAATTGGTTTCCTTCACTAACACAAGTGCGAAAAGTGGTTTTTCAACACTAACACAAGTGCGAAAAGTGGTTTTTCAACACTAACACAAGTGCGAAAAGTGGTTTTTCCACACTAATACACGTGCAAAAAGGGTTTTTTCCACACTAATACAAGTGCAAAAGTGGTTTCCTGCACCAACACAAGTGCAAAAAGTGGTTTTTCAACACTAACACAAGTGCGAAAAGTGGTTTTTCAACACTATCACAAGTGCAAAAAGTGTTTTTTCCACACTAACACAAGTGCGAAAAGCGGTTTTTCAACACTATCACAAGTGCGAAAAGTGGTTTCCTTCACCAACACCAGTGCGAAAAGTTGTTTTTCAACACTAACACAAGTGCGAAAAGTGGTTTTTCCACACTAATACAAGTGCAAAAGTGGTTTCCTGCACCAACACAAATGCGAAAAGTGGTTTTTCAACACTAACACAAGTGCGAAAAGTGGTTTTTCAACACTAACACAAGTGCGCAAAGTGGTTTTTCCACACTAATACAAGTGCAAAAGTGGTTTCCTGCACCAACACAAGTGCGAAAAGTGTTTTTTCAACACTAACACAAGTGCAAAAAGTGTTTTTTCAACACTATCACAAGTGCAAAAAGTGTTTTTTCCACACTAATACAAGTGCAAAAGTGGTTTCCTGCACCAACACAAGTGCGAAAAGTGGTTTTTCAACACTAACACATGTGTGAAAAGTGGTTTTTCAACACTATCACAAGTGCAAAAAGTGTTTTTTCCACACTAATACAAGTGCAAAAGTGGTTTCCTGCACCAACACAAGTGCGAAAAGTGGATTTTCAACACTAACACAAGTGCGAAAAGTGGGTTTTCAACACTAATACAAGTGCGAAAAGTGGTTTCCTTCACTAACACAAGTGCGAAAAGTGGTTTTTCAACACTAACACAAGTGCGAAAAGTGGTTTTTCAACACTAACACAAGTGCGAAAAGTGGTTTTTCCACACTAATACACGTGCAAAAAGGGTTTTTTCCACACTAATACAAGTGCAAAAGTGGTTTCCTGCACCAACACAAGTGCGAAAAGTGGTTTTTCAACACTATCACAAGTGCAAAAAGTGTTTTTTCCACACTAACACAAGTGCGAAAAGTGGTTTCCTTCACCAACACCAGTGCGAAAAGTTGTTTTTCAACACTAACACAAGTGCGAAAAGTGGTTTTTCCACACTAATACAAGTGCAAAAGTGGTTTCCTGCACCAACACAAATGCGAAAAGTGGTTTTTCAACACTAACACAAGTGCGAAAAGTGGTTTTTCAACACTAACACAAGTGCGCAAAGTGGATTTTCCACACTAATACAAGTGCAAAAGTGGTTTCCTGCACCAACACAAGTGCGAAAAGTGGTTTTTCAACACTAACACAAGTGCAAAAAGTGTTTTTTCAACACTATCACAAGTGCAAAAAGTGTTTTTTCCACACTAATACAAGTGCAAAAGTGGTTTCCTGCACCAACACAAGTGCGAAAAGTGGTTTTTCAACACTAACACAAGTGCTAAAGTGGTTTTTCCACAATAATACAAGTGCAAAAAGTGTTTTTTCAACACTATCACAAGTGCAAAAAGTGTTTTTTCCACACTAATACAAGTGCAAAAGTGGTTTCCTGCACCAACACAAGTGCGAAAAGTGGATTTTCAACACTAACACAAGTGCGAAAAGTGGGTTTTCAACACTAACACAAGTGCGAAAAGTGGGTTTTCAACACTAACACAAGTGCGAATAGTGGTTTCCTTCACTAACACAAGTGCGAAAAGTGGTTTTTCAACACTAACACAAGTGCGAAAAGTGGTTTTTCAACACTAACACAAGTGCGAAAAGTGGTTTTTCCACACTAATACACGTGCAAAAAGGGTTTTTTCCACACTAATACAAGTGCAAAAGTGGTTTCCTGCACCAACCAACACAAGTGCGAAAAGTGGTTTTTCAACACTAACACAAGCGCGAAAAGTGGTTTTTCAACACTATCACAAGTGCAAAAAGTGTTTTTTCCACACGAACACAAGTGCGAAAAGTGGTTTTTCAACACTATCACAAGTGCGAAAAGTGGTTTCCTTCACCAACACCAGTGCGAAAAGTTGTTTTTCAACACTAACACAAGTGCGAAAAGTGGTTTTTCCACACTAATACAAGTGCAAAAGTGGTTTCCTGCACCAACACAAATGCAAAAAGTGGTTTTTCAACACTAACACAAGTGTGAAAAGTGGTTTTTCAACACTATCACAAGTGCAAAAAGTGTTTTTTCCACACTAATACAAGTGCAAAAGTGGTTTCCTGCACCAACACAAGTGGGAAAAGTGGATTTTCAACACTAACAGAAGTGCGAAAAGTGGGTTTTCAACACTAACACAAGTGCGAAAAGTGGTTTCCTTCACCAACACCAGTGCGAAAAGTGGTTTTTCAACAGTAACACAAGTGCGAAAAGTGGTTTTTCCACACTAATACAAGTGCAAAAGTGGTTTCCTGCACCAACACAAGTGCGAAAAGTGGTTTTTCAACATTAACACAAGTGCGAAAAGTGGTTTTTCAACACTAACACAAGTGCGCAAAGTGGTTTTTCCACACTAATACAAGTGCAAAAGTGGTTTCCTGCACCAACACAAGTGCGAAAAGTGGTTTTTCAACACTAACACAAGTGTGAAAAGTGGTTTTTCAACACTATCACAAGTGCAAAAAGTGTTTTTTCCACACTAATACAAGTGCAAAAGTGGTTTCCTGCACCAACACGTGCGAAAAGTGGTTTTTCAACACTAACAAAAGTGCGAAAAGTGGTTTTTCAACACTATCACAAGTGCGAAAAGTGTTTTTTCCACACTAATACAAGTGCAAAAGTGGTTTCCTGCACCAACACAAATGCGAAAAGTGGTTTTTCAACACTAACACAAGTGCGAAAAGTGGTTTTTCAACACTAACACAAGTGCGCAAAGTGGATTTTCCACACTAATACAAGTGCAAAAGTGGTTTCCTGCACCAACACAAGTGCGAAAAGTGGTTTTTCAACACTAACACAAGTGCAAAAAGTGTTTTTTCAACACTATCACAAGTGCAAAAAGTGTTTTTTCCACACTAATACAAGTGCAAAAGTGGTTTCCTGCACCAACACAAGTGCGAAAAGTGGTTTTTCAACACTAACACAAGTGCTAAAGTGGTTTTTCCACAATAATACAAGTGCAAAAAGTGTTTTTTCAACACTATCACAAGTGCAAAAAGTGTTTTTTCCACACTAATACAAGTGCAAAAGTGGTTTCCTGCACCAACACAAGTGCGAAAAGTGGATTTTCAACACTAACACAAGTGCGAAAAGTGGGTTTTCAACACTAACACAAGTGCGAAAAGTGGGTTTTCAACACTAACACAAGTGCGAATAGTGGTTTCCTTCACTAACACAAGTGCGAAAAGTGGTTTTTCAACACTAACACAAGTGCGAAAAGTGGTTTTTCAACACTAACACAAGTGCGAAAAGTGGTTTTTCCACACTAATACACGTGCAAAAAGGGTTTTTTCCACACTAATACAAGTGCAAAAGTGGTTTCCTGCACCAACCAACACAAGTGCGAAAAGTGGTTTTTCAACACTAACACAAGCGCGAAAAGTGGTTTTTCAACACTATCACAAGTGCAAAAAGTGTTTTTTCCACACGAACACAAGTGCGAAAAGTGGTTTTTCAACACTATCACAAGTGCGAAAAGTGGTTTCCTTCACCAACACCAGTGCGAAAAGTTGTTTTTCAACACTAACACAAGTGCGAAAAGTGGTTTTTCCACACTAATACAAGTGCAAAAGTGGTTTCCTGCACCAACACAAATGCAAAAAGTGGTTTTTCAACACTAACACAAGTGTGAAAAGTGGTTTTTCAACACTATCACAAGTGCAAAAAGTGTTTTTTCCACACTAATACAAGTGCAAAAGTGGTTTCCTGCACCAACACAAGTGGGAAAAGTGGATTTTCAACACTAACAGAAGTGCGAAAAGTGGGTTTTCAACACTAACACAAGTGCGAAAAGTGGTTTCCTTCACCAACACCAGTGCGAAAAGTGGTTTTTCAACAGTAACACAAGTGCGAAAAGTGGTTTTTCCACACTAATACAAGTGCAAAAGTGGTTTCCTGCACCAACACAAGTGCGAAAAGTGGTTTTTCAACATTAACACAAGTGCGAAAAGTGGTTTTTCAACACTAACACAAGTGCGCAAAGTGGTTTTTCCACACTAATACAAGTGCAAAAGTGGTTTCCTGCACCAACACAAGTGCGAAAAGTGGTTTTTCAACACTAACACAAGTGTGAAAAGTGGTTTTTCAACACTATCACAAGTGCAAAAAGTGTTTTTTCCACACTAATACAAGTGCAAAAGTGGTTTCCTGCACCAACACGTGCGAAAAGTGGTTTTTCAACACTAACAAAAGTGCGAAAAGTGGTTTTTCAACACTATCACAAGTGCGAAAAGTGTTTTTTCCACACTAATACAAGTGCAAAAGTGGTTTCCTGCACCAACACAAGTGCGAAAAGTGGATTTTCAACACTAACACAAGTGCGAAAAGTGGGTTTTCAACACTAACACAAGTGCGAAAAGTGGTTTCCTTCACTAACACAAGTGCGAAAAGTGGTTTTTCAACACTAACACAAGTGCAAAAAGTGTTTTTTCCACACTAATACAAGTGCAAAAGTGGTTTCCTGCACAAACACAAGTGCGAAAAGTGGTTTTTCCACACTAATACAAGTGCAAAAGTGGTTTCCTGCACCAACACAAGTGCGAAAAGTGGTTTTTCAACACTAACACAAGTGCAAAAAGTGTTTTTTCAACACTATCACAAGTGCAAAAAGTGTTTTTTCCACACTAATACAAGTGCAAAAGTGGTTTCCTGCACAAACACAAGTGCGAAAAGTGGTTTTTCAACACTAACACAAGTGCGAAAAGTGGGTTTTCAACACTAACACAAGTGCGAAAAGTGGTTTTTCCACACTAATACAAGTGCAAAAGTGGTTTCCTGAACCAACACAAGTGCGAAAAGTGGTTTTTCAACACTAACACAAGTGCGAAAAGTGGTTTTTCCACACTAATACAAGTGCAAAAAGTGTTTTTTCCACACTAATACAAGTGCAAAAGTGGTTTCCTGCACCAACACAAGTGCGAAAAGTGGTTTTTCAACACTAACACAAGTGCGAAAAGCAGTTTTTCAACACTATCACAAGTGCAAAAAGTTTTTTTTTCCACACTAACACAAGTGCGAAAAGTGGTTTTTCAACACTATCACAAGTGCGAAAAGTGGTTTCCTTCACCAACACAAGTGCGAAAAGTGGTTTTTCAACACTAATACAAGTGTAAAAAGTGGTTTTTCCACACTAATACAAGTGCAAAAGTGGTTTCCTGCACCAACACAAGTGCAAAAAGTGGTTTTTCAACACTAACACAAGTGCGAAAAGTAGTTTTTCCACACTAATACAAGTGCAAAAGTGGTTGCTTGCACCAACACAAGTGCGAAAAGTGGTTTTTCAACACTAACACAAGTGTAAAAAGTGGTTTTTCAACACTATCACAAGTGCAAAAAGTGTTTTTTCCACACTAATACAAGTGCAAAAGTGGTTTCCTGCACCAACACAAGTGCGAAAAGTGGATTTTCAACACTAACACAAGTGCGAAAAGTGGGTTTTCAACACTAACACAAGTGCGAAAAGTGGTTTTTCAACACTAACACAAGTGCGAAAAGTGGTTTTTCAACACTAACACAAGTGCGAAAAGTGGTTTTGACACACTAATACAAGTGCAAAAGTGGTTTCCTGCACCAACACAAGTGCGAAAAGTGGTTTTTCAACACTAACACAAGTGCGAAAAGTGGTTTTTCCACACTAATACACGTGCAAAAAGGGTTTTTTCCACACTACTACAAGTGCAAAAGTGGTTTCCTGCACCAACACAAGTGCGAAAAGTGGTTTTTCAACACTAACACAAGTGCGAAAAGTGGTTTTTCAACACTATCACAAGTGCAAAAAGTGTTTTTTCCACACTAACACAAGTGCGAAAAGTGGTTTTTCAACACTATCACAAGTGCGAAAAGTGGTTTCCTTCACCAACACCAGTGCGAAAAGTTGTTTTTCAACACTAACACAAGTGCGAAAAGTGGTTTTTCCACACTAATACAAGTGCAAAAGTGGTTTCCTGCACCAACACAAATGCGAAAAGTGGTTTTTCAACACTAACACAAGTGCGAAAAGTGGTTTTTCAACACTAACACAAGTGCGCAAAGTGGTTTTTCCACACTAATACAAGTGCAAAAGTGGTTTCCTGCACCAACACAAGTGCGAAAAGTGGTTTTTCAACACTAACACAAGTGCAAAAAGTGTTTTTTCAACACTATCACAAGTGCAAAAAGTGTTTTTTCCACACTAATACAAGTGCAAAAGTGGTTTCCTGCACCAACACAAGTGCGAAAAGTGGTTTTTCAACACTAACACAAGTGCGAAAAGTGGTTTTTCCACAATAAAACAAGTGCAAAAAGTGTTTTTTCAACACTATCACAAGTGCAAAAAGTGTTTTTTCCACACTAATACAAGTGCAAAAGTGGTTTCCTGCACCAACACAAGTGCGAAAAGTGGTTTTTCAACACTAACACAAGTGCGAAAAGCAGATTTTCCACACTAATACAAGTGCAAAAGTGGTTTCCTGCACCAACACAAGTGCGAAAAGTGGTTTTTCAACACTAACACAAGTGCAAAAAGTGGTTTTTCAACACTATCACAAGTGCAAAAAGTGTTTTTTCCACACTAATACAAGTGCAAAAGTGGTTTCCTGCACCAACACAAGTGCGAAAAGTGGTTTTTCAACACTAACACAAGTGCGAAAAGTAGTTTTTCCACACTAATACAAGTGCAAAAGTGGTTTCCTGCACCAACACAAGTGCGAAAAGTGGTTTTTCAACACTAACACAAGTGTGAAAAGTGGTTTTTCAACACTATCACAAGTGCAAAAAGTATTTTTTCCACACTAATACAAGTGCAAAAGTGGTTTCCTGCACCAACACAAGTGCGAAAAGTGGATTTTCAACACTAACACAAGTGCGAAAAGTGGGTTTTCAACACTAACACAAGTGCGAAAAGTGGTTTCCTTCACTAACACAAGTGCGAAAAGTGGTTTTTCAACACTAACACAAGTGCGAAAAGTGGTTTTTCAACACTAACACAAGTGTGAAAAGTGGTTTTTCCACACTAATACACGTGCAAAAAGGGTTTTTTCCACACTAATACAAGTGCAAAAGTGGTTTCCTGCACCAACACAAGTGCGAAAAGTGGTTTTTCAACACTAACACAAGTGCGAAAAGTGGTTTTTCAACACTATCACAAGTGCAAAAAGTGTTTTTTCCACACTAACACAAGTGCGAAAAGTGGTTTTTCAACACTATCACAAGTGCGAAAAGTGGTTTCCTTCACCAACACCAGTGCGAAAAGTTGTTTTTCAACACTAACACAAGTGCGAAAAGTGGTTTTTCCACACTAATACAAGTGCAAAAGTGGTTTCCTGCACCAACACAAATGCGAAAAGTGGTTTTTCAACACTAACACAAGTGCGAAAAGTGGTTTTTCAACACTAACACAAGTGCGAAAAGTGGTTTTTCCACACTAATACAAGTGCAAAAGTGGTTTCCTGCACCAACACAAGTGCGAAAAGTGGTTTTTCAACACTAACACAAGTGCAAAAAGTGTTTTTTCAACACTATCACAAGTGCAAAAAGTGTTTTTTCCACACTAATACAAGTGCAAAAGTGGTTTCCTGCACCAACACAAGTGCGAAAAGTGGTTTTTCAACACTAACACAAGTGTGAAAAGTGGTTTTTCAACACTATCACAAGTGCAAAAAGTGTTTTTTCCACACTAATACAAGTGCAAAAGTGGTTTCCTGCACCAACACAAGTGCGAAAAGTGGATTTTCAACACTAACACAAGTGCGAAAAGTGGGTTTTCAACACTAACACAAGTGCGAAAAGTGGTTTCCTTCACTAACACAAGTGCGAAAAGTGGTTTTTCAACACTAACACAAGTGCGAAAAGTGGTTTTTCAACACTAACACAAGTGCGAAAAGTGGTTTTTCCACACTAATACACGTGCAAAAAGGGTTTTTTCCACACTAATACAAGTGCAAAAGTGGTTTCCTGCACCAACACAAGTGCGAAAAGTGGTTTTTCAACACTAACACAAGTGCGAAAAGTGGTTTTTCAACACTATCACAAGTGCAAAAAGTGTTTTTTCCACACTAACACAAGTGCGAAAAGTGGTTTTTCAACACTATCACAAGTGTGAAAAGTGGTTTCCTTCACCAACACCAGTGCGAAAAGTTGTTTTTCAACACTAACACAAGTGCGAAAAGTGGTTTTTCCACAATAATACAAGTGCAAAAAGTGTTTTTTCAACACTATCACAAGTGCAAAAAGTGTTTTTTCCACACTAATACAAGTGCAAAAGTGGTTTCCTGCACCAACACAAGTGCGAAAAGTGGTTTTTCAACACTAACACAAGTGCGAAAAGTGGTTTTTCCACAATAATACAAGTGCAAAAAGTGTTTTTTCAACACTATCACAAGTGCAAAAAGTGTTTTTTCCACACTAATACAAGTGCAAAAGTGGTTTCCTGCACCAACACAAGTGCGAAAAGTGGTTTTTCAACACTAACACAAGTGCGAAAAGCAGATTTTCCACACTAATACAAGTGCAAAAGTGGTTTCCTGCACCAACACAAGTGCGAAAAGTGGTTTTTCAACACTAACACAAGTGCAAAAAGTGTTTTTTCAACACTATCACAAGTGCAAAAAGTGTTTTTTCCACACTAATACAAGTGCAAAAGTGGTTTCCTGCACCAACACAAGTGCGAAAAGTGGTTTTTCAACACTAACACAAGTGCGAAAAGTGTTTTTTCAACACTAACACAAGTGCAAAAAGTGTTTTTTCAACACTATCACAAGTGCAAAAAGTGTTTTTTCCACACTAATACAAGTGCAAAAGTGGTTTCCTGCACCAACACAAGTGCGAAAAGTGGTTTTTCAACACTAACACAAGTGCGAAAAGTGGTTTTTCCACAATAATACAAGTGCAAAAAGTGTTTTTTCAACACTATCACAAGTGCAAAAAGTGTTTTTTCCACACTAATACAAGTGCAAAAGTGGTTTCCTGCACCAACACAAGTGCGAAAAGTGGTTTTTCAACACTAACACAAGTGCGAAAAGCAGATTTTCCACACTAATACAAGTGCAAAAGTGGTTTCCTGCACCAACACAAGTGCGAAAAGTGGTTTTTCAACACTAACACAAGTGCAAAAAGTGGTTTTTCAACACTATCACAAGTGCAAAAAGTGTTTTTTCCACACTAATACAAGTGCAAAAGTGGTTTCCTGCACCAACACAAGTGCGAAAAGTGGTTTTTCAACACTAACACAAGTGCGAAAAGTGTTTTTTCAACACTAACACAAGTGCGAAAAGTAGTTTTTCCACACTAATACAAGTGCAAAAGTGGTTTCCTGCACCAACACAAGTGCGAAAAGTGGTTTTTCAACACTAACACAAGTGTGAAAAGTGGTTTTTCAACACTATCACAAGTGCAAAAAGTATTTTTTCCACACTAATACAAGTGCAAAAGTGGTTTCCTGCACCAACACAAGTGCGAAAAGTGGATTTTCAACACTAACACAAGTGCGAAAAGTGGGTTTTCAACACTAACACAAGTGCGAAAAGTGGTTTCCTTCACTAACACAAGTGCGAAAAGTGGTTTTTCAACACTAACACAAGTGCGAAAAGTGGTTTTTCAACACTAACACAAGTGCGAAAAGTGGTTTTTCCACACTAATACACGTGCAAAAAGGGTTTTTTCCACACTAATACAAGTGCAAAAGTGGTTTCCTGCACCAACACAAGTGCGAAAAGTGGTTTTTCAACACTAACACAAGTGCGAAAAGTGGTTTTTCAACACTATCACAAGTGCAAAAAGTGTTTTTTCCACACTAACACAAGTGCGAAAAGTGGTTTTTCAACACTATCACAAGTGCGAAAAGTGGTTTCCTTCACCAACACCAGTGCGAAAAGTTGTTTTTCAACACTAACACAAGTGCGAAAAGTGGTTTTTCCACACTAATACAAGTGCAAAAGTGGTTTCCTGCACCAACACAAATGCGAAAAGTGGTTTTTCAACACTAACACAAGTGCGAAAAGTGGTTTTTCAACACTAACACAAGTGCGCAATGTGGTTTTTCCACACTAATACAAGTGCAAAAGTGGTTTCCTGCACCAACACAAGTGCGAAAAGTGGTTTTTCAACACTAACACAAGTGCAAAAAGTGTTTTTTCAACACTATCACAAGTGCAAAAAGTGTTTTTTCCACACTAATACAAGTGCAAAAGTGGTTTCCTGCACCAACACAAGTGCGAAAAGTGGTTTTTCAACACTAACACAAGTGTGAAAAGTGGTTTTTCAACACTATCACAAGTGCAAAAAGTGTTTTTTCCACACTAATACAAGTGCAAAAGTGGTTTCCTGCACCAACACAAGTGCGAAAAGTGGATTTTCAACACTAACACAAGTGCGAAAAGTGGGTTTTCAACACTAACACAAGTGCGAAAAGTGGTTTCCTTCACTAACACAAGTGCGAAAAGTGGTTTTTCAACACTAACACAAGTGCGAAAAGTGGTTTTTCAACACTAACACAAGTGCGAAAAGTGGTTTTTCTACACTAATACACGTGCAAAAAGGGTTTTTTCCACACTAATACAAGTGCAAAAGTGGTTTCCTGCACCAACACAAGTGCGAAAAGTGGTTTTTCAACACTAACACAAGTGCGAAAAGTGGTTTTTCAACACTATCACAAGTGCAAAAAGTGTTTTTTCCACACTAACACAAGTGCGAAAAGTGGTTTTTCAACACTATCACAAGTGTGAAAAGTGGTTTCCTTCACCAACACCAGTGCGAAAAGTTGTTTTTCAACACTAACACAAGTGCGAAAAGTGGTTTTTCCACACTAATGCAAGTGCAAAAGTGGTTTCCTGCACCAACACAAATGCGAAAAGTGGTTTTTCAACACTAACACAAGTGCAAAAAGTGGTTTTTCAACACTAACACAAGTGCGCAAAGTGGTTTTTCCACACTAATACAAGTGCAAAAGTGGTTTCCTGCACCAACACAAGTGCGAAAAGTGGTTTTTCAACACTAACACAAGTGCAAAAAGTGTTTTTTCAACACTATCACAAGTGCAAAAAGTGTTTTTTCCACACTAATACAAGTGCAAAAGTGGTTTCCTGCACCAACACAAGTGCGAAAAGTGGTTTTTCAACACTAACACAAGTGCTAAAGTGGTTTTTCCACAATAATACAAGTGCAAAAAGTGTTTTTTCAACACTATCACAAGTGCAAAAAGTGTTTTTTCCACACTAATACAAGTGCAAAAGTGGTTTCCTGCACCAACACAAGTGCGAAAAGTGGATTTTCAACACTAACACAAGTGCGAAAAGTGGGTTTTCAACACTAACACAAGTGCAAAAAGTGGTTTCCTTCACTAACACAAGTGCGAAAAGTGGTTTTTCAACACTAACACAAGTGCGAAAAGTGGTTTTTCAACACTAACACAAGTGCGAAAAGTGGTTTTTCCACACTAATACACGTGCAAAAAGGGTTTTTTCCACACTAATACAAGTGCAAAAGTGGTTTCCTGCACCAACACAAGTGCGAAAAGTGGTTTTTCAACACTAACACAAGCGCGAAAAGTGGTTTTTCAACACTATCACAAGTGCAAAAAGTGTTTTTTCCACACTAACACAAGTGCGAAAAGTGGTTTTTCAACACTATCACAAGTGCGAAAAGTGGTTTCCTTCACCAACACCAGTGCGAAAAGTTGTTTTTCAACACTAACACAAGTGCGAAAAGTGGTTTTTCCACACTAATACAAGTGCAAAAGTGGTTTCCTGCACCAACACAAATGCGAAAAGTGGTTTTTCAACACTAACACAAGTGCGAAAAGTGGTTTTTCAACACTAACACAAGTGCGCAAAGTGGTTTTTCCACACTAATACAAGTGCAAAAGTGGTTTCCTGCACCAACACAAGTGCGAAAAGTGGTTTTTCAACACTATCACAAGTGCAAAAAGTGTTTTTTCCACACTAATACAAGTGCAAAAGTGGTTTCCTGCACCAACACAAGTGCGAAAAGTGGTTTTTCAACACTAACACAAGTGCGAAAAGTGGTTTTTCAACACTAACACAAGTGCGAAAAGTGGTTTTTCCACAATAATACAAGTGCAAAAAGTGTTTTTTCAACACTATCACAAGTGCAAAAAGTGTTTTTTCCACACTAATACAAGTGCAAAAGTGGTTTCCTGCACCAACACAAGTGCGAAAAGTGGTTTTTCAACACTAACACAAGTGCGAAAAGCAGATTTTCCACACTAATACAAGTGCAAAAGTGGTTTCCTGCACCAACACGAGTGCGAAAAGTGGTTTTTCAACACTAACACAAGTGCAAAAAGTGGTTTTTCAACACTATCACAAGTGCAAAAAGTGTTTTTTCCACACTAATACAAGTGCAAAAGTGGTTTCCTGCACCAACACAAGTGCGAAAAGTGGTTTTTCAACACTAACACAAGTGCAAAAAGTGTTTTTTCAACACTAACACAAGTGCGAAAAGTAGTTTTTCCACACTAATACAAGTGCAAAAGTGGTTTCCTGCACCAACACAAGTGCGAAAAGTGGTATTTCAACACTAACACAAGTGTGAAAAGTGGTTTTTCAACACAATCACAAGTGCAAAAAGTGTTTTTCCACACTAATACAAGTGCAAAAGTGGTTTCCTGCACCAACACAAGTGCGAAAAGTCGATTTTCAACACTAACACAAGTGCGAAAAGTGGGTTTTCAACACTAACACAAGTGCGAAAATTGGTTTCCTTCACTAACACAAGTGCGAAAAGTGGTTTTTCAACACTAACACAAGTGCGAAAAGTGGTTTTTCAACACTAACACAAGTGCGAAAAGTGGTTTTTCCACACTAATACAAGTGCAAAAGTGGTTTTTCCACACTAATAGAAGTGCAAAAAGTGTTTTTTCCACACTAATACAAGTGCAAATGTGGTTTCCTGCACCAACACAAGTGCGAAAAGTGGTTTTTCAACACTAACACAAGTGCAAAAAGTGGTTTTTCAACACTATCACAAGTGCAAAAAGTGTTTTTTCCACACTAACACAAGTGCGAAAAGTGGTTTTTCAACACTATCACAAGTGCGAAAAGTGGTTTCCTTCACCAACACCAGTGCGAAAAGTGGTTTTTCAACACTAACACAAGTGCGAAAAGTGGTTTTCCACACTAATACAAGTGCAAAAGTGGTTTCCTGCACCAACACAAGTGCAAAAGTGGTTTCCTGCACCAACACAAGTGCAAAAGTGGTTTACTGCACCAACACAAGTGCGAAAAGTGGTTTTTCAACACTAACACAAGTGTGAAAAGTGGTTTTTCAACACTATCACAAGTGCAAAAAGTGTTTTTCCACACTAATACAAGTGCAAAAGTGGTTTCCTGCACCAACACAAGTGGGAAAAGTGGATTTTCAACACTAACACAAGTGCGAAAAGTGGGTTTTCAACACTAACACAAGTGCGAAAAGTGGTTTCCTTCACCAACACCAGTGCGAAAAGTGGGTTTTCAACAGTAACACAAGTGCGAAAAGTGGTTTTTCCACACTAATACAAGTGCAAAAGTGGTTTCCTGCACCAACACAAGTGCGAAAAGTGGTTTACTGCACCAACACAAGTGCGAAAAGTGGTTTTTCAACACTAACACAAGTGTGAAAAGTGGTTTTTCAACACTATCACAAGTGCAAAAAAGTGTTTTTTCCACACTAATACAAGTGCAAAAGTGGTTTCCTGCACCAACACAAGTGGGAAAAGTGGATTTTCAACACTAACACAAGTGCGAAAAGTGGGTTTTCAACACTAATACAAGTGCGAAAAGTGGTTTCCTTCACCAACACCAGTGCGAAAAGTGGTTTTTCAACAGTAACACAAGTGCGAAAAGTGGTTTTTCCACACTAATACAAGTGCAAAAGTGGTTTCCTGCACCAACACAAGTGCGAAAAGTGGTTTTTCAACATTAACACAAGTGCGAAAAGTGGTTTTTCAACACTAACACAAGTGCGAAAAGTGGTTTTTCAACACTATCACAAGTGCAAAAAGTGTTTTTTCCACACTAACACAAGTGCGAAAAGTGGTTTTTCAACACTATCACAAGTGCGAAAAGTGGTTTCCTTCACCAACACCAGTGCGAAAAGTTGTTTTTCAACACTAACACAAGTGCGAAAAGTGTTTTTCCACACTAATACAAGTGCAAAAGTGGTTTCCTGCACCAACACAAATGCGAAAAGTGGTTTTTCAACACTAACACAAGTGCGAAAAGTGGTTTTTCAACACTAACACAAGTGCGCAACATGGTTTTTCCACACTAATACAAGTGCAAAAGTGGCTTCCTGCACCAACACAAGTGCGAAAAGTGGTTTTTCAACACTAACACAAGTGCAAAAAGTGTTTTTTCAACACTATCACAAGTGCAAAAAGTGTTTTTTCCACACTAATACAAGTGCAAATGTGGTTTCCTGCACCAACACAAGTGCGAAAAGTGGTTTTTCAACACTAACACAAGTGCGAAAAGTGGTTTTTCCACAATAATACAAGTGCAAAAAGTGTTTTTTCAACACTATCACAAGTGCAAAAAGTGTTTTTTCCACACTAATACAAGTGCAAAAGTGGTTTCCTGCACCAACACAAGTGCGAAAAGTGGTTTTTCAACACTAACACAAGTGCAAAAAGTGGTTTTTCAACACTAACACAAGTGCAAAAAGTGTTTTTTCAACACTATCACAAGTGCAAAAAGTGTTTTTTCCACACTAATACAAGTGCAAAAGTGGTTTCCTGCACCAACACAAGTGCGAAAAGTGGTTTTTCAACACTAACACAAGTGCTAAAGTGGTTTTTCCACAATAATACAAGTGCAAAAAGTGTTTTTTCAACACTATCACAAGTGCAAAAAGTGTTTTTTCCACACTAATACAAGTGCAAAAGTGGTTTCCTGCACCAACACAAGTGCGAAAAGTGGATTTTCAACACTAACACAAGTGCGAAAAGTGGGTTTTCAACACTAACACAAGTGCAAAAAGTGGTTTCCTTCACTAACACAAGTGCGAAAAGTGGTTTTTCAACACTAACACAAGTGCGAAAAGTGGTTTTTCAACACTAACACAAGTGCGAAAAGTGGTTTTTCCACACTAATACACGTGCAAAAAGGGTTTTTTCCACACTAATACAAGTGCAAAAGTGGTTTCCTGCACCAACACAAGTGCGAAAAGTGGTTTTTCAACACTAACACAAGCGCGAAAAGTGGTTTTTCAACACTATCACAAGTGCAAAAAGTGTTTTTTCCACACTAACACAAGTGCGAAAAGTGGTTTTTCAACACTATCACAAGTGCGAAAAGTGGTTTCCTTCACCAACACCAGTGCGAAAAGTTGTTTTTCAACACTAACACAAGTGCGAAAAGTGGTTTTTCCACACTAATACAAGTGCAAAAGTGGTTTCCTGCACCAACACAAATGCGAAAAGTGGTTTTTCAACACTAACACAAGTGCGAAAAGTGGTTTTTCAACACTAACACAAGTGCGCAAAGTGGTTTTTCCACACTAATACAAGTGCAAAAGTGGTTTCCTGCACCAACACAAGTGCGAAAAGTGGTTTTTCAACACTATCACAAGTGCAAAAAGTGTTTTTTCCACACTAATACAAGTGCAAAAGTGGTTTCCTGCACCAACACAAGTGCGAAAAGTGGTTTTTCAACACTAACACAAGTGCGAAAAGTGGTTTTTCAACACTAACACAAGTGCGAAAAGTGGTTTTTCCACAATAATACAAGTGCAAAAAGTGTTTTTTCAACACTATCACAAGTGCAAAAAGTGTTTTTTCCACACTAATACAAGTGCAAAAGTGGTTTCCTGCACCAACACAAGTGCGAAAAGTGGTTTTTCAACACTAACACAAGTGCGAAAAGCAGATTTTCCACACTAATACAAGTGCAAAAGTGGTTTCCTGCACCAACACGAGTGCGAAAAGTGGTTTTTCAACACTAACACAAGTGCAAAAAGTGGTTTTTCAACACTATCACAAGTGCAAAAAGTGTTTTTTCCACACTAATACAAGTGCAAAAGTGGTTTCCTGCACCAACACAAGTGCGAAAAGTGGTTTTTCAACACTAACACAAGTGCAAAAAGTGTTTTTTCAACACTAACACAAGTGCGAAAAGTAGTTTTTCCACACTAATACAAGTGCAAAAGTGGTTTCCTGCACCAACACAAGTGCGAAAAGTGGTATTTCAACACTAACACAAGTGTGAAAAGTGGTTTTTCAACACAATCACAAGTGCAAAAAGTGTTTTTCCACACTAATACAAGTGCAAAAGTGGTTTCCTGCACCAACACAAGTGCGAAAAGTCGATTTTCAACACTAACACAAGTGCGAAAAGTGGGTTTTCAACACTAACACAAGTGCGAAAATTGGTTTCCTTCACTAACACAAGTGCGAAAAGTGGTTTTTCAACACTAACACAAGTGCGAAAAGTGGTTTTTCAACACTAACACAAGTGCGAAAAGTGGTTTTTCCACACTAATACAAGTGCAAAAGTGGTTTTTCCACACTAATAGAAGTGCAAAAAGTGTTTTTTCCACACTAATACAAGTGCAAATGTGGTTTCCTGCACCAACACAAGTGCGAAAAGTGGTTTTTCAACACTAACACAAGTGCAAAAAGTGGTTTTTCAACACTATCACAAGTGCAAAAAGTGTTTTTTCCACACTAACACAAGTGCGAAAAGTGGTTTTTCAACACTATCACAAGTGCGAAAAGTGGTTTCCTTCACCAACACCAGTGCGAAAAGTGGTTTTTCAACACTAACACAAGTGCGAAAAGTGGTTTTCCACACTAATACAAGTGCAAAAGTGGTTTCCTGCACCAACACAAGTGCAAAAGTGGTTTCCTGCACCAACACAAGTGCAAAAGTGGTTTACTGCACCAACACAAGTGCGAAAAGTGGTTTTTCAACACTAACACAAGTGTGAAAAGTGGTTTTTCAACACTATCACAAGTGCAAAAAGTGTTTTTCCACACTAATACAAGTGCAAAAGTGGTTTCCTGCACCAACACAAGTGGGAAAAGTGGATTTTCAACACTAACACAAGTGCGAAAAGTGGGTTTTCAACACTAACACAAGTGCGAAAAGTGGTTTCCTTCACCAACACCAGTGCGAAAAGTGGGTTTTCAACAGTAACACAAGTGCGAAAAGTGGTTTTTCCACACTAATACAAGTGCAAAAGTGGTTTCCTGCACCAACACAAGTGCGAAAAGTGGTTTACTGCACCAACACAAGTGCGAAAAGTGGTTTTTCAACACTAACACAAGTGTGAAAAGTGGTTTTTCAACACTATCACAAGTGCAAAAAAGTGTTTTTTCCACACTAATACAAGTGCAAAAGTGGTTTCCTGCACCAACACAAGTGGGAAAAGTGGATTTTCAACACTAACACAAGTGCGAAAAGTGGGTTTTCAACACTAATACAAGTGCGAAAAGTGGTTTCCTTCACCAACACCAGTGCGAAAAGTGGTTTTTCAACAGTAACACAAGTGCGAAAAGTGGTTTTTCCACACTAATACAAGTGCAAAAGTGGTTTCCTGCACCAACACAAGTGCGAAAAGTGGTTTTTCAACATTAACACAAGTGCGAAAAGTGGTTTTTCAACACTAACACAAGTGCGAAAAGTGGTTTTTCAACACTATCACAAGTGCAAAAAGTGTTTTTTCCACACTAACACAAGTGCGAAAAGTGGTTTTTCAACACTATCACAAGTGCGAAAAGTGGTTTCCTTCACCAACACCAGTGCGAAAAGTTGTTTTTCAACACTAACACAAGTGCGAAAAGTGTTTTTCCACACTAATACAAGTGCAAAAGTGGTTTCCTGCACCAACACAAATGCGAAAAGTGGTTTTTCAACACTAACACAAGTGCGAAAAGTGGTTTTTCAACACTAACACAAGTGCGCAACATGGTTTTTCCACACTAATACAAGTGCAAAAGTGGCTTCCTGCACCAACACAAGTGCGAAAAGTGGTTTTTCAACACTAACACAAGTGCAAAAAGTGTTTTTTCAACACTATCACAAGTGCAAAAAGTGTTTTTTCCACACTAATACAAGTGCAAATGTGGTTTCCTGCACCAACACAAGTGCGAAAAGTGGTTTTTCAACACTAACACAAGTGCGAAAAGTGGTTTTTCCACAATAATACAAGTGCAAAAAGTGTTTTTTCAACACTATCACAAGTGCAAAAAGTGTTTTTTCCACACTAATACAAGTGCAAAAGTGGTTTCCTGCACCAACACAAGTGCGAAAAGTGGTTTTTCAACACTAACACAAGTGCAAAAAGTGGTTTTTCAACACTATCACAAGTGCAAAAAGTGTTTTTTCCACACTAATACAAGTGCAAAAGTGGTTTCCTGCACCAACACAAGTGCGAAAAGTGGTTTTTCAACACTAACACAAGTGCGAAAAGTGGTTTTTCAACACTAACACAAGTGCGAAAAGTGGTTTTTCCACACTAATACACATGCAAAAAGGGTTTTTGCCACACTAATACAAGTGCAAAAGTGGTTTCCTGCACCAACACAAGTGCGAAAAGTGGTTTTTCAACACTAACACAAGTGCGAAAAGCAGATTTTCCACACTAATACAAGTGCAAAAGTGGTTTCCTGCACCAACACAAGTGCGAAAAGTGGTTTTTCAACACTAACACAAGTGCAAAAAGTGGTTTTTCAACACTATCACAAGTGCAAAAAGTGTTTTTTCCACACTAATACAAGTGCAAAAGTGGTTTCCTGCACCAACACAAGTGCGAAAAGTGGTTTTTCAACACTAACACAAGTGCGAAAAGTGTTTTTTCAACACTAACACAAGTGCGAAAAGTAGTTTTTCCACACTAATACAAGTGCAAAAGTGGTTTCCTGCACCAACACAAGTGCGAAAAGTGGTTTTTCAACACTAACACAAGTGTGAAAAGTGGTTTTTCAACACTATCACAAGTGCAAAAAGTGTTTTTTCCACACTAATACAAGTGCAAAAGTGGTTTCCTGCACCAACACAAGTGCGAAAAGTGGATTTTCAACACTAACACAAGTGCGAAAAGTGGGTTTTCAACACTAACACAAGTGCGAAAAGTGGTTTCCTTCACTAACACAAGTGCGAAAAGTGGTTTTTCAACACTAACACAAGTGCGAAAAGTGGTTTTTCAACACTAACACAAGTGCGAAAAGTGGTTTTTCCACACTAATACAAGTGCAAAAGTGGTTTTTCCACACTAATAGAAGTGCAAAAAGTGTTTTTTCCACACTAATACAAGTGCAAAAGTGGTTTCCTGCACCAACACAAGTGCGAAAAGTGGTTTTTCAACACTAACACAAGTGCAAAAAGTGGTTTTTCAACACTATCACAAGTGCAAAAAGTGTTTTTTCCACACTAACACAAGTGCGAAAAGTGGTTTTTCAACACTATCACAAGTGCGAAAAGTGGTTTCCTTCACCAACACCAGTGCGAAAAGTGGTTTTTCAACACTAACACAAGTGCGAAAAGTGGTTTTCCACACTAAAGTGGTTTCCTGCACCAACACAAGTGCAAAAGTGGTTTCCTGCACCAACACAAGTGCAAAAGTGGTTTACTGCACCAACACAAGTGCGAAAAGTGGTTTTTCAACACTAACACAAGTGTGAAAAGTGGTTTTTCAACACTATCACAAGTGCAAAAAGTGTTTTTTCCACACTAATACAAGTGCAAAAGTGGTTTCCTGCACCAACACAAGTGGGAAAAGTGGATTTTCAACACTAACACAAGTGCGAAAAGTGGGTTTTCAACACTAACACAAGTGCGAAAAGTGGTTTCCTTCACCAACACCAGTGCGAAAAGTGGGTTTTCAACAGTAACACAAGTGCGAAAAGTGGTTTTTCCACACTAATACAAGTGCAAAAGTGGTTTCCTGCACCAACACAAGTGCGAAAAGTGGTTTACTGCACCAACACAAGTGCGAAAAGTGGTTTTTCAACACTAACACAAGTGTGAAAAGTGGTTTTTCAACACTATCACAAGTGCAAAAAAGTGTTTTTTCCACACTAATACAAGTGCAAAAGTGGTTTCCTGCACCAACACAAGTGGGAAAAGTGGATTTTCAACACTAACACAAGTGCGAAAAGTGGGTTTTCAACACTAATACAAGTGCGAAAAGTGGTTTCCTTCACCAACACCAGTGCGAAAAGTGGTTTTTCAACAGTAACACAAGTGCGAAAAGTGGTTTTTCCACACTAATACAAGTGCAAAAGTGGTTTCCTGCACCAACACAAGTGCGAAAAGTGGTTTTTCAACATTAACACAAGTGCGAAAAGTGGTTTTTCAACACTAACACAAGTGCGAAAAGTGGTTTTTCAACACTATCACAAGTGCAAAAAGTGTTTTTTCCACACTAACACAAGTGCGAAAAGTGGTTTTTCAACACTATCACAAGTGCGAAAAGTGGTTTCCTTCACCAACACCAGTGTGAAAAGTTGTTTTTCAACACTAACACAAGTGCGAAAAGTGGTTTTTCCACACTAATACAAGTGCAAAAGTGGTTTCCTGCACCAACACAAATGCGAAAAGTGGTTTTTCAACACTAACACAAGTGCGAAAAGTGGTTTTTCAACACTAACACAAGTGCGCAACGTGGTTTTTCCACACTAATACAAGTGCAAAAGTGGTTTCCTGCACCAACACAAGTGCGAAAAGTGGTTTTTCAACACTAACACAAGTGCAAAAAGTGTTTTTTCAACACTATCACAAGTGCAAAAAGTGTTTTTTCCACACTAATACAAGTGCAAATGTGGTTTCCTGCACCAACACAAGTGCGAAAAGTGGTTTTTCAACACTAACACAAGTGCGAAAAGTGGTTTTTCCACAATAATACAAGTGCAAAAAGTGTTTTTTCAACACTATCACAAGTGCAAAAAGTGTTTTTTCCACACTAATACAAGTGCAAAAGTGGTTTCCTGCACCAACACAAGTGCGAAAAGTGGTTTTTCAACACTAACACAAGTGCAAAAAGTGGTTTTTCAACACTATCACAAGTGCAAAAAGTGTTTTTTCCACACTAATACAAGTGCAAAAGTGGTTTACTGCACCAACACAAGTGCGAAAAGTGGTTTTTCAACACTAACACAAGTGCGAAAAGTGTTTTTTCAACACTAACACAAGTGCGAAGAGTAGTTTTTCCACACTAATACAAGTGCAAAAGTGGTTTCCTGCACCAACACAAGTGCGAAAAGTGGTTTTTCAACACTAACACAAGTGTGAAAAGTGGTTTTTCAACACTATCACAAGTGCAAAAAGTGTTTTTTCCACACTAATACAAGTGCAAAAGTGGTTTCCTGCACCAACACAAGTGCGAAAAGTGGATTTTCAACACTAACACAAGTGCGAAAAGTGGGTTTTCAACACTAACACAAGTGCGAAAAGTGGTTTCCTTCACCAACACAAGTGCGAAAAGTGGTTTTTCAACACTAACACAAGTGCGAAAAGTGGTTTTTCAACACTAACACAAGTGCGAAAAGTGGTTTTTCCACACTAATACACGTGCAAAAAGGGTTTTTTCCACACTAATACAAGTGCAAAAGTGGTTTCCTGCACCAACACAAGTGCGAAAAGTGGTTTTTCAACACTAACACAAGTGCGAAAAGTGGTTTTTCAACACTATCACAAGTGCAAAAAGTATTTTTTCCACACTAACACAAGTGCGAAAAGTGGTTTTTCAACACTATCACAAGTGCGAAAAGTGGTTTCCTTCACCAACACCAGTGCGAAAAGTTGTTTTTCAACACTAACACAAGTGCGAAAAGTGGTTTTTCCACACTAATACAAGTGCAAAAGTGGTTTCCTGCACCAACACAAATGCGAAAAGTGGTTTTTCAACACTAACACAAGTGCGAAAAGTGGTTTTTCAACACTAACACAAGTGCGCAAAGTGGTTTTTCCACACTAATACAAGTGCAAAAGTGGTTTCCTGCACCAACACAAGTGCGAAAAGTGGTTTTTCAACACTAACACAAGTGCAAAAAGTGTTTTTTCAACACTATCACAAGTGCAAAAAGTGTTTTTTCCACACTAATACAAGTGCAAAAGTCGTTTCCTGCACCAACACAACTGCGAAAAGTGGTTTTTCAACACTAACACAAGTGCAAAAAGTGGTTTTTCCACAATAATACAAGTGCAAAAAGTGTTTTTTCAACACTATCACAAGTGCAAAAAGTGTTTTTTCCACACTAATACAAGTGCAAAAGTGGTTTCCTGCACCAACACAAGTGCGAAAAGTGGATTTTCAACACTAACACAAGTGCGAAAAGTGGGTTTTCAACACTAACACAAGTGCGAAAAGTGGTTTCCTTCACTAACACAAGTGCGAAAAGTGGTTTTTCAACACTAACACAAGTGCGAAAAGTGGTTTTTCAACACTAACACAAGTGCGAAAAGTGGTTTTTCCACACTAATACAAGTGCAAAAAGGGTTTTTCCCACACTAATACAAGTGCAAAAGTGGTTTCCTGCACCAACACAAGTGCGAAAAGTGGTTTTTCAACACTAACACAAGTGCGAAAAGTGGTTTTTCAACGCTATCACAAGTGCAAAAAGTGTTTTTTCCACACTAACACAAGTGCGAAAAGTGGTTTTTCAACACTATCACAAGTGCGAAAAGTGGTTTCCTTCACCAACACCAGTGCGAAAAGTTGTTTTTCAACACTAACACAAGTGCGAAAAGTGGTTTTTCCACACTAATACAAGTGCAAAAGTGGTTTCCTGCACCAACACAAATGCGAAAAGTGGTTTTTCAACACTAACACAAGTGCGAAAAGTGGTTTTTCAACACTAACACAAGTGCGCAAAGTGGTTTTTCCACACTAATACAAGTGCAAAAGTGGTTTCCTGCACCAACACAAGTGCGAAAAGTGGTTTTTCAACACTAACACAAGTGCAAAAAGTGTTTTTTCAACACTATCACAAGTGCAAAAAGTGTTTTTTCCACACTAATACAAGTGCAAAAGTGGTTTCCCGCACCAACACAAGTGCGAAAAGTGGTTTTTCAACACTAACACAAGTGCGAAAAGTGGTTTTTCCACAATAATACAAGTGCAAAAAGTGTTTTTTCAACACTATCACAAGTGCAAAAAGTGTTTTTTCCACACTAATACAAGTGCAAAAGTGGTTTCCTGCACCAACACAAGTGCGAAAAGTGGTTTTTCAACACTAACACAAGTGCGAAAAGCAGATTTTCCACACTAATACAAGTGCAAAAGTGGTTTCCTGCACCAACACAAGTGCGAAAAGTGGTTTTTCAACACTAACACAAGTGCAAAAAGTGGTTTTTCAACACTATCACAAGTGCAAAAAGTGTTTTTTCCACACTAATACAAGTGCAAAAGTGGTTTCCTGCACCAACACAAGTGCAAAAAGTGGTTTTTCAACACTAACACAAGTGCGAAAAGTGTTTTTTCAACACTAACACAAGTGCGAAAAGTAGTTTTTCCACACTAATACAAGTGCAAAAGTGGTTTCCTGCACCAACACAAGTGCGAAAAGTGGTTTTTCAACACTAACACAAGTGTGAAAAGTGGTTTTTCAACACTATCACATGTGCAAAAAGCGTTTTTTCCACACTAATACAAGTGCAAAAGTGGTTTCCTGCACCAACACAAGTGCGAAAAGTGGATTTTCAACACTAACACAAGTGCGAAAAGTGGGTTTTCAACACTAACACAAGTGCGAAAAGTGGTTTCCTTCACTAACACAAGTGCGAAAAGTGGTTTTTCAACACTAACACAAGTGCGAAAAGTGGTTTTTCAACACTAACATAAGTGCGAAAAGTGGTTTTTCCACACTAATACAAGTGCAAAAGTGGTTTTTCCACACTAATAGAAGTGCAAAAAGTGTTTTTTCCACACTAATACAAGTGCAAAAGTGGTTTCCTGCACCAACACAAGTGCGAAAAGTGGTTTTTCAACGCTAACACAAGTGCAAAAAGTGGTTTTTCAACACTATCACAAGTGCAAAAAGTGTTTTTTCCACACTAACACAAGTGCGAAAAGTGGTTTTTCAACACTATCACAAGTGCGAAAAGTGGTTTCCTTCACCAACACCAGTGCGAAAAGTGGTTTTTCAACACTAACACAAGTGCGAAAAGTGGTTTCCACACTAATAGAAGTGCAAAAGTGGTTTCCTGCACCAACACAAGTGCAAAAGTGGTTTCCTGCACCAACACAAGTGGGAAAAGTGGATTTTCAACACTAACACAAGTGCGAAAAGTGGGTTTTCAACACTAACACAAGTGCGAAAAGTGGTTTCCTTCACCAACACCAGTGCGAAAAGTGGGTTTTCAACAGTAACACAAGTGCGAAAAGTGGTTTTTCCACACTAATACAAGTGCAAAAGTGGTTTCCTGCACCAACACAAGTGCGAAAAGTGGTTTACTGCACCAACACAAGTGCGAAAAGTGGTTTTTCAACACTAACACAAGTGTGAAAAGTGGTTTTTCAACACTATCACAAGTGCAAAAAAGTGTTTTTTCCACACTAATACAAGTGCAAAAGTGGTTTCCTGCACCAACACAAGTGGGAAAAGTGGATTTTCAACACTAACACAAGTGCGAAAAGTGGGTTTTCAACACTAATACAAGTGCGAAAAGTGGTTTCCTTCACCAACACCAGTGCGAAAAGTGGTTTTTCAACAGTAACACAAGTGCGAAAAGTGGTTTTTCCACACTAATACAAGTGCAAAAGTGGTTTCCTGCACCAACACAAGTGCGAAAAGTGGTTTTTCAACATTAACACAAGTGCGAAAAGTGGTTTTTCAACACTAACACAAGTGCGAAAAGTGGTTTTTCAACACTATCACAAGTGCAAAAAGTGTTTTTTCCACACTAACACAAGTGCGAAAAGTGGTTTTTCAACACTATCACAAGTGCGAAAAGTGGTTTCCTTCACCAACACCAGTGTGAAAAGTTGTTTTTCAACACTAACACAAGTGCGAAAAGTGGTTTTTCCACACTAATACAAGTGCAAAAGTGGTTTCCTGCACCAACACAAATGCGAAAAGTGGTTTTTCAACACTAACACAAGTGCGAAAAGTGGTTTTTCAACACTAACACAAGTGCGCAACGTGGTTTTTCCACACTAATACAAGTGCAAAAGTGGTTTCCTGCACCAACACAAGTGCGAAAAGTGGTTTTTCAACACTAACACAAGTGCAAAAAGTGTTTTTTCAACACTATCACAAGTGCAAAAAGTGTTTTTTCCACACTAATACAAGTGCAAATGTGGTTTCCTGCACCAACACAAGTGCGAAAAGTGGTTTTTCAACACTAACACAAGTGCGAAAAGTGGTTTTTCCACAATAATACAAGTGCAAAAAGTGTTTTTTCAACACTATCACAAGTGCAAAAAGTGTTTTTTCCACACTAATACAAGTGCAAAAGTGGTTTCCTGCACCAACACAAGTGCGAAAAGTGGTTTTTCAACACTAACACAAGTGCAAAAAGTGGTTTTTCAACACTATCACAAGTGCAAAAAGTGTTTTTTCCACACTAATACAAGTGCAAAAGTGGTTTACTGCACCAACACAAGTGCGAAAAGTGGTTTTTCAACACTAACACAAGTGCGAAAAGTGTTTTTTCAACACTAACACAAGTGCGAAGAGTAGTTTTTCCACACTAATACAAGTGCAAAAGTGGTTTCCTGCACCAACACAAGTGCGAAAAGTGGTTTTTCAACACTAACACAAGTGTGAAAAGTGGTTTTTCAACACTATCACAAGTGCAAAAAGTGTTTTTTCCACACTAATACAAGTGCAAAAGTGGTTTCCTGCACCAACACAAGTGCGAAAAGTGGATTTTCAACACTAACACAAGTGCGAAAAGTGGGTTTTCAACACTAACACAAGTGCGAAAAGTGGTTTCCTTCACCAACACAAGTGCGAAAAGTGGTTTTTCAACACTAACACAAGTGCGAAAAGTGGTTTTTCAACACTAACACAAGTGCGAAAAGTGGTTTTTCCACACTAATACACGTGCAAAAAGGGTTTTTTCCACACTAATACAAGTGCAAAAGTGGTTTCCTGCACCAACACAAGTGCGAAAAGTGGTTTTTCAACACTAACACAAGTGCGAAAAGTGGTTTTTCAACACTATCACAAGTGCAAAAAGTATTTTTTCCACACTAACACAAGTGCGAAAAGTGGTTTTTCAACACTATCACAAGTGCGAAAAGTGGTTTCCTTCACCAACACCAGTGCGAAAAGTTGTTTTTCAACACTAACACAAGTGCGAAAAGTGGTTTTTCCACACTAATACAAGTGCAAAAGTGGTTTCCTGCACCAACACAAATGCGAAAAGTGGTTTTTCAACACTAACACAAGTGCGAAAAGTGGTTTTTCAACACTAACACAAGTGCGCAAAGTGGTTTTTCCACACTAATACAAGTGCAAAAGTGGTTTCCTGCACCAACACAAGTGCGAAAAGTGGTTTTTCAACACTAACACAAGTGCAAAAAGTGTTTTTTCAACACTATCACAAGTGCAAAAAGTGTTTTTTCCACACTAATACAAGTGCAAAAGTCGTTTCCTGCACCAACACAACTGCGAAAAGTGGTTTTTCAACACTAACACAAGTGCAAAAAGTGGTTTTTCCACAATAATACAAGTGCAAAAAGTGTTTTTTCAACACTATCACAAGTGCAAAAAGTGTTTTTTCCACACTAATACAAGTGCAAAAGTGGTTTCCTGCACCAACACAAGTGCGAAAAGTGGATTTTCAACACTAACACAAGTGCGAAAAGTGGGTTTTCAACACTAACACAAGTGCGAAAAGTGGTTTCCTTCACTAACACAAGTGCGAAAAGTGGTTTTTCAACACTAACACAAGTGCGAAAAGTGGTTTTTCAACACTAACACAAGTGCGAAAAGTGGTTTTTCCACACTAATACAAGTGCAAAAAGGGTTTTTCCCACACTAATACAAGTGCAAAAGTGGTTTCCTGCACCAACACAAGTGCGAAAAGTGGTTTTTCAACACTAACACAAGTGCGAAAAGTGGTTTTTCAACGCTATCACAAGTGCAAAAAGTGTTTTTTCCACACTAACACAAGTGCGAAAAGTGGTTTTTCAACACTATCACAAGTGCGAAAAGTGGTTTCCTTCACCAACACCAGTGCGAAAAGTTGTTTTTCAACACTAACACAAGTGCGAAAAGTGGTTTTTCCACACTAATACAAGTGCAAAAGTGGTTTCCTGCACCAACACAAATGCGAAAAGTGGTTTTTCAACACTAACACAAGTGCGAAAAGTGGTTTTTCAACACTAACACAAGTGCGCAAAGTGGTTTTTCCACACTAATACAAGTGCAAAAGTGGTTTCCTGCACCAACACAAGTGCGAAAAGTGGTTTTTCAACACTAACACAAGTGCAAAAAGTGTTTTTTCAACACTATCACAAGTGCAAAAAGTGTTTTTTCCACACTAATACAAGTGCAAAAGTGGTTTCCCGCACCAACACAAGTGCGAAAAGTGGTTTTTCAACACTAACACAAGTGCGAAAAGTGGTTTTTCCACAATAATACAAGTGCAAAAAGTGTTTTTTCAACACTATCACAAGTGCAAAAAGTGTTTTTTCCACACTAATACAAGTGCAAAAGTGGTTTCCTGCACCAACACAAGTGCGAAAAGTGGTTTTTCAACACTAACACAAGTGCGAAAAGCAGATTTTCCACACTAATACAAGTGCAAAAGTGGTTTCCTGCACCAACACAAGTGCGAAAAGTGGTTTTTCAACACTAACACAAGTGCAAAAAGTGGTTTTTCAACACTATCACAAGTGCAAAAAGTGTTTTTTCCACACTAATACAAGTGCAAAAGTGGTTTCCTGCACCAACACAAGTGCAAAAAGTGGTTTTTCAACACTAACACAAGTGCGAAAAGTGTTTTTTCAACACTAACACAAGTGCGAAAAGTAGTTTTTCCACACTAATACAAGTGCAAAAGTGGTTTCCTGCACCAACACAAGTGCGAAAAGTGGTTTTTCAACACTAACACAAGTGTGAAAAGTGGTTTTTCAACACTATCACATGTGCAAAAAGCGTTTTTTCCACACTAATACAAGTGCAAAAGTGGTTTCCTGCACCAACACAAGTGCGAAAAGTGGATTTTCAACACTAACACAAGTGCGAAAAGTGGGTTTTCAACACTAACACAAGTGCGAAAAGTGGTTTCCTTCACTAACACAAGTGCGAAAAGTGGTTTTTCAACACTAACACAAGTGCGAAAAGTGGTTTTTCAACACTAACATAAGTGCGAAAAGTGGTTTTTCCACACTAATACAAGTGCAAAAGTGGTTTTTCCACACTAATAGAAGTGCAAAAAGTGTTTTTTCCACACTAATACAAGTGCAAAAGTGGTTTCCTGCACCAACACAAGTGCGAAAAGTGGTTTTTCAACGCTAACACAAGTGCAAAAAGTGGTTTTTCAACACTATCACAAGTGCAAAAAGTGTTTTTTCCACACTAACACAAGTGCGAAAAGTGGTTTTTCAACACTATCACAAGTGCGAAAAGTGGTTTCCTTCACCAACACCAGTGCGAAAAGTGGTTTTTCAACACTAACACAAGTGCGAAAAGTGGTTTCCACACTAATAGAAGTGCAAAAGTGGTTTCCTGCACCAACACAAGTGCAAAAGTGGTTTCCTGCACCAACACAAGTGCAAAAGTGGTTTACTGCACCAACACAAGTGCGAAAAGTGGTTTTTCAACACTAACACAAGTGTGAAAAGTGGTTTTTCAACACTATCACAAGTGCAAAAAGTGTTTTTTCCACACTAATACAAGTGCAAAAGTGGTTTCCTGCACCAACACAAGTGGGAAAAGTGGATTTTCAACACTAACACAAGTGCGAAAAGTGGGTTTTCAACACTAACACAAGTGCGAAAAGTGGTTTCCTTCACCAACACCAGTGCGAAAAGTGGTTTTTCAACATTAACACAAGTGCGAAAAGTGGTTTTTCCACACTAATACAAGTGCAAAAGTGGTTTCCTGCACCAACACAAGTGCGAAAAGTGGTTTTTCAACATTAACACAAGTGCGAAAAGTGGTTTTTCAACACTAACACAAGTGCGCAAAGTGGTTTTTCCACACTAATACAAGTGCAAAAGTGGTTTCCTCCACCAACACAAGTGCGAAAAGTGGTTTTTCAACACTAACACAAGTGTGAAAAGTGGTTTTTCAACACTATCACAAGTGCAAAAAGTGTTTTTTCCACACTAATACAAGTGCAAAAGTGGTTTCCTGCACCAACACGTGTGAAAAGTGGTTTTTCAACACTAACAAAAGTGCGAAAAGTGGTTTTTCAACACTATCACAAGTGCGAAAAGTGTTTTTTCCACACTAATACAAGTGCAAAAGTGGTTTCCTGCACCAACACAAGTGCGAAAAGTGGATTTTCAACACTAACACAAGTGCGAAAAGTGGGTTTTCAACACTAACACAAGTGCGAAAAGTGGTTTCCTTCACTAACACAAGTGCGAAAAGTGGTTTTTCAACACTAACACAAGTGCGCAAAGTGGTTTTTCCACACTAATACAAGTGCAAAAGTGGTTTCCTGCACCAACACAAGTGCGAAAAGTGGTTTTTCAACACTAACACAAGTGCAAAAAGTGGTTTTTCCACAATAATACAAGTGCAAAAAGTGTTTTTTCAACACTACCACAAGTGCAAAAAGTGTTTTTTCCACACTAATACAAGTGCAAAAGTGGTTTCCTGCACCAACACAAGTGCGAAAAGTGGATTTTCAACACTAACACAAGTGCGAAAAGTGGGTTTTCAACACTAACACAAGTGCGAAAAGTGGTTTCCTTCACTCACACAAGTGCGAAAAGTGGTTTTTCAACACTAACACAAGTGCGAAAAGTGGTTTTTCAACACTAACACAAGTGCGAAAAGTGGTTTTTCCACACTAATACACGTGCAAAAAGGGTTTTTTCCACACTAATACAAGTGCAAAAGTGGTTTCCTGCACCAACACAAGTGCGAAAAGTGGTTTTTCAACACTAACACAAGTGCGAAAAGTGGTTTTTCAACGCTATCACAAGTGCAAAAAGTGTTTTTTCCACACTAACACAAGTGCGAAAAGTGGTTTTTCAACACTATCACAAGTGCGAAAAGTGGTTTCCTTCACCAACACCAGTGCGAAAAGTTGTTTTTCAACACTAACACAAGTGCGAAAAGTGGTTTTTCCACACTAATACAAGTGCAAAAGTGGTTTCCTGCACCAACACAAATGCGAAAAGTGGTTTTTCAACACTAACACAAGTGCGCAAAGTGGTTTTACCACACTAATACAAGTGCAAAAGTGGTTTCCTGCACCAACACAAGTGCGAAAAGTGGTTTTTCAACACTAACACAAGTGCAAAAAGTGTTTTTTCAACACTATCACAAGTGCAAAAAGTGTTTTTTCCACACTAATACAAGTGCAAAAGTGGTTTCCTGCACCAACACAAGTGCGAAAAGTGGTTTTTCAACACTAACACAAGTGCGAAAAGTGGTTTTTCCACAATAATACAAGTGCAAAAAGTGTTTTTTCAACACTATCACAAGTGCAAAAAGTGTTTTTTCCACACTAATACAAGTGCGAAAAGCAGATTTTCCACACTAATACAAGTGCAAAAGTGGTTTCCTGCACCAACACAAGTGCGAAAAGTGGTTTTTCAACACTAACACAAGTGCAAAAAGTGGTTTTTCAACACTATCACAAGTGCAAAAAGTGTTTTTTCCACACTAATACAAGTGCAAAAGTGGTTTCCTGCACCAACACAAGTGCGAAAAGTGGTTTTTCAACACTAACACAAGTGCGAAAAGTGGTTTTTCAACACTAACACAAGTGTGAAAAGTGGTTTTTCAACACTATCACATGTGCAAAAAGTGTTTTTTCCACACTAATACAAGCGCAAAAGTGGTTTCCTGCATCAACACAAGTGCGAAAAGTGGATTTTCAACACTAACACAAGTGCGAAAAGTGGGTTTTCAACACTAACACAAGTGCGAAAAGTGGTTTCCTTCACTAACACAAGTGCGAAAAGTGGTTTTTCAACACTAACACAAGTGCGAAAAGTGGTTTTTCAACACTAACATAAGTGCGAAAAGTGGTTTTTCCACACTAATACAAGTGCAAAAGTGGTTTTTCCACACTAATAGAAGTGCAAAAAGTGTTTTTTCCACACTAATACAAGTGCAAAAGTGGTTTCCTGCACCAACACAAGTGCGAAAAGTGGTTTTTCAACACTAACACAAGTGCAAAAAGTGGTTTTTCAACACTATCACAAGTGCAAAAAGTGTTTTTTCCACACTAACACAAGTGCGAAAAGTGGTTTTTCAACACTATCACAAGTGCGAAAAGTGGTTTCCTTCACCAACACCAGTGCGAAAAGTGGTTTTTCAACACTAACACAAGTGCGAAAAGTGGTTTTCCACACTAATAGAAGTGCAAAAGTGGTTTCCTGCACCAACACAAGTGCAAAAGTGGTTTACTGCACCAATACAAGTGCGAAAAGTGGTTTTTCAACACTAACACAAGTGTGAAAAGTGGTTTTTCAACACTATCACAAGTGCAAAAAGTGTTTTTTCCACACTAATACAAGTGCAAAAGTGGTTTCCTGCACCAACACAAGTGGGAAAAGTGGATTTTCAACACTAACACAAGTGCGAAAAGTGGGTTTTCAACACTAACACAAGTGCGAAAAGTGGTTTCCTTCACCAACACCAGTGCGAAAAGTGGTTTTTCAACAGTAACACAAGTGCGAAAAGAGGTTTTTCCACACTAATACAAGTGCAAAAGTGGTTTCCTGCACCAACACAAGTGCGAAAAGTGGTTTTTCAACATTAACACAAGTGCGAAAAGTGGTTTTTCAACACTAACACAAGTGCGCAAAGTGGTTTTTCCACACTAATACAAGTGCAAAAGTGGTTTCCTCCACCAACACAAGTGCGAAAAGTGGTTTTTCAACACTAACACAAGTGTGAAAAGTGGTTTTTCAACACTATCACAAGTGCAAAAAGTGTTTTTTCCACACTAATACAAGTGCAAAAGTGGTTTCCTGCACCAACACGTGTGAAAAGTGGTTTTTCAACACTAACAAAAGTGCGAAAAGTGGTTTTTCAACACTATCACAAGTGCGAAAAGTGTTTTTTCCACACTAATACAAGTGCAAAAGTGGTTTCCTGCACCAACACAAGTGCGAAAAGTGGATTTTCAACACTAACACAAGTGCGAAAAGTGGGTTTTCAACACTAACACAAGTGCGAAAAGTGGTTTCCTTCACTAACACAAGTGCGAAAAGTGGTTTTTCAACACTAACACAAGTGCGCAAAGTGGTTTTTCCACACTAATACAAGTGCAAAAGTGGTTTCCTGCACCAACACAAGTGCGAAAAGTGGTTTTTCAACACTAACACAAGTGCAAAAAGTGTTTTTTCAACACTATCACAAGTGCAAAAAGTGTTTTTTCCACACTAATACAAGTGCAAAAGTGGTTTCCTGCACAAACACAAGTGCGAAAAGTGGTTTTTCAACACTAACACAAGTGCGAAAAGTGGGTTTTCAACACTAACACAAGTGCGAAAAGTGGTTTTTCCACACTAATACAAGTGCAAAAGTGGTTTCCTGAACCAACACAAGTGCGAAAAGTGGTTTTTCAACACTAACACAAGTGCGAAAAGTGGTTTTTCCACACTAATACAAGTGCAAAAAGTGTTTTTTCCACACTAATACAAGTGCAAAAGTGGTTTCCTGCACCAACACAAGTGCGAAAAGTGGTTTCCTTCACCAACACAAGTGCGAAAAGTGGTTTTTCAACACGAACACAAGTGCGAAAAGCAGTTTTTCAACACTATCACAAGTGCAAAAAGTGTTTTTTCCACACTAACACAAGTGCAAAAAGTATTTTTTCCACACTAATACAAGTGCAAAAGTGGTTTCCTGCACCAACACAAGTGCGAAAAGTGGATTTTCAACACTAACACAAGTGCGAAAAGTGGGTTTTCAACACTAACACAAGTGCGAAAAGTGGTTTCCTTCACTAACACAAGTGCGAAAAGTGGTTTTTCAACACTAACACAAGTGCGAAAAGTGGTTTTTCAACACTAACACAAGTGCGAAAAGTGGTTTTTCCACACTAATACACGTGCAAAAAGGGTTTTTTCCACACTAATACAAGTGCAAAAGTGGTTTCCTGCACCAACACAAGTGCGAAAAGTGGTTTTTCAACACTAACACAAGTGCGAAAAGTGGTTTTTCAACACTATCACAAGTGCAAAAAGTGTTTTTTCCACACTAACACAAGTGCGAAAAGTGGTTTTTCAACACTATCACAAGTGCGAAAAGTGGTTTCCTTCACCAACACCAGTGCGAAAAGTTGTTTTTCAACACTAACACAAGTGCGAAAAGTGGTTTTTCCACACTAATACAAGTGCAAAAGTGGTTTCCTGCACCAACACAAATGCGAAAAGTGGTTTTTCAACACTAACACAAGTGCGAAAAGTGGTTTTTCAACACTAACACAAGTGCGCAATGTGGTTTTTCCACACTAATACAAGTGCAAAAGTGGTTTCCTGCACCAACACAAGTGCGAAAAGTGGTTTTTCAACACTAACACAAGTGCAAAAAGTGTTTTTTCAACACTATCACAAGTGCAAAAAGTGTTTTTTCCACACTAATACAAGTGCAAAAGTGGTTTCCTGCACCAACACAAGTGCGAAAAGTGGTTTTTCAACACTAACACAAGTGTGAAAAGTGGTTTTTCAACACTATCACAAGTGCAAAAAGTGTTTTTTCCACACTAATACAAGTGCAAAAGTGGTTTCCTGCACCAACACAAGTGCGAAAAGTGGATTTTCAACACTAACACAAGTGCGAAAAGTGGGTTTTCAACACTAACACAAGTGCGAAAAGTGGTTTCCTTCACTAACACAAGTGCGAAAAGTGGTTTTTCAACACTAACACAAGTGCGAAAAGTGGTTTTTCAACACTAACACAAGTGCGAAAAGTGGTTTTTCTACACTAATACACGTGCAAAAAGGGTTTTTTCCACACTAATACAAGTGCAAAAGTGGTTTCCTGCACCAACACAAGTGCGAAAAGTGGTTTTTCAACACTAACACAAGTGCGAAAAGTGGTTTTTCAACACTATCACAAGTGCAAAAAGTGTTTTTTCCACACTAACACAAGTGCGAAAAGTGGTTTTTCAACACTATCACAAGTGTGAAAAGTGGTTTCCTTCACCAACACCAGTGCGAAAAGTTGTTTTTCAACACTAACACAAGTGCGAAAAGTGGTTTTTCCACACTAATGCAAGTGCAAAAGTGGTTTCCTGCACCAACACAAATGCGAAAAGTGGTTTTTCAACACTAACACAAGTGCAAAAAGTGGTTTTTCAACACTAACACAAGTGCGCAAAGTGGTTTTTCCACACTAATACAAGTGCAAAAGTGGTTTCCTGCACCAACACAAGTGCGAAAAGTGGTTTTTCAACACTAACACAAGTGCAAAAAGTGTTTTTTCAACACTATCACAAGTGCAAAAAGTGTTTTTTCCACACTAATACAAGTGCAAAAGTGGTTTCCTGCACCAACACAAGTGCGAAAAGTGGTTTTTCAACACTAACACAAGTGCTAAAGTGGTTTTTCCACAATAATACAAGTGCAAAAAGTGTTTTTTCAACACTATCACAAGTGCAAAAAGTGTTTTTTCCACACTAATACAAGTGCAAAAGTGGTTTCCTGCACCAACACAAGTGCGAAAAGTGGATTTTCAACACTAACACAAGTGCGAAAAGTGGGTTTTCAACACTAACACAAGTGCAAAAAGTGGTTTCCTTCACTAACACAAGTGCGAAAAGTGGTTTTTCAACACTAACACAAGTGCGAAAAGTGGTTTTTCAACACTAACACAAGTGCGAAAAGTGGTTTTTCCACACTAATACACGTGCAAAAAGGGTTTTTTCCACACTAATACAAGTGCAAAAGTGGTTTCCTGCACCAACACAAGTGCGAAAAGTGGTTTTTCAACACTAACACAAGCGCGAAAAGTGGTTTTTCAACACTATCACAAGTGCAAAAAGTGTTTTTTCCACACTAACACAAGTGCGAAAAGTGGTTTTTCAACACTATCACAAGTGCGAAAAGTGGTTTCCTTCACCAACACCAGTGCGAAAAGTTGTTTTTCAACACTAACACAAGTGCGAAAAGTGGTTTTTCCACACTAATACAAGTGCAAAAGTGGTTTCCTGCACCAACACAAATGCGAAAAGTGGTTTTTCAACACTAACACAAGTGCGAAAAGTGGTTTTTCAACACTAACACAAGTGCGCAAAGTGGTTTTTCCACACTAATACAAGTGCAAAAGTGGTTTCCTGCACCAACACAAGTGCGAAAAGTGGTTTTTCAACACTATCACAAGTGCAAAAAGTGTTTTTTCCACACTAATACAAGTGCAAAAGTGGTTTCCTGCACCAACACAAGTGCGAAAAGTGGTTTTTCAACACTAACACAAGTGCGAAAAGTGGTTTTTCAACACTAACACAAGTGCGAAAAGTGGTTTTTCCACAATAATACAAGTGCAAAAAGTGTTTTTTCAACACTATCACAAGTGCAAAAAGTGTTTTTTCCACACTAATACAAGTGCAAAAGTGGTTTCCTGCACCAACACAAGTGCGAAAAGTGGTTTTTCAACACTAACACAAGTGCGAAAAGCAGATTTTCCACACTAATACAAGTGCAAAAGTGGTTTCCTGCACCAACACGAGTGCGAAAAGTGGTTTTTCAACACTAACACAAGTGCAAAAAGTGGTTTTTCAACACTATCACAAGTGCAAAAAGTGTTTTTTCCACACTAATACAAGTGCAAAAGTGGTTTCCTGCACCAACACAAGTGCGAAAAGTGGTTTTTCAACACTAACACAAGTGCAAAAAGTGTTTTTTCAACACTAACACAAGTGCGAAAAGTAGTTTTTCCACACTAATACAAGTGCAAAAGTGGTTTCCTGCACCAACACAAGTGCGAAAAGTGGTATTTCAACACTAACACAAGTGTGAAAAGTGGTTTTTCAACACAATCACAAGTGCAAAAAGTGTTTTTCCACACTAATACAAGTGCAAAAGTGGTTTCCTGCACCAACACAAGTGCGAAAAGTCGATTTTCAACACTAACACAAGTGCGAAAAGTGGGTTTTCAACACTAACACAAGTGCGAAAATTGGTTTCCTTCACTAACACAAGTGCGAAAAGTGGTTTTTCAACACTAACACAAGTGCGAAAAGTGGTTTTTCAACACTAACACAAGTGCGAAAAGTGGTTTTTCCACACTAATACAAGTGCAAAAGTGGTTTTTCCACACTAATAGAAGTGCAAAAAGTGTTTTTTCCACACTAATACAAGTGCAAATGTGGTTTCCTGCACCAACACAAGTGCGAAAAGTGGTTTTTCAACACTAACACAAGTGCAAAAAGTGGTTTTTCAACACTATCACAAGTGCAAAAAGTGTTTTTTCCACACTAACACAAGTGCGAAAAGTGGTTTTTCAACACTATCACAAGTGCGAAAAGTGGTTTCCTTCACCAACACCAGTGCGAAAAGTGGTTTTTCAACACTAACACAAGTGCGAAAAGTGGTTTTCCACACTAATACAAGTGCAAAAGTGGTTTCCTGCACCAACACAAGTGCAAAAGTGGTTTCCTGCACCAACACAAGTGCAAAAGTGGTTTACTGCACCAACACAAGTGCGAAAAGTGGTTTTTCAACACTAACACAAGTGTGAAAAGTGGTTTTTCAACACTATCACAAGTGCAAAAAGTGTTTTTCCACACTAATACAAGTGCAAAAGTGGTTTCCTGCACCAACACAAGTGGGAAAAGTGGATTTTCAACACTAACACAAGTGCGAAAAGTGGGTTTTCAACACTAACACAAGTGCGAAAAGTGGTTTCCTTCACCAACACCAGTGCGAAAAGTGGGTTTTCAACAGTAACACAAGTGCGAAAAGTGGTTTTTCCACACTAATACAAGTGCAAAAGTGGTTTCCTGCACCAACACAAGTGCGAAAAGTGGTTTACTGCACCAACACAAGTGCGAAAAGTGGTTTTTCAACACTAACACAAGTGTGAAAAGTGGTTTTTCAACACTATCACAAGTGCAAAAAAGTGTTTTTTCCACACTAATACAAGTGCAAAAGTGGTTTCCTGCACCAACACAAGTGGGAAAAGTGGATTTTCAACACTAACACAAGTGCGAAAAGTGGGTTTTCAACACTAATACAAGTGCGAAAAGTGGTTTCCTTCACCAACACCAGTGCGAAAAGTGGTTTTTCAACAGTAACACAAGTGCGAAAAGTGGTTTTTCCACACTAATACAAGTGCAAAAGTGGTTTCCTGCACCAACACAAGTGCGAAAAGTGGTTTTTCAACATTAACACAAGTGCGAAAAGTGGTTTTTCAACACTAACACAAGTGCGAAAAGTGGTTTTTCAACACTATCACAAGTGCAAAAAGTGTTTTTTCCACACTAACACAAGTGCGAAAAGTGGTTTTTCAACACTATCACAAGTGCGAAAAGTGGTTTCCTTCACCAACACCAGTGCGAAAAGTTGTTTTTCAACACTAACACAAGTGCGAAAAGTGTTTTTCCACACTAATACAAGTGCAAAAGTGGTTTCCTGCACCAACACAAATGCGAAAAGTGGTTTTTCAACACTAACACAAGTGCGAAAAGTGGTTTTTCAACACTAACACAAGTGCGCAACATGGTTTTTCCACACTAATACAAGTGCAAAAGTGGCTTCCTGCACCAACACAAGTGCGAAAAGTGGTTTTTCAACACTAACACAAGTGCAAAAAGTGTTTTTTCAACACTATCACAAGTGCAAAAAGTGTTTTTTCCACACTAATACAAGTGCAAATGTGGTTTCCTGCACCAACACAAGTGCGAAAAGTGGTTTTTCAACACTAACACAAGTGCGAAAAGTGGTTTTTCCACAATAATACAAGTGCAAAAAGTGTTTTTTCAACACTATCACAAGTGCAAAAAGTGTTTTTTCCACACTAATACAAGTGCAAAAGTGGTTTCCTGCACCAACACAAGTGCGAAAAGTGGTTTTTCAACACTAACACAAGTGCAAAAAGTGGTTTTTCAACACTATCACAAGTGCAAAAAGTGTTTTTTCCACACTAATACAAGTGCAAAAGTGGTTTCCTGCACCAACACAAGTGCGAAAAGTGGTTTTTCAACACTAACACAAGTGCGAAAAGTGGTTTTTCAACACTAACACAAGTGCGAAAAGTGGTTTTTCCACACTAATACACATGCAAAAAGGGTTTTTTCCACACTAATACAAGTGCAAAAGTGGTTTCCTGCACCAACACAAGTGCGAAAAGTGGTTTTTCAACACTAACACAAGTGCGAAAAGCAGATTTTCCACACTAATACAAGTGCAAAAGTGGTTTCCTGCACCAACACAAGTGCGAAAAGTGGTTTTTCAACACTAACACAAGTGCAAAAAGTGGTTTTTCAACACTATCACAAGTGCAAAAAGTGTTTTTTCCACACTAATACAAGTGCAAAAGTGGTTTCCTGCACCAACACAAGTGCGAAAAGTGGTTTTTCAACACTAACACAAGTGCGAAAAGTGTTTTTTCAACACTAACACAAGTGCGAAAAGTAGTTTTTCCACACTAATACAAGTGCAAAAGTGGTTTCCTGCACCAACACAAGTGCGAAAAGTGGTTTTTCAACACTAACACAAGTGTGAAAAGTGGTTTTTCAACACTATCACAAGTGCAAAAAGTGTTTTTTCCACACTAATACAAGTGCAAAAGTGGTTTCCTGCACCAACACAAGTGCGAAAAGTGGATTTTCAACACTAACACAAGTGCGAAAAGTGGGTTTTCAACACTAACACAAGTGCGAAAAGTGGTTTCCTTCACTAACACAAGTGCGAAAAGTGGTTTTTCAACACTAACACAAGTGCGAAAAGTGGTTTTTCAACACTAACACAAGTGCGAAAAGTGGTTTTTCCACACTAATACAAGTGCAAAAGTGGTTTTTCCACACTAATAGAAGTGCAAAAAGTGTTTTTTCCACACTAATACAAGTGCAAAAGTGGTTTCCTGCACCAACACAAGTGCGAAAAGTGGTTTTTCAACACTAACACAAGTGCAAAAAGTGGTTTTTCAACACTATCACAAGTGCAAAAAGTGTTTTTTCCACACTAACACAAGTGCGAAAAGTGGTTTTTCAACACTATCACAAGTGCGAAAAGTGGTTTCCTTCACCAACACCAGTGCGAAAAGTGGTTTTTCAACACTAACACAAGTGCGAAAAGTGGTTTTCCACACTAATACAAGTGCAAAAGTGGTTTCCTGCACCAACACAAGTGCAAAAGTGGTTTCCTGCACCAACACAAGTGCAAAAGTGGTTTACTGCACCAACACAAGTGCGAAAAGTGGTTTTTCAACACTAACACAAGTGTGAAAAGTGGTTTTTCAACACTATCACAAGTGCAAAAAGTGTTTTTTCCACACTAATACAAGTGCAAAAGTGGTTTCCTGCACCAACACAAGTGGGAAAAGTGGATTTTCAACACTAACACAAGTGCGAAAAGTGGGTTTTCAACACTAACACAAGTGCGAAAAGTGGTTTCCTTCACCAACACCAGTGCGAAAAGTGGGTTTTCAACAGTAACACAAGTGCGAAAAGTGGTTTTTCCACACTAATACAAGTGCAAAAGTGGTTTCCTGCACCAACACAAGTGCGAAAAGTGGTTTACTGCACCAACACAAGTGCGAAAAGTGGTTTTTCAACACTAACACAAGTGTGAAAAGTGGTTTTTCAACACTATCACAAGTGCAAAAAAGTGTTTTTTCCACACTAATACAAGTGCAAAAGTGGTTTCCTGCACCAACACAAGTGGGAAAAGTGGATTTTCAACACTAACACAAGTGCGAAAAGTGGGTTTTCAACACTAATACAAGTGCGAAAAGTGGTTTCCTTCACCAACACCAGTGCGAAAAGTGGTTTTTCAACAGTAACACAAGTGCGAAAAGTGGTTTTTCCACACTAATACAAGTGCAAAAGTGGTTTCCTGCACCAACACAAGTGCGAAAAGTGGTTTTTCAACATTAACACAAGTGCGAAAAGTGGTTTTTCAACACTAACACAAGTGCGAAAAGTGGTTTTTCAACACTATCACAAGTGCAAAAAGTGTTTTTTCCACACTAACACAAGTGCGAAAAGTGGTTTTTCAACACTATCACAAGTGCGAAAAGTGGTTTCCTTCACCAACACCAGTGTGAAAAGTTGTTTTTCAACACTAACACAAGTGCGAAAAGTGGTTTTTCCACACTAATACAAGTGCAAAAGTGGTTTCCTGCACCAACACAAATGCGAAAAGTGGTTTTTCAACACTAACACAAGTGCGAAAAGTGGTTTTTCAACACTAACACAAGTGCGCAACGTGGTTTTTCCACACTAATACAAGTGCAAAAGTGGTTTCCTGCACCAACACAAGTGCGAAAAGTGGTTTTTCAACACTAACACAAGTGCAAAAAGTGTTTTTTCAACACTATCACAAGTGCAAAAAGTGTTTTTTCCACACTAATACAAGTGCAAATGTGGTTTCCTGCACCAACACAAGTGCGAAAAGTGGTTTTTCAACACTAACACAAGTGCGAAAAGTGGTTTTTCCACAATAATACAAGTGCAAAAAGTGTTTTTTCAACACTATCACAAGTGCAAAAAGTGTTTTTTCCACACTAATACAAGTGCAAAAGTGGTTTCCTGCACCAACACAAGTGCGAAAAGTGGTTTTTCAACACTAACACAAGTGCAAAAAGTGGTTTTTCAACACTATCACAAGTGCAAAAAGTGTTTTTTCCACACTAATACAAGTGCAAAAGTGGTTTACTGCACCAACACAAGTGCGAAAAGTGGTTTTTCAACACTAACACAAGTGCGAAAAGTGTTTTTTCAACACTAACACAAGTGCGAAGAGTAGTTTTTCCACACTAATACAAGTGCAAAAGTGGTTTCCTGCACCAACACAAGTGCGAAAAGTGGTTTTTCAACACTAACACAAGTGTGAAAAGTGGTTTTTCAACACTATCACAAGTGCAAAAAGTGTTTTTTCCACACTAATACAAGTGCAAAAGTGGTTTCCTGCACCAACACAAGTGCGAAAAGTGGATTTTCAACACTAACACAAGTGCGAAAAGTGGGTTTTCAACACTAACACAAGTGCGAAAAGTGGTTTCCTTCACCAACACAAGTGCGAAAAGTGGTTTTTCAACACTAACACAAGTGCGAAAAGTGGTTTTTCAACACTAACACAAGTGCGAAAAGTGGTTTTTCCACACTAATACACGTGCAAAAAGGGTTTTTTCCACACTAATACAAGTGCAAAAGTGGTTTCCTGCACCAACACAAGTGCGAAAAGTGGTTTTTCAACACTAACACAAGTGCGAAAAGTGGTTTTTCAACACTATCACAAGTGCAAAAAGTATTTTTTCCACACTAACACAAGTGCGAAAAGTGGTTTTTCAACACTATCACAAGTGCGAAAAGTGGTTTCCTTCACCAACACCAGTGCGAAAAGTTGTTTTTCAACACTAACACAAGTGCGAAAAGTGGTTTTTCCACACTAATACAAGTGCAAAAGTGGTTTCCTGCACCAACACAAATGCGAAAAGTGGTTTTTCAACACTAACACAAGTGCGAAAAGTGGTTTTTCAACACTAACACAAGTGCGCAAAGTGGTTTTTCCACACTAATACAAGTGCAAAAGTGGTTTCCTGCACCAACACAAGTGCGAAAAGTGGTTTTTCAACACTAACACAAGTGCAAAAAGTGTTTTTTCAACACTATCACAAGTGCAAAAAGTGTTTTTTCCACACTAATACAAGTGCAAAAGTCGTTTCCTGCACCAACACAACTGCGAAAAGTGGTTTTTCAACACTAACACAAGTGCAAAAAGTGGTTTTTCCACAATAATACAAGTGCAAAAAGTGTTTTTTCAACACTATCACAAGTGCAAAAAGTGTTTTTTCCACACTAATACAAGTGCAAAAGTGGTTTCCTGCACCAACACAAGTGCGAAAAGTGGATTTTCAACACTAACACAAGTGCGAAAAGTGGGTTTTCAACACTAACACAAGTGCGAAAAGTGGTTTCCTTCACTAACACAAGTGCGAAAAGTGGTTTTTCAACACTAACACAAGTGCGAAAAGTGGTTTTTCAACACTAACACAAGTGCGAAAAGTGGTTTTTCCACACTAATACACGTGCAAAAAGGGTTTTTCCCACACTAATACAAGTGCAAAAGTGGTTTCCTGCACCAACACAAGTGCGAAAAGTGGTTTTTCAACACTAACACAAGTGCGAAAAGTGGTTTTTCAACGCTATCACAAGTGCAAAAAGTGTTTTTTCCACACTAACACAAGTGCGAAAAGTGGTTTTTCAACACTATCACAAGTGCGAAAAGTGGTTTCCTTCACCAACACCAGTGCGAAAAGTTGTTTTTCAACACTAACACAAGTGCGAAAAGTGGTTTTTCCACACTAATACAAGTGCAAAAGTGGTTTCCTGCACCAACACAAATGCGAAAAGTGGTTTTTCAACACTAACACAAGTGCGAAAAGTGGTTTTTCAACACTAACACAAGTGCGCAAAGTGGTTTTTCCACACTAATACAAGTGCAAAAGTGGTTTCCTGCACCAACACAAGTGCGAAAAGTGGTTTTTCAACACTAACACAAGTGCAAAAAGTGTTTTTTCAACACTATCACAAGTGCAAAAAGTGTTTTTTCCACACTAATACAAGTGCAAAAGTGGTTTCCCGCACCAACACAAGTGCGAAAAGTGGTTTTTCAACACTAACACAAGTGCGAAAAGTGGTTTTTCCACAATAATACAAGTGCAAAAAGTGTTTTTTCAACACTATCACAAGTGCAAAAAGTGTTTTTTCCACACTAATACAAGTGCAAAAGTGGTTTCCTGCACCAACACAAGTGCGAAAAGTGGTTTTTCAACACTAACACAAGTGCGAAAAGCAGATTTTCCACACTAATACAAGTGCAAAAGTGGTTTCCTGCACCAACACAAGTGCGAAAAGTGGTTTTTCAACACTAACACAAGTGCAAAAAGTGGTTTTTCAACACTATCACAAGTGCAAAAAGTGTTTTTTCCACACTAATACAAGTGCAAAAGTGGTTTCCTGCACCAACACAAGTGCAAAAAGTGGTTTTTCAACACTAACACAAGTGCGAAAAGTGTTTTTTCAACACTAACACAAGTGCGAAAAGTAGTTTTTCCACACTAATACAAGTGCAAAAGTGGTTTCCTGCACCAACACAAGTGCGAAAAGTGGTTTTTCAACACTAACACAAGTGTGAAAAGTGGTTTTTCAACACTATCACATGTGCAAAAAGCGTTTTTTCCACACTAATACAAGTGCAAAAGTGGTTTCCTGCACCAACACAAGTGCGAAAAGTGGATTTTCAACACTAACACAAGTGCGAAAAGTGGGTTTTCAACACTAACACAAGTGCGAAAAGTGGTTTCCTTCACTAACACAAGTGCGAAAAGTGGTTTTTCAACACTAACACAAGTGCGAAAAGTGGTTTTTCAACACTAACATAAGTGCGAAAAGTGGTTTTTCCACACTAATACAAGTGCAAAAGTGGTTTTTCCACACTAATAGAAGTGCAAAAAGTGTTTTTTCCACACTAATACAAGTGCAAAAGTGGTTTCCTGCACCAACACAAGTGCGAAAAGTGGTTTTTCAACGCTAACACAAGTGCAAAAAGTGGTTTTTCAACACTATCACAAGTGCAAAAAGTGTTTTTTCCACACTAACACAAGTGCGAAAAGTGGTTTTTCAACACTATCACAAGTGCGAAAAGTGGTTTCCTTCACCAACACCAGTGCGAAAAGTGGTTTTTCAACACTAACACAAGTGCGAAAAGTGGTTTCCACACTAATAGAAGTGCAAAAGTGGTTTCCTGCACCAACACAAGTGCAAAAGTGGTTTCCTGCACCAACACAAGTGCAAAAGTGGTTTACTGCACCAACACAAGTGTGAAAAGTGGTTTTTCAACACTATCACAAGTGCAAAAAGTGTTTTTTCCACACTAATACAAGTGCAAAAGTGGTTTCCTGCACCAACACAAGTGGGAAAAGTGGATTTTCAACACTAACACAAGTGCGAAAAGTGGGTTTTCAACACTAACACAAGTGCGAAAAGTGGTTTCCTTCACCAACACCAGTGCGAAAAGTGGTTTTTCAACATTAACACAAGTGCGAAAAGTGGTTTTTCCACACTAATACAAGTGCAAAAGTGGTTTCCTGCACCAACACAAGTGCGAAAAGTGGTTTTTCAACATTAACACAAGTGCGAAAAGTGGTTTTTCAACACTAACACAAGTGCGCAAAGTGGTTTTTCCACACTAATACAAGTGCAAAAGTGGTTTCCTCCACCAACACAAGTGCGAAAAGTGGTTTTTCAACACTAACACAAGTGTGAAAAGTGGTTTTTCAACACTATCACAAGTGCAAAAAGTGTTTTTTCCACACTAATACAAGTGCAAAAGTGGTTTCCTGCACCAACACGTGTGAAAAGTGGTTTTTCAACACTAACAAAAGTGCGAAAAGTGGTTTTTCAACACTATCACAAGTGCGAAAAGTGTTTTTTCCACACTAATACAAGTGCAAAAGTGGTTTCCTGCACCAACACAAGTGCGAAAAGTGGATTTTCAACACTAACACAAGTGCGAAAAGTGGGTTTTCAACACTAACACAAGTGCGAAAAGTGGTTTCCTTCACTAACACAAGTGCGAAAAGTGGTTTTTCAACACTAACACAAGTGCGCAAAGTGGTTTTTCCACACTAATACAAGTGCAAAAGTGGTTTCCTGCACCAACACAAGTGCGAAAAGTGGTTTTTCAACACTAACACAAGTGCAAAAAGTGGTTTTTCCACAATAATACAAGTGCAAAAAGTGTTTTTTCAACACTACCACAAGTGCAAAAAGTGTTTTTTCCACACTAATACAAGTGCAAAAGTGGTTTCCTGCACCAACACAAGTGCGAAAAGTGGATTTTCAACACTAACACAAGTGCGAAAAGTGGGTTTTCAACACTAACACAAGTGCGAAAAGTGGTTTCCTTCACTCACACAAGTGCGAAAAGTGGTTTTTCAACACTAACACAAGTGCGAAAAGTGGTTTTTCAACACTAACACAAGTGCGAAAAGTGGTTTTTCCACACTAATACACGTGCAAAAAGGGTTTTTTCCACACTAATACAAGTGCAAAAGTGGTTTCCTGCACCAACACAAGTGCGAAAAGTGGTTTTTCAACACTAACACAAGTGCGAAAAGTGGTTTTTCAACGCTATCACAAGTGCAAAAAGTGTTTTTTCCACACTAACACAAGTGCGAAAAGTGGTTTTTCAACACTATCACAAGTGCGAAAAGTGGTTTCCTTCACCAACACCAGTGCGAAAAGTTGTTTTTCAACACTAACACAAGTGCGAAAAGTGGTTTTTCCACACTAATACAAGTGCAAAAGTGGTTTCCTGCACCAACACAAATGCGAAAAGTGGTTTTTCAACACTAACACAAGTGCGCAAAGTGGTTTTACCACACTAATACAAGTGCAAAAGTGGTTTCCTGCACCAACACAAGTGCGAAAAGTGGTTTTTCAACACTAACACAAGTGCAAAAAGTGTTTTTTCAACACTATCACAAGTGCAAAAAGTGTTTTTTCCACACTAATACAAGTGCAAAAGTGGTTTCCTGCACCAACACAAGTGCGAAAAGTGGTTTTTCAACACTAACACAAGTGCGAAAAGTGGTTTTTCCACAATAATACAAGTGCAAAAAGTGTTTTTTCAACACTATCACAAGTGCAAAAAGTGTTTTTTCCACACTAATACAAGTGCGAAAAGCAGATTTTCCACACTAATACAAGTGCAAAAGTGGTTTCCTGCACCAACACAAGTGCGAAAAGTGGTTTTTCAACACTAACACAAGTGCAAAAAGTGGTTTTTCAACACTATCACAAGTGCAAAAAGTGTTTTTTCCACACTAATACAAGTGCAAAAGTGGTTTCCTGCACCAACACAAGTGCGAAAAGTGGTTTTTCAACACTAACACAAGTGCGAAAAGTGGTTTTTCAACACTAACACAAGTGTGAAAAGTGGTTTTTCAACACTATCACATGTGCAAAAAGTGTTTTTTCCACACTAATACAAGTGCAAAAGTGGTTTCCTGCATCAACACAAGTGCGAAAAGTGGATTTTCAACACTAACACAAGTGCGAAAAGTGGGTTTTCAACACTAACACAAGTGCGAAAAGTGGTTTCCTTCACTAACACAAGTGCGAAAAGTGGTTTTTCAACACTAACACAAGTGCGAAAAGTGGTTTTTCAACACTAACATAAGTGCGAAAAGTGGTTTTTCCACACTAATACAAGTGCAAAAGTGGTTTTTCCACACTAATAGAAGTGCAAAAAGTGTTTTTTCCACACTAATACAAGTGCAAAAGTGGTTTCCTGCACCAACACAAGTGCGAAAAGTGGTTTTTCAACACTAACACAAGTGCAAAAAGTGGTTTTTCAACACTATCACAAGTGCAAAAAGTGTTTTTTCCACACTAACACAAGTGCGAAAAGTGGTTTTTCAACACTATCACAAGTGCGAAAAGTGGTTTCCTTCACCAACACCAGTGCGAAAAGTGGTTTTTCAACACTAACACAAGTGCGAAAAGTGGTTTTCCACACTAATAGAAGTGCAAAAGTGGTTTCCTGCACCAACACAAGTGCAAAAGTGGTTTACTGCACCAATACAAGTGCGAAAAGTGGTTTTTCAACACTAACACAAGTGTGAAAAGTGGTTTTTCAACACTATCACAAGTGCAAAAAGTGTTTTTTCCACACTAATACAAGTGCAAAAGTGGTTTCCTGCACCAACACAAGTGGGAAAAGTGGATTTTCAACACTAACACAAGTGCGAAAAGTGGGTTTTCAACACTAACACAAGTGCGAAAAGTGGTTTCCTTCACCAACACCAGTGCGAAAAGTGGTTTTTCAACAGTAACACAAGTGCGAAAAGAGGTTTTTCCACACTAATACAAGTGCAAAAGTGGTTTCCTGCACCAACACAAGTGCGAAAAGTGGTTTTTCAACATTAACACAAGTGCGAAAAGTGGTTTTTCAACACTAACACAAGTGCGCAAAGTGGTTTTTCCACACTAATACAAGTGCAAAAGTGGTTTCCTCCACCAACACAAGTGCGAAAAGTGGTTTTTCAACACTAACACAAGTGTGAAAAGTGGTTTTTCAACACTATCACAAGTGCAAAAAGTGTTTTTTCCACACTAATACAAGTGCAAAAGTGGTTTCCTGCACCAACACGTGTGAAAAGTGGTTTTTCAACACTAACAAAAGTGCGAAAAGTGGTTTTTCAACACTATCACAAGTGCGAAAAGTGTTTTTTCCACACTAATACAAGTGCAAAAGTGGTTTCCTGCACCAACACAAGTGCGAAAAGTGGATTTTCAACACTAACACAAGTGCGAAAAGTGGGTTTTCAACACTAACACAAGTGCGAAAAGTGGTTTCCTTCACTAACACAAGTGCGAAAAGTGGTTTTTCAACACTAACACAAGTGCGCAAAGTGGTTTTTCCACACTAATACAAGTGCAAAAGTGGTTTCCTGCACCAACACAAGTGCGAAAAGTGGTTTTTCAACACTAACACAAGTGCAAAAAGTGTTTTTTCAACACTATCACAAGTGCAAAAAGTGTTTTTTCCACACTAATACAAGTGCAAAAGTGGTTTCCTGCACAAACACAAGTGCGAAAAGTGGTTTTTCAACACTAACACAAGTGCGAAAAGTGGGTTTTCAACACTAACACAAGTGCGAAAAGTGGTTTTTCCACACTAATACAAGTGCAAAAGTGGTTTCCTGAACCAACACAAGTGCGAAAAGTGGTTTTTCAACACTAACACAAGTGCGAAAAGTGGTTTTTCCACACTAATACAAGTGCAAAAAGTGTTTTTTCCACACTAATACAAGTGCAAAAGTGGTTTCCTGCACCAACACAAGTGCGAAAAGTGGTTTCCTTCACCAACACAAGTGCGAAAAGTGGTTTTTCAACACGAACACAAGTGCGAAAAGCAGTTTTTCAACACTATCACAAGTGCAAAAAGTGTTTTTTCCACACTAACACAAGTGCGAAAAGTGGTTTTTCAACACTATCACAAGTGCGAAAAGTGGTTTCCTTCACCAACACAAGTGCGAAAAGTGGTTTTTCAACACTAATACAAGTGTAAAAAGTGGTTTTTCCACACTAATACAAGTGCAAAAGTGGTTTCCTGCACCAACACAAGTGCGAAAAGTGGTTTTTCAACACTAACACAAGTGTAAAAAGTGGTTTTTCAACACTATCACAAGTGCAAAAAGTGTTTTTTCCACACTAATACAAGTGCAAAAGTGGTTTCCTGCACCAACACAAGTGTGAAAAGTGGTTTTTCAACACTAACAAAAGTGCGAAAAGTGGTTTTTCAACACTATCACAAGTGCAAAAAGTGTTTTTTCCACACTAATACAAGTGCAAAAGTGGTTTCCTGCACCAACACAAGTGCGAAAAGTGGATTTTCAACACTAACACAAGTGCGAAAAGTGGGTTTTCAACACTAACACAAGTGCAAAAAGTGGTTTTTCAACACTAACACAAGTGCGAAAAGTGGTTTTTCCACACTAATACAAGTGCAAAAGTGGTTTCCTGCACCAACACAAGTGCGAAAAGTGGTTTTTCAACACTAACACAAGTGCGAAAAGTGGTTTTTCCACACTAATACACGTGCAAAAAGGGTTTTTTCCACACTAATACAAGTGCAAAAGTGGTGTCCTGCACCAACACAAGTGCGAAAAGTGGTTTTTCAACACTAACACAAGTGCGAAAAGTGGTTTTTCAACACTATCACAAGTGCAAAAAGTGTTTTTTCCACACTAACACAAGTGCGAAAAGTGGTTTTTCAACACTATCACAAGTGCGAAAAGTGGTTTCCTTCACCAACACCAGTGCGAAAAGTTGTTTTTCAACACTAACACAAGTGCGAAAAGTGTTTTTTCCACACTAATACAAGTGCAAAAGTGGTTTCCTGCACCAACACAAGTGCGAAAAGTGGTTTTTCAACACTAACACAAGTGCGAAAAGTGGTTTTTCCACAATAATACAAGTGCAAAAAGTGTTTTTTCAACACTATCACAAGTGCAAAAAGTGTTTTTTCCACACTAATACAAGTGCAAAAGTGGTTTCCTGCACCAACACAAGTGCGAAAAGTGGTTTTTCAACACTAACACAAGTGCGAAAAGCAGATTTTCCACACTAATACAAGTGCAAAAGTTGTTTCCTGCACCAACACAAGTGCGAAAAGTGGTTTTTCAACACTAACACAAGTGCAAAAAGTGGTTTTTCAACACTATCACAAGTGCAAAAAGTGTTTTTTCCACACTAATACAAGTGCAAAAGTGGTTTCCTGCACCAACACAAGTGCGAAAAGTGGTTTTTCAACACTAACACAAGTGCGAAAAGTGTTTTTTCAACACTAACACAAGTGCGAAAAGTAGTTTTTCCACACTAATACAAGTGCAAAAGTGGTTTCCTGCACCAACACAAGTGCGAAAAGTGGTTTTTCAACACTAACACAAGTGTGAAAAGTGGTTTTTCCACACTATCACAAGTGCAAAAAGTGTTTTTTCCACACTAATACAAGTGCAAAAGTGGTTTCCTGCACCAACACAAGTGCGAAAAGTGGATTTTCAACACTAACACAAGTGCGAAAAGTGGGTTTTCAACACTAACACAAGTGCGAAAAGTGGTTTCCTTCACTAACACAAGTGCGAAAAGTGGTTTTTCAACACTAACACAAGTGCGCAAAGTGGTTTTTCCACAATAATACAAGTGCAAAAAGTGTTTTTTCAACACTATCACAAGTGCAAAAAGTGTTTTTTCCACACTAATACAAGTGCAAAAGTGGTTTCCTGCACCAACACAAGTGCGAAAAGTGGTTTTTCAACACTAACACAAGTGCGAAAAGCAGATTTTCCACACTAATACAAGTGCAAAAGTGGTTTCCTGCACCAACACAAGTGCGAAAAGTGGTTTTTCAACACTAACACAAGTGCAAAAAGTGGTTTTTCAACACTATCACAAGTGCAAAAAGTGTTTTTTCCACACTAATACAAGTGCAAAAGTGGTTTCCTGCACCAACACAAGTGCGAAAAGTGGTTTTTCAACACTAACACAAGTGCGAAAAGTGTTTTTTCAACACTAACACAAGTGCGAAAAGTAGTTTTTCCACACTAATACAAGTGCAAAAGTGGTTTCCTGCACCAACACAAGTGCGAAAAGTGGTTTTTCAACACTAACACAAGTGTGAAAAGTGGTTTTTCAACACTATCACAAGTGCAAAAAGTGTTTTTTCCACACTAATACAAGTGCAAAAGTGGTTTCCTGCACCAACACAAGTGCGAAAAGTGGATTTTCAACACTAACACAAGTGCGAAAAGTGGGTTTTCAACACTAACACAAGTGCGAAAAGTGGTTTCCTTCACTAACACAAGTGCGAAAAGTGGTTTTTCAACACTAACACAAGTGCGCAAAGTGGTTTTTCCACACTAATACAAGTGCAAAAGTGGTTTCCTGCACCAACACAAGTGCGAAAAGTGGTTTTTCAACACTAACACAAGTGCAAAAAGTGTTTTTTCAACACTATCACAAGTGCAAAAAGTGTTTTTTCCACACTAATACAAGTGCAAAAGTGGTTTCCTGCACAAACACAAGTGCGAAAAGTGGTTTTTCAACACTAACACAAGTGCGAAAAGTGGGTTTTCAACACTAACACAAGTGCGAAAAGTGGTTTTTCCACACTAATACAAGTGCAAAAGTGGTTTCCTGAACCAACACAAGTGCGAAAAGTGGTTTTTCAACACTAACACAAGTGCGAAAAGTGGTTTTTCCACACTAATACAAGTGCAAAAAGTGTTTTTCCCACACTAATACAAGTGCAAAAGTGGTTTCCTGCACCAACACAAGTGCGAAAAGTGGTTTTTCAACACTAACACAAGTGCGAAAAGCGGTTTTTCAACACTATCACAAGTGCAAAAAGTGTTTTTTCCACACTAACACAAGTGCGAAAAGTGGTTTTTCAACACTATCACAAGTGCGAAAAGTGGTTTCCTTCACCAACACAAGTGCGAAAAGTGGTTTTTCAACACTAATACAAGTGTAAAAAGTGGTTTTTCCACACTAATACAAGTGCAAAAGTGGTTTCCTGCACCAACACAAGTGCAAAAAGTGGTTTTTCAACACTAACACAAGTGCGAAAAGTAGTTTTCCACACTAATACAAGTGCAAAAGTGGTTTCTTGCACCAACACAAGTGCGAAAAGTGGTTTTTCAACACTAACACAAGTGTAAAAAGTGGTTTTTCAACACTATCACAAGTGCAAAAAGTGTTTTTTCCACACTAATACAAGTGCAAAAGTGGTTTCCTGCACCAACACAAGTGTGAAAAGTGGTTTTTCAACACTAACAAAAGTGCGAAAAGTGGTTTTTCAACACTATCACAAGTGCAAAAAGTGTTTTTTCCACACTAATTCAAGTGCAAAAGTGGTTTCCTGCACCAACACAAGTGCGAAAAGTGGATTTTCAACACTAACGCAAGTGCGAAAAGTGGGTTTTCAACACTAACACAAGTGCAAAAAGTGGTTTTTCAACACTAACACAAGTGCGAAAAGTGGTTTTTCCACACTAATACAAGTGCAAAAGTGGTTTCCTGCACCAACACAAGTGCGAAAAGTGGTTTTTCAACACTAACACAAGTGCGAAAAGTGGTTTTTCCACACTAATACACGTGCAAAAAGGGTTTTTTCCACACTAATACAAGTGCAAAAGAGGTTTCCTGCACCAACACAAGTGCGAAAAGTGGTTTTTCAACACTAACACAAGTGCGAAAAGTGGTTTTTCAACACTATCACAAGTGCAAAAAGTGTTTTTTCCACACTAACACAAGTGCGAAAAGTGGTTTTTCAACACTATCACAAGTGCGAAAAGTGGTTTCCTTCACCAACACCAGTGCGAAAAGTTGTTTTTCAACACTAACACAAGTGCGAAAAGTGGTTTTTCCACACTAATACAAGTGCAAAAGTGGTTTCCTGCACCAACACAAATGCGAAAAGTGGTTTTTCAACACTAACACAAGTGCGAAAAGTGGTTTTTCAACACTAACACAAGTGCGCAAAGTGGTTTTTCCACACTAATACAAGTGCAAAAGTGGTTTCCTGCACCAACACAAGTGCGAAAAGTGGTTTTTCAACACTAACACAAGTGCAAAAAGTGTTTTTTCAACACTATCACAAGTGCAAAAAGTGTTTTTTCCACACTAATACAAGTGCAAAAGTGGTTTCCTGCACCAACACAAGTGCGAAAAGTGGTTTTTCAACACTAACACAAGTGCGAAAAGTGGTTTTTCCACAATAATACAAGTGCAAAAAGTGTTTTTTCAACACTATCACAGGTGCAAAAAGTGTTTTTTCCACACTAATACAAGTGCAAAAGTGGTTTCCTGCACCAACACAAGTGCGAAAAGTGGTTTTTCAACACTAACACAAGTGCGAAAAGCAGATTTTCCACACTAATACAAGTGCAAAAGTGGTTTCCTGCACCAACACAAGTGCGAAAAGTGGTTTTTCAACACTAACACAAGTGCAAAAAGTGGTTTTTCAACACTATCACAAGTGCAAAAAGTGTTTTTTCCACACTAATACAAGTGCAAAAGTGGTTTCCTGCACCAACACAAGTGCGAAAAGTGGTTTTTCAACACTAACACAAGTGCGAAAAGTGTTTTTTCAACACTAACACAAGTGCGAAAAGTAGTTTTTCCACACTAATACAAGTGCAAAAGTGGTTTCCTGCACCAACACAAGTGCGAAAAGTGGTTTTTCAACACTAACACAAGTGTGAAAAGTGGTTTTTCAACACTATCACAAGTGCAAAAAGTGTTTTTTCCACACTAATACAAGTGCAAAAGTGGTTTCCTGCACCAACACAAGTGCGAAAAGTGGATTTTCAACACTAACACAAGTGCGAAAAGTGGGTTTTCAACACTAACACAAGTGCGAAAAGTGGTTTCCTTCACTAACACAAGTGCGAAAAGTGGTTTTTCAACACTAACACAAGTGCGCAAAGTGGTTTTTCCACAATAATACAAGTGCAAAAAGTGTTTTTTCAACACTATCACAAGTGCAAAAAGTGTTTTTTCCACACTAATACAAGTGCAAAAGTGGTTTCCTGCACCAACACAAGTGCGAAAAGTGGTTTTTCAACACTAACACAAGTGCGAAAAGCAGATTTTCCACACTAATACAAGTGCAAAAGTGGTTTCCAGCACCAACACAAGTGCGAAAAGTGGTTTTTCAACACTAACACAAGTGCAAAAAGTGGTTTTTCAACACTATCACAAGTGCAAAAAGTGTTTTTTCCACACTAATACAAGTGCAAAAGTGGTTTCCTGCACCAACACAAGTGCGAAAAGTGGTTTTTCAACACTAACACAAGTGCGAAAAGTGTTTTTTCAACACTAACACAAGTGCGAAAAGTAGTTTTTCCACACTAATACAAGTGCAAAAGTGGTTTCCTGCACCAACACAAGTGCGAAAAGTGGTTTTTCAACACTAACACAAGTGTGAAAAGTGGTTTTTCAACACTATCACAAGTGCAAAAAGTGTTTTTTCCACACTAATACAAGTGCAAAAGTGGTTTCCTGCACCAACACAAGTGCGAAAAGTGGATTTTCAACACTAACACAAGTGCGAAAAGTGGGTTTTCAACACTAACACAAGTGCGAAAAGTGGTTTCCTTCACTAACACAAGTGCGAAAAGTGGTTTTTCAACACTAACACAAGTGCGCAAAGTGGTTTTTCCACACTAATACAAGTGCAAAAGTGGTTTCCTGCACCAACACAAGTGCGAAAAGTGGTTTTTCAACACTAACACAAGTGCAAAAAGTGTTTTTTCAACACCATCACAAGTGCAAAAAGTGTTTTTTCCACACTAATACAAGTGCAAAAGTGGTTTCCTGCACAAACACAAGTGCGAAAAGTGGTTTTTCAACACTAACACAAGTGTGAAAAGTGGGTTTTCAACACTAACACAAGTGCGAAAAGTGGTTTTTCAACACTAACACAAGTGCGAAAAGCAGATTTTCCACACTAATACAAGTGCAAAAGTGGTTTCCTGCACCAACACAAGTGCGAAAAGTGGTTTTTCAACACTAACACAAGTGCAAAAAGTGGTTTTTCAACACTATCACAAGTGCAAAAAGTGTTTTTTCCACACTAATACAAGTGCAAAAGTGGTTTCCTGCACCAACACAAGTGCGAAAAGTGGTTTTTCAACACTAACACAAGTGCGAAAAGTGTTTTTTCAACACTAACACAAGTGCGAAAAGTAGTTTTTCCACACTAATACAAGTGCAAAAGTGGTTTCCTGCACCAACACAAGTGCGAAAAGTGGTTTTTCAACACTAACACAAGTGTGAAAAGTGGTTTTTCAACACTATCACAAGTGCAAAAAGTGTTTTTTCCACACTAATACAAGTGCAAAAGTGGTTTCCTGCACCAACACAAGTGCGAAAAGTGGATTTTCAACACTAACACAAGTGCGAAAAGTGGGTTTTCAACACTAACACAAGTGCGAAAAGTGGTTTCCTTCACTAACACAAGTGCGAAAAGTGGTTTTTCAACACTAACACAAGTGCGCAAAGTGGTTTTTCCACAATAATACAAGTGCAAAAAGTGTTTTTTCAACACTATCACAAGTGCAAAAAGTGTTTTTTCCACACTAATACAAGTGCAAAAGTGGTTTCCTGCACCAACACAAGTGCGAAAAGTGGTTTTTCAACACTAACACAAGTGCGAAAAGCAGATTTTCCACACTAATACAAGTGCAAAAGTGGTTTCCAGCACCAACACAAGTGCGAAAAGTGGTTTTTCAACACTAACACAAGTGCAAAAAGTGGTTTTTCAACACTATCACAAGTGCAAAAAGTGTTTTTTCCACACTAATACAAGTGCAAAAGTGGTTTCCTGCACCAACACAAGTGCGAAAAGTGGTTTTTCAACACTAACACAAGTGCGAAAAGTGTTTTTTCAACACTAACACAAGTGCGAAAAGTAGTTTTTCCACACTAATACAAGTGCAAAAGTGGTTTCCTGCACCAACACAAGTGCGAAAAGTGGTTTTTCAACACTAACACAAGTGTGAAAAGTGGTTTTTCAACACTATCACAAGTGCAAAAAGTGTTTTTTCCACACTAATACAAGTGCAAAAGTGGTTTCCTGCACCAACACAAGTGCGAAAAGTGGATTTTCAACACTAACACAAGTGCGAAAAGTGGGTTTTCAACACTAACACAAGTGCGAAAAGTGGTTTCCTTCACTAACACAAGTGCGAAAAGTGGTTTTTCAACACTAACACAAGTGCGCAAAGTGGTTTTTCCACACTAATACAAGTGCAAAAGTGGTTTCCTGCACCAACACAAGTGCGAAAAGTGGTTTTTCAACACTAACACAAGTGCAAAAAGTGTTTTTTCAACACCATCACAAGTGCAAAAAGTGTTTTTTCCACACTAATACAAGTGCAAAAGTGGTTTCCTGCACAAACACAAGTGCGAAAAGTGGTTTTTCAACACTAACACAAGTGTGAAAAGTGGGTTTTCAACACTAACACAAGTGCGAAAAGTGGTTTTTCCACACTAATACAAGTGCAAAAGTGGTTTCCTGAACCAACACAAGTGCGAAAAGTGGTTTTTCAACACTAACACAAGTGCGAAAAGTGGTTTTTCCACACTAATACAAGTGCAAAAAGTGTTTTTCCCACACTAATACAAGTGCAAAAGTGGTTTCCTGCACCAACACAAGTGCGAAAAGTGGTTTTTCAACACTAACACAAGTGCGAAAAGCGGTTTTTCAACACTATCACAAGTGCAAAAAGTGTTTTTTCCACACTAACACAAGTGCGAAAAGTGGTTTTTCAACACTATCACAAGTGCGAAAAGTGGATTTTCAACACTAACACAAGTGCGAAAAGTGGGTTTTCAACACTAACACAAGTGCGAAAAGTGGTTTCCTTCACTAACACAAGTGCGAAAAGTGGTTTTTCAACACTAACACAAGTGCGCAAAGTGGTTTTTCCACACTAATACAAGTGCAAAAGTGGTTTCCTGCACCAACACAAGTGCGAAAAGTGTTTTTCAACACTAACACAAGTGCAAAAAGTGTTTTTTCAACACTATCACAAGTGCAAAAAGTGTTTTTTCCACACTAATACAAGTGCAAAAGTGGTTTCCTGCACAAACACAAGTGCGAAAAGTGGTTTTTCAACACTAACACAAGTGCGAAAAGTGGGTTTTCAACACTAACACAAGTGCGAAAAGTGGTTTTTCCACACTAATACAAGTGCAAAAGTGGTTTCCTGAACCAACACAAGTGCGAAAAGTGGTTTTTCAACACTAACACAAGTGCGAAAAGTGGTTTTTCCACACTAATACAAGTGCAAAAAGTGTTTTTCCCACACTAATACAAGTGCAAAAGTGGTTTCCTGCACCAACACAAGTGCGAAAAGTGGTTTTTCAACACTAACACAAGTGCGAAAAGTGGGTTTTCAACACTAACACAAGTGCAAAAAGTGGTTTTTCAACACTAACACAAGTGCGAAAAGTGGTTTTTCCACACTAATACAAGTGCAAAAGTGGTTTCCTGCACCAACACAAGTGCGAAAAGTGGTTTTTCAACACTAACACAAGTGCGAAAAGTGGTTTTTCCACACTAATACACGTGCAAAAAGGGTTTTTTCCACACTAATACAAGTGCAAAAGAGGTTTCCTGCACCAACACAAGTGCGAAAAGTGGTTTTTCAACACTAACACAAGTGCGAAAAGTGGTTTTTCAACACTATCACAAGTGCAAAAAGTGTTTTTTCCACACTAACACAAGTGCGAAAAGTGGTTTTTCAACACTATCACAAGTGCGAAAAGTGGTTTCCTTCACCAACACCAGTGCGAAAAGTTGTTTTTCAACACTAACACAAGTGCGAAAAGTGGTTTTTCCACACTAATACAAGTGCAAAAGTGGTTTCCTGCACCAACACAAATGCGAAAAGTGGTTTTTCAACACTAACACAAGTGCGAAAAGTGGTTTTTCAACACTAACACAAGTGCGCAAAGTGGTTTTTCCACACTAATACAAGTGCAAAAGTGGTTTCCTGCACCAACACAAGTGCGAAAAGTGGTTTTTCAACACTAACACAAGTGCAAAAAGTGTTTTTTCAACACTATCACAAGTGCAAAAAGTGTTTTTTCCACACTAATACAAGTGCAAAAGTGGTTTCCTGCACCAACACAAGTGCGAAAAGTGGTTTTTCAACACTAACACAAGTGCGAAAAGTGGTTTTTCCACAATAATACAAGTGCAAAAAGTGTTTTTTCAACACTATCACAGGTGCAAAAAGTGTTTTTTCCACACTAATACAAGTGCAAAAGTGGTTTCCTGCACCAACACAAGTGCGAAAAGTGGTTTTTCAACACTAACACAAGTGCGAAAAGCAGATTTTCCACACTAATACAAGTGCAAAAGTGGTTTCCTGCACCAACACAAGTGCGAAAAGTGGTTTTTCAACACTAACACAAGTGCAAAAAGTGGTTTTTCAACACTATCACAAGTGCAAAAAGTGTTTTTTCCACACTAATACAAGTGCAAAAGTGGTTTCCTGCACCAACACAAGTGCGAAAAGTGGTTTTTCAACACTAACACAAGTGCGAAAAGTGTTTTTTCAACACTAACACAAGTGCGAAAAGTAGTTTTTCCACACTAATACAAGTGCAAAAGTGGTTTCCTGCACCAACACAAGTGCGAAAAGTGGTTTTTCAACACTAACACAAGTGTGAAAAGTGGTTTTTCAACACTATCACAAGTGCAAAAAGTGTTTTTTCCACACTAATACAAGTGCAAAAGTGGTTTCCTGCACCAACACAAGTGCGAAAAGTGGATTTTCAACACTAACACAAGTGCGAAAAGTGGGTTTTCAACACTAACACAAGTGCGAAAAGTGGTTTCCTTCACTAACACAAGTGCGAAAAGTGGTTTTTCAACACTAACACAAGTGCGCAAAGTGGTTTTTCCACAATAATACAAGTGCAAAAAGTGTTTTTTCAACACTATCACAAGTGCAAAAAGTGTTTTTTCCACACTAATACAAGTGCAAAAGTGGTTTCCTGCACCAACACAAGTGCGAAAAGTGGTTTTTCAACACTAACACAAGTGCGAAAAGCAGATTTTCCACACTAATACAAGTGCAAAAGTGGTTTCCAGCACCAACACAAGTGCGAAAAGTGGTTTTTCAACACTAACACAAGTGCAAAAAGTGGTTTTTCAACACTATCACAAGTGCAAAAAGTGTTTTTTCCACACTAATACAAGTGCAAAAGTGGTTTCCTGCACCAACACAAGTGCGAAAAGTGGTTTTTCAACACTAACACAAGTGCGAAAAGTGTTTTTTCAACACTAACACAAGTGCGAAAAGTAGTTTTTCCACACTAATACAAGTGCAAAAGTGGTTTCCTGCACCAACACAAGTGCGAAAAGTGGTTTTTCAACACTACACAAGTGTGAAAAGTGGTTTTTCAACACTATCACAAGTGCAAAAAGTGTTTTTTCCACACTAATACAAGTGCAAAAGTGGTTTCCTGCACCAACACAAGTGCGAAAAGTGGATTTTCAACACTAACACAAGTGCGAAAAGTGGGTTTTCAACACTAACACAAGTGCGAAAAGTGGTTTCCTTCACTAACACAAGTGCGAAAAGTGGTTTTTCAACACTAACACAAGTGCGCAAAGTGGTTTTTCCACACTAATACAAGTGCAAAAGTGGTTTCCTGCACCACACAAGTGCGAAAAGTGGTTTTTCAACCACTAACACAAGTGCAAAAAGTGTTTTTTCAACACCATCACAAGTGCAAAAAGTGTTTTTTCCACACTAATACAAGTGCAAAAGTGGTTTCCTGCACAAACACAAGTGCGAAAAGTGGTTTTTCAACACTAACACAAGTGTGAAAAGTGGGTTTTCAACACTAACACAAGTGCGAAAAGTGGTTTTTCAACACTAACACAAGTGCGAAAAGCAGATTTTCCACACTAATACAAGTGCAAAAGTGGTTTCCTGCACCAACACAAGTGCGAAAAGTGGTTTTTCAACACTAACACAAGTGCAAAAAGTGGTTTTTCAACACTATCACAAGTGCAAAAAGTGTTTTTTCCACACTAATACAAGTGCAAAAGTGGTTTCCTGCACCACCACAAGTGCGAAAGTGGTTTTTCAACACTAACACAAGTGCGAAAGTGTTTTTTCAACACTAACACAAGTGCGAAAAGTAGTTTTTCCACACTAATTACAAGTGCAAAAGTGGTTTCCTGCACCAACACAAGTGCGAAAAGTGGTTTTTCAACACTAACACAAGTGTGGAAAAGTGGTTTTTCAACACTATCACAAGTGCAAAAAGTGTTTTTTCCACACTAATACAAGTGCAAAAGTGGTTTCCTGCACCAACACAAGTGCGAAAAGTGGATTTCAACACTAACACAAGTGCGAAAAGTGGGTTTTCAACACTAACACAAGTGCGGAAAAAGTGGTTTCCTTCACTAACACAAGTGCGAAAGTGGTTTTCAACACTAACACAAGTGCGCAAAGTGTTTTTTCCACAATAATACAAGTGCAAAAAGTGTTTTTTCACACTATCACAAGTGCAAAAAGTGTTTTTTCCACACTAATACAAGTGCAAAAGTGGTTTCCTGCACCAACACAAGTGCGAAAAGTGGTTTTTCAACACTAACACAAGTGCGAAAAGCAGATTTTCCACACTAATACAAGTGCAAAAGTGGTTTCCAGCACCAACACAAGTGCGAAAAGTGGTTTTTCAACACTAACACAAGTGCAAAAAGTGGTTTTTCAACACTATCACAAGTGCAAAAAGTGTTTTTTCCACACTAATACAAGTGCAAAAGTGGTTTCCTGCACCAACACAAGTGCGAAAAGTGGTTTTTCAACACTAACACAAGTGCGAAAAGTGTTTTTTCAACACTAACACAAGTGCGAAAAGTAGTTTTTCCACACTAATACAAGTGCAAAAGTGTTTCCTGCACCAACACAAGTGCGAAAAGTGTTTTTCAACACTAACACAAGTGTGAAAAGTGGTTTTTCAACACTATCACAAGTGCAAAAAGTGTTTTTTCCACACTAATACAAGTGGTGCAAAAGTGGTTTCCTGCACCAACACAAGTGCGAAAAGTGGATTTTCAACACTAACACAAGTGCGAAAAGTGGGTTTTCAACACTAACACAAGTGCGAAAAGTGGTTTCCTTCACTAACACAAGTGCGAAAAGTGGTTTTTCAACACTAACACAAGTGCGCAAAGTGGTTTTTCCACACTAATACAAGTGCAAAAGTGGTTTCCTGCACCAACACAAGTGCGAAAAGTGGTTTTTCAACACTAACACAAGTGCAAAAAGTGTTTTTTCAACACCATCACAAGTGCAAAAAGTGTTTTTTCCACACTAATACAAGTGCAAAAGTGGTTTCCTGCACAAACACAAGTGCGAAAAGTGGTTTTTCAACACTAACACAAGTGTGAAAAGTGGGTTTTCAACACTAACACAAGTGCGAAAAGTGGTTTTTCCACACTAATACAAGTGCAAAAGTGGTTTCCTGAACCAACACAAGTGCGAAAAGTGGTTTTTCAACACTAACACAAGTGCGAAAAGTGGTTTTTCCACACTAATACAAGTGCAAAAAGTGTTTTTCCCACACTAATACAAGTGCAAAAGTGGTTTCCTGCACCAACACAAGTGCGAAAAGTGGTTTTTCAACACTAACACAAGTGCGAAAAGCGGTTTTTCAACACTATCACAAGTGCAAAAAGTGTTTTTTCCACACTAACACAAGTGCGAAAAGTGGTTTTTCAACACTATCACAAGTGCGAAAAGTGGATTTTCAACACTAACACAAGTGCGAAAAGTGGGTTTTCAACACTAACACAAGTGCGAAAAGTGGTTTCCTTCACTAACACAAGTGCGAAAAGTGGTTTTTCAACACTAACACAAGTGCGCAAAGTGGTTTTTCCACACTAATACAAGTGCAAAAGTGGTTTCCTGCACCAACACAAGTGCGAAAAGTGTTTTTCAACACTAACACAAGTGCAAAAAGTGTTTTTTCAACACTATCACAAGTGCAAAAAGTGTTTTTTCCACACTAATACAAGTGCAAAAGTGGTTTCCTGCACAAACACAAGTGCGAAAAGTGGTTTTTCAACACTAACACAAGTGCGAAAAGTGGGTTTTCAACACTAACACAAGTGCGAAAAGTGGTTTTTCCACACTAATACAAGTGCAAAAGTGGTTTCCTGAACCAACACAAGTGCGAAAAGTGGTTTTTCAACACTAACACAAGTGCGAAAAGTGGTTTTTCCACACTAATACAAGTGCAAAAAGTGTTTTTCCCACACTAATACAAGTGCAAAAGTGGTTTCCTGCACCAACACAAGTGCGAAAAGTGGTTTTTCAACACTAACACAAGTGCGAAAAGCGGTTTTTCAACACTATCACAAGTGCAAAAAGTGTTTTTTCCACACTAACACAAGTGCGAAAAGTGGTTTTTCAACACTATCACAAGTGCGAAAAGTGGTTTCCTTCACCAACACAAGTGCGAAAAGTGGTTTTTCAACACTAATACAAGTGTAAAAAGTGGTTTTTCCACACTAATACAAGTAAAAAAGTGGTTTCCTGCACCAACACAAGTGCAAAAAGTGGTTTTTCAACACTAACACAAGTGCGAAAAGTAGTTTTCCACACTAATACAAGTGCAAAAGTGGTTTCTTGCACCAACACAAGTGCGAAAAGTGGTTTTTCAACACTAACACAAGTGTAAAAAGTGGTTTTTCAACACTATCACAAGTGCAAAAAGTGTTTTTTCCACACTAATACAAGTGCAAAAGTGGTTTCCTGCACCAACACAAGTGTGAAAAGTGGTTTTTCAACACTAACAAAAGTGCGAAAAGTGGTTTTTCAACACTATCACAAGTGCAAAAAGTGTTTTTTCCACACTAATTCAAGTGCAAAAGTGGTTTCCTGCACCAACACAAGTGCGAAAAGTGGATTTTCAACACTAACGCAAGTGCGAAAAGTGGGTTTTCAACACTAACACAAGTGCAAAAAGTGGTTTTTCAACACTAACACAAGTGCGAAAAGTGGTTTTTCCACACTAATACAAGTGCAAAAGTGGTTTCCTGCACCAACACAAGTGCGAAAAGTGGTTTTTCAACACTAACACAAGTGCGAAAAGTGGTTTTTCCACACTAATACACGTGCAAAAAGGGTTTTTTCCACACTAATACAAGTGCAAAAGTGGTTTCCTGCACCAACACAAGTGCGAAAAGTGGTTTTTCAACACTAACACAAGTGCGAAAAGTGGTTTTTCAACACTATCACAAGTGCAAAAAGTGTTTTTTCCACACTAACACAAGTGCGAAAAGTGGTTTTTCAACACTATCACAAGTGCGAAAAGTGGTTTCCTTCACCAACACCAGTGCGAAAAGTTGTTTTTCAACACTGAACACAAGTGCGAAAAGTGGTTTTTCCACACTAATACAAGTGCAAAAGTGGTTTCCTGCACCAACACAAATGCGAAAAGTGGTTTTTCAACACTAACACAAGTGCGAAAAGTGGTTTTTCAACACTAACACAAGTGCGCAAAGTGGTTTTTCCACACTAATACAAGTGCAAAAGTGGTTTCCTGCACCAACACAAGTGCGAAAAGTGGTTTTTCAACACTAACACAAGTGCAAAAAGTGTTTTTTCAACACTATCACAAGTGCAAAAAGTGTTTTTTCCACACTAATACAAGTGCAAAAGTGGTTTCCTGCACCAACACAAGTGCGAAAAGTGGTTTTTCAACACTAACACAAGTGCGAAAAGTGGTTTTTCCACAATAATACAAGTGCAAAAAGTGTTTTTTCAACACTATCACAAGTGCAAAAAGTGTTTTTTCCACACTAATACAAGTGCAAAAGTGGTTTCCTGCACCAACACAAGTGCGAAAAGTGGTTTTTCAACACTAACACAAGTGCGAAAAGCAGATTTTCCACACTAATACAAGTGCAAAAGTGGTTTCCTGCACCAACACAAGTGCGAAAAGTGGTTTTTCAACACTAACACAAGTGCAAAAAGTGGTTTTTCAACACTATCACAAGTGCAAA
>NC_136271.1:123572929-123585080 GCF_964187855.1 Myxine glutinosa | reverse complement strand
CAAGTGCGAAAAGTGGTTTTTCAACACTAACACAAGTGCGAAAAGTGGTTTTTCAACACTAACACAAGTGCGAAAAGTGGTTTTTCCACACTAATACAAGTGCAAAAGTGGTTTCGTGCACCAACACAAGTGGTTTCCTGCACCAACACAAGTGCGAAAAGTGGTCTTTCAACACTAACACAAGTGCGAAAAGTGGTTTTTCCACACTAATACAAGTGCAAAAAGTGATTTTACACACTAATACAAGTGCAAAAGTGGTTTCCTGCACCAAGACAAGTGCGAAAAGTGGTTTCCTGCACCAACACAAGTGCGAAAAGTGGTTTTTCAACACTAACACAAGTGCGAAAAGTGGTTTTTCAACACTAACACAAGTGCGAAAAGTGGTTTTTCCACACTAATACAAGTGCAAAAAGTGTTTTTTCAACACTATCACAAGTGCAAAAAGTGTTTTTTCCACACTAATACAAGTGCAAAAGTGGTTTCCTGCACAAACACAAGTGCGAAAAGTGGTTTTTCAACACTAACACAAGTGCGAAAAGTGGTTTTACCACACTAATACAAGTGCAAAAGTGGTTTCCTGCACCAACACAAGTGGGAAAAGTGGTTTTTCAACACTATCACAAGTGCAAAAGTGTTTTTTCCACACTAATACAAGTGCAAAAGTGGTTTCCTGCACAAACACAAGTGCGAAAAGTGGTTTTTCAACACTAACACAAGTGCGAAAAGTGGTTTTTCAACACTAACACAAGTGCAAAAAGTGGTTTCCTGCACCAACACAAGTGGGAAAAGTGGTTTTTCAACACTATCACAAGTGCAAAAAGTGTTTTTTCCACACTAATACAAGTGCAAAAGTGGTTTCCTGCACAAACACAAGTGCGAAAAGTGGTTTTTCAACACTAACACAAGTGCAAAAAGTGGTTTTTCAACACTAACACAAGTGCAAAAAGTGTTTTTTCCACACTAATACAAGTGCAAAAGTGGTTTCCTGCACCAACACAAGTGCGAAAAGTGGTTTTTCAACACTAACACAAGTGCGAAAAGTGGTTTTTCAACACTAACACAAGTGCGAAAAGTGGCTTTTCAACACTAACACAAGTGCGAAAAGTGGTTTTTCCACACTAATACAAGTGCAAAAGTGGTTTCCTGCACCAACACAAGTGCGAAAAGTGGTTTTTCAACACTAACAGAAGTGCGAAAAGTGGTTTTTCCACACTAATACAAGTGCAAAAGTGGTTTCCTGCACCAACACAAGTGCGAAAAGTGGTTTTTCAACACTAACAAAAGTGCGAAAAGTGGTTTTTCAACACTATCACAAGTGCAAAAAGTGTTTTTTCCACACTAATACAAGTGCAAAAGTGGTTTCCTGCACCAACACAAGTGCGAAAAGTGGATTTTCAACACTAACACAAGTGCGAAAAGTGGGTTTTCAACACTAACACAAGTGCGAAAAGTGGTTTCCTTCACTAACACAAGTGCGAAAAGTGGTTTTTCAACACTAACACAAGTGCGAAAAGTGGTTTTTTCAACACTAACACAAGTGCGAAAAGTGGTTTTTCCACACTAATACAAGTGCAAAAGTGGTTTCCTGCACCAACACAAGTGCGAAAAGTGGTTTTTCAACACTAACACAAGTGCGAAAAGTGGTTTTTCCACACTAATACAAGTGCAAAAAGTGTTTTTTCCACACTAATACAAGTGCAAAAGTGGTTTCCTGCACCAACACAAGTGCGAAAAGTGGTTTTTCAACACTATCACAAGTGCAAAAAGTGGTTTCCTTCACTAACACAAGTGCGGAAAGTGGTTTTTCAACACTAACACAAGTGTGAAAAGTGGTTTTTCAACACTATCACAGGTGCAAAAAGTGGTTTTGCCACACTAATACAAGTGCAAAAGTGGTTTTTCTGCACCAACACAAGTGCGAAAAGTGGTTTTTCAACACTATCACAAGTGCAAAAAGTGGTTTCCTTCACTAACACAAGTGCGGAAAGTGGTTTTTCAACACTAACACAAGTGTGAAAAGTGGTTTTTCAACACTATCACAGGTGCAAAAAGTGGTTTTTCCACACTAATACGAGTGCAAAAGTGGTTTCCTGCACCAACACAAGTGCGAAATGTGTTTTTAGCCGCGTCGCAGACGCTGCTCATAGAGTGCCCTCTGCTGTTGTTGTTGTTCTTCTTCTTCTTGTTCTTGCAGAGAAGACAAAACCTCAAAGCTCCACCCATTCTGGGAACCATAGCTCCACCCATTCTGGGAGAGCCTTCATATAAACAAATATCCACCATTTTATTAACTCGCATAGTTTTGAGGCCTGTTTTGTAGGCCCGTGGTGTCTTCCTCTCTCACACAGTTTTATTTCAAATCAAATTCGATATATCATTTCATTTTTCACAGTCGCTAACATAGTTTTAGACTCGGTTGAAAAAAAACGGGAAGAGAATCCCAAGAAAGTTTCCGTTTATAGAACGAAATGAATTCTCAAAGGCCTGTAAACTAAAGCCCATTCATTGAGTCACCCTCACGATTTTATCTCGAATTCACCATCTGATTTAATTTGTATCGATGGTTTTAGACTCGGTGTCAGAAATAATTGGGGCCATTCACGCACACATGGGAAATTGCCGAGATATTGTGGCGGACACGAAAGCTCACTGGCGTGAGGGCATCATTCCACGCACCAAGTGGGCGGCGGCCACGCCCGAGGGGTAGGCGTGGCCGCGGGATATACACCGGGCGCGCAGCCCGGAGCGCTCCAGTGCGGATGAGTGAGCAATGAATAAAGAGCTCGATGATAACCAAACCGTTGTGGCCGACCTTTGTTCAACGTGTGTGCTCCCGCACCACATTGGTGACCTCCGACTGGTTCAACCGTAGTTGAACCCCCGAACGTGCAATGGCCATCAACGCGATCAAGCTGCCGGAGTTCTGGGAAGCGCAGGCCGACACCTGGTTTCTTCAAGCCGAGGCCCAATTCCAGTTCTGGGGCGTCACGGCGGACGACACGAGGTACGTCTACGTGGTCGCTGCCCTTGGCTCCGGCACGGCCGCGCGCGTCGTGTCCTTCCTCCGGCACCCGCCGGACGAGGGCAAGTACGCGGCGATCAAGCAGCTGCTCCTCGATACGTTCGGCCTCCCAGAGGCCGAACCGCGCCGACCGTCTTTTGGACCTTCCCGCCCTCGGCGACACACGCCCGTCCGCCCGCATGGATTACATGCTATCCCTGCTCGGCGACGGCCACGCGGATTTCCTGTTCCGTGCTCTCTTCCTCCGCGCGCTGCCTGTACAGGTGCAGCTCGCGTTGGCCGGGTCGACCATTACGGAACCGCGGGCCCTGGCCAGGGAGGCGGACAAGTACTTCGCAGCCCACGACGCGCGGCCGGCATATAGCACGGCCGTCGTGGGTCCCGGCGCCGCGCACGGCGCGGGTGGTTCGGATCCTTCCGAGCACGGCGTACGTTTGGCGGATCGCCGCGTGGCATGGCGTTCGGATCCTCCCGAATACGGCGTAGGTTTGGCGGATCGCCGCGTGGCATGGCGTTCGGTTCCTTCCGAGCGCGGCGTAGGTTTGGCGGATCCATGAGTGGCCACCGCCACGCCCCGCCCACCACCGTCGTCGCAACCGGTGCGGCGACCACCACCGGGCCAGACCTGGTGCCATTTCCATGCCAGGTTCGGCCACAAGGCCAGGTCCTGTCGCCCGCCTTGTACTTTTGGCAGGTCGGGAAACGACCAGGCCGGCGCTCGCTTCCTGCCATGAGCGCCGGCCGATTAAACAGCCTCCTGTACATAACGGACACCTTGTCCGGGCGCCGTTACCTGTGCGACACAGGAGCGCAGGTGAGTGTCGTTCCTGCCAGTACGTCCGACAAGCAGACCGCGGCCCGGTGTCCCGCTCTGCTTGCTGCCAACGGTACGCACATACGGAAAACGCTGCCTTTCTCTGCGGTTCAGAGGGCAGGTTTTCCGATGGTCGTTCGTGACTGCCGACGTGCCTATGGCACTGCTCGGCGCGGACTTCCTGTGTGCCAATGGTCGAATGGTGGACGTCAAGCACAGAAGGCTTGTCCAGGCTGAGATGTTCAGCTCGCTCGCTTGTGCGCTGCCCGCCTCGTTGAGCAGCTCCCGGAGCGGCTCGCCGAGTGGCTTGCTGAGCGGTTCGGTTCCGGCCAGGTTCATCTGTACGCTTCCGGCAGCGAACGAATTCACCCACCTCCTCGCGGGTTTCCCGGCCCTCACACGGCCCACCTTCTCGGCAGGGGCCGTCAAGCACGGGGTGGAACACCACATCCCCACCGCCGGGCCACCGGTCTACGCCCGGGCACGCCACCTCGAGCCGACGAAGCTCTCCGTAGCTAAAGCGGAGTTCGCTACGCTGGAGCGGCTCGGCATCGTGCGGCGCTCCGAGAGTGCTTGGGCGTCGCCGCTTCACATCGTGCCAAAGCCCGGCGGGGGATGGCGACCGTGCGGGGACTACTGGCGCCTCAACGATGCCACCACCCCCGACCGCTACCCCGTCCCCCACATCCAGGACTTCTCCACCCGGTTGGCGGGCATGTCCTTCTTTTCGAAGGTGGACCTCATACGCGGCTACCATCAGGTCCCCATCAGGCCGGAGGACATCCTGAAGACGGCGGTCATCACGCCGTTCAGCCTTTTCGAATTTCTTCGGATGCCCTTCGGTTTGAAGAATGCGGCTCAGGCGTTCCAGCACCTAATGGACAGCGTCTTGCGCGACTTGGATTTCGTCTACGTGTACCTGGACGACATCCTCGTCGCCAGCGCGTCCCGCGAAGAGCACGTACACCATCTCCGCACGCTCTTCGAACGTCTGGGCCAGCATGGCCTCATCGTGAACCCCGCCAAGTGCCGGTTCGGTGTCGCTGCCATCGACTTTTTGGGGCACCGCCTCACCAGGCACGGGGCCGTCCCCCTACCGGCCAAGGTGGAGGCGGTGAAGGGTTTCCGCGCCCCCGCACGATCAAGGGACTCCAGGAGTTCCTGGGCATGGTAAACTTTTACCATCGGTTCCTGCCCCACATCGCCCAGCTGCTGCGCCCCTTGCACGAGGCCCTCCGGGGCAAGCAGGGCAAAGGTGACGTTACCTGGACCGAGCAGATGGAAGCGGCATTCGCGGGCGCGAAGCTCGCCTTGGCTAACGCCACCATGCTCGCGCACCCGGCGCCCGATGCACCGATCGCCCTCACCACCGATGCCTCGGACTACGCGGTGGGCGCGGTGCACGAGCAATGGGTGCGTGGTGCCTGTCAACCATTGGCGTTCTTCAGCCGGCAGCTTCGCCTGCCCGAACGCCGCTATAGTATCTTCGACCGCGAGTTGCTCGGGCTTCACCTGGCGGTCAGGCACTTCCGCCATCTGCTCGAGGGCCGTGCGTTCACGGCCTTCGTCGACCACAAGCCACTGGTGTTCGCGATGGGCAAGGTCGCCGAGCCGTGGTCGGCCCGGCAGCAGCGTCACCTCTCGGCCGTGTCCGAATACATGACGGACATCCGGCACGTCGCGGGGAAGGACAACCCGGTGGTGGATTGCCTTTCCCGGTCCGTTGCCCACGCGGTCCACCTCGGCATCGACTATGCCCGGATGGCGGCGGACCAGGCCGCCGACCCCGACGTCCAGGCCTTGCAGACCGCCATTACGGGCCTCCGCGTCACCGAGGTGCCGTTCGACGGCGCGGGCATGGCCCTCTGGTGCGACGTCTCCCTCGGGCGGCCTCGCCCCATCGTGCCCGCGGGCTGGCAGCGCCAGATTTTCGACGCCATCCACGGCCTGTCCCACCCGGGCACGAGGGCCTACCGCTCCCAGAGGTTGATCGCCGACAAGTTTGTCTAGCATGGCCTCCGGAAGGCCGTCAGCGGCTGGGCCAGGACGTGCCAGCGCGCAAAGGTGCACAGACACACCCAGGCCCCATTGGCCCCGTTTGCGGTGCCGGAACGTCGGTTTGACCACGTTCACGTGGACCTGGTGGGACCTCTGCCCCCCTCGCGGGGTTTCACCCATGTCCTGACCATGATGGACCGCACCACCCGGTGGCCGGAGGCCGTGCCTTTGGCGTCAATGACGGCGGCGGATGTTGCGCAGGCATTCATCGCCACCTGGGTCACCCGGTTCGGCGCCCCCTCCGACATCTCGTCCGACCGCGGCCCCCAGTTCACCTCGGAGCTCTGGGTGGCGGTCGTGCGGGGGCTAGGGGTCCAGCTGCACCGCACCACGGCCTACCACCCCCAGGCTAACGGCCTGTGCGAGCGGTTCCACCGCTCGTTGAAGGCCGCGCTCCGGGCGACCCTCCGCGACGGCGGCTGGGTCGACAGGCTCCCCTGGGTGCTGCTGGGCCTCCGGACGGTGCCCAAGGACGACCTGCGCGCATCCGCGGCAGAGTTGGTCTTCGGGCAACCGCTGCGGGTGCGGGGCGAGTTCCTCCCCGACTCCACAGCACCATGGTCCGCGGCGCAGGAGCGCTCCGTGCTGCAGGAGACCGCCCAGAGGTTCGTCCCGGTGCCCACGGCGCACAAGGGGCACCCACCTACGCACGTCGCCCCGGAGCTTCGCACCGCGGAGTACGTCTTCGTCCGGCACGACGCGCACCGGAGACCACTGCGGCCCCCGTACGACGGGCCTTTCCGCGTGCTGGAGACCGGGGTGAAACATTTCACCTTGGACATCGGCGGCACTCCTGACCGTGTCTCCATAGACCGCCTCAAGCCGGCCCACCTCGACGTGGACCACCCACCGCCGGTGGCTCGGCCCCCGCGTCGGGGCCGCCCCCCGGCGGGCGGACCCCCGGCACCGCCCGGCCTCGCCGGCATGGCGCCCCCCGAGCCTGCACCCATCCCGGGTGCAGCCGGAGGCATCCCAGCTGGCATCCCTGCACCCCGGACGCCGCCAGTCGCCAGAGGACGCTTCGGCCGGGTCATCCGTTTTTTGGTTTTTTTTTTTTTGTTTTTTGTTTTTTGTATACTGAATCGAGGCTCGTGAAAGAGCTAACATTTATTTCACAAACAAATCAACCAGACAAACAAAATATACAAAAGAGGGAGCGGAAGCCAAGATGGGGAGAGAAGGGGAAGCACACAACCACAACATTTGAGAGCAGGGAGAAGTGTGGGAGGGAGAGGGCTTGGGGGCAGGAGGTGTGGGAAGGGGAGGGGGGGGGGGGGGGAGAGGTATAAAACACATGAGGACCGAAATTAGCGGGGGTAGAAAAGATCAAGGTTTTGGATGGGGGAGGATAAGAGATGGTGGTGAACAGCTGTTTTAAAGACCTGGAGGGTAGAGTGGGATTGAAGAGAGTGAGGGAGTTTGTTCCAGAGGCGGGAGAAAAGAGGAATGAAGGAGTGAAGGTGAGCAGAAAGTCTTGATTTTGGCAGTTTAACCATAAGAGGGTTGCAGGCAGATCTTGTAGGAATATTTGGGGGACAGAGTCCAGAGAGGGCTGGGGGGGCAAGGCCAGAGAGGAGTCGGTAGAAGACGGAAAGACCACCAACCTGCCTGCGGTGAGTGAGTGAAAGGCCCTTGGGGTTAGCTTCATCGCGGGAGATTCCAATGATTCTGAACGCTTTGGTTTCAACAGCGTGAAGACGGGCTAGGTGTGAGGCAGGAGCACCAGACCAGAGGGGAGAGCAGAAATCCATAGAGCTGCGGATGAAAGCCTTGTATGTGGTGAGGAGCTCAGGTGTGTCAAGGAAGGACTTCACACGACGGAGGATGCCCAGTCGGCGACTGGCTTTGGAGGCCAGATTTGAAATGTGGTTTTCCCAGGAAAGATCATGGCAAATAGTGAGACCCAAAAGCTTGAGTGACAGAACTTCTTGGAGAGGATTATTCAGAAAGTGGATGGGAGGGTTTTACAGTCGGTCTTTTCGGAGAGACATCGTAAGAGTGTGAGATTTATCAGGATTGAAAGACATGTTCCATTTGTTTGCCCAGTCTGTGATTTTGTCCAGGTCTGCAGAGAGTGAGGAGGCTGCAGTCTGCCGATCTGAGGGATGAGGAATGGAGCGACAGAGAGTAGAGTCGTCAGCAAAGAGATAGAGAGGATTTTCAAGAGAGTCAGAGAGATCATTGATGAAGACCAGGAAAAGCACAGGGCCCAGAACACTACCTTGGGGAACTCCAGCCTGAACAGGAAGAGGAGATGAGAGAAACCCATTCAGGGCCACACGTTGACTACGACCAGAGAGGAAGTCCGCCAGCCATGCATGGAGATTTCCATGGATACCAAAGGAGGAGAGTTTGGTGAGCAGAGCAGGGTGCCAGACCGTATCGAAGGCACGTGAAATGTCAAGGGAGACAGCTCTAATTTCCTGTTTGGCGTTGAGGACCTCCATCCATTGTTGAGAAAGCAGAAGCAGCATGTCCAGAGTAGAGTGACCAGGTCTGAAACCAAATTGTTGATCAGAGATCAAGCCATTGGAGAAGAGGAAAGATTTCATATCTGAAGCAATGATGGATTCCATGACTTTGCTGATAATTGGGAGAAGGCTGATTGGTCTGTAGTTGCTGGGATCTGTTTTTGCACCTTTTTTGTGCAAAGCGGTGATGTGGCTGATTTCCAAGCAGATGGCAGATGACCTTGAGCAAAAGAGAGGGTGAAGAGAACAGAAAGAGGGAGTGAAAGAGCGGAAGAACATGATTTTAGGACCCGGGGGCTGATGCCGTCAGGACCAGTTGCAGAATCAGAGTTGAGGGTTGACAGAAACTTTTCCACCTTGTCAGGAGGAAAGGACACAGAGTCCAGGAGCAGCTGGGTACGACTGGTTATGGTGGGTACAGAGAGGGATGGGTTTGGGGCACAAGATTTAGAGGCAAACACAGAGTTGAGGCATTCAGCTTTTTCACGTGCGGAGTCAGCCGTTAAGCCGTTTGAGGTGAGGGAGGGGATGGAGGGGGAACAAACACCAGAAACAGATTTGACCAGACGCCACCAGGATTTGGAAGAGGGAGACAGACAAGAGAGTTCGGTCTTGAGAACGGTGAGATATTGTTTCCTGGCTCTCCTGAGGGTGGACACACACTTGTTTCGGGCTTTGTGAAAGGAAATGAGATTTCCTTCCGTTGGATTTGCTTTCCAGGAGACGAAAGCAAGTTGTTTCAGGGCAACAGCCTCACCACAAGATTACGTGTACCATGGACGGGAGGAAGGGTATGACAACTGAAGACGAGATGGGATAAATCTGTGCATGAGAGAGAGCAATTTACTTTGAAAGAATTCCCAGGATGAGTTGATGTCAGAGGCGGTAGAGATGGGAGACCAGTCCAGATGATTGATGGCTGCTTGAAGACCGTGCCAGTTGGCCTGAGTGAAATGCCAGACTCGTCGACGCTGAGGAGGCTCTCTGAGAATGGTCAGAGAGATGTCCACTTTGACAAGCACATGATCAGATGAGCCGATTGGAGCAGAAGAAGAGCAGCAGACATTTTCAGGGAAGTTTGTCATAACCAAATCCAGAAGAGAAGATGCTCCGTTGACTGAGATCCGGGTCGGGAAATTGACAGATTGTGTCAGTCCCAGTGAGTCGCAGAAGTCCTTTGCTGAAGAGCCGTAGCTGGTGAGAGAGGTACCCACACCCAGCCAACTGGCATGGTGACAATTGAAATCACCACATATGAGGAAGAGAGAGTTGGGATGGGTAGATAGAAGTTGGTCCATATTATCAGACAGCGAGATGTAGAGGGAGTCATCGCTGTTTGGTGGACGGTACAACACACATATGAACAAAAGGTGGGAGCGAAGGGGAAGCCGTAGCCAAAGGTATTCCTGGGGGTGAGGTGGAGAGAGGGCAGTGGAGGGCGAGTGAGGAAGAGAGTTTTTTTATAAAGATAGCAACCCCACCTCCAGGACGAGGCTCAGGTCTATCATACCGGAGGAGGGAGTAACCTGGGAGAGATACCAAGGCATCAGAGACATCATGAAGGAGGAAAGTTTCTGTTAAGCAGATCACATCTGGTTTGTCAGAAGCAACCTGTATGGAGAGATCAGTCAAGTTTGAGCGGAGGCCCCGGATGTTTGAGGTCCATACCGTTAATGAAGAGGAAGGGGGAGCATCGGGTCCAGAACAGGGGGGGGGAGGGGTAGGGTAAGATGTGGAAGAGGAGGAAGAGGTAGGGAGAGCTGTTGAAGGTGTGTCAGAGATTTCAGAATAGCTTGGAGAAAGGGAAGAATGGGGCGGACAAAAGGTTTGATGGAGATTGGGTGAGGCACAGTGAGGTGTTATTTGAGGAGGGGGAAGAGCGAGGCAGAAGGTTGGGGGAGATGAAGGTGAAAGTTGGAAGGGGGAAGAAGCAGGGAGGATGCTTTGAGGAGGGGTGAGAGTGGAGTCTTGGAGGGGAGGAGCGAGGGAGAGTCTCGGAGGGGAGGGGTGTGGGGGGAGTTTAGGAGGGAGGGGAGGGAAGGTGCAAGGGGGAAGATTTGAAAGAGATGGGTGATGGGGAAGATTTGGAGGGGAGGGGCAAGGGGGAATATTTGAAAGAGATGGGTGATGGGGAAGATTTGGAGGGGAGGGGCAAGGGGGTGGATTTGGAGTGGAGGGGTGATGGGCAAGTTTTGAAGGGGAGGGATGATGGGGAAGTTTTTGAGGGAAGGGGTGATGGGGAAGATTTGGAGGGGAGGGGTGAGATTGGATTTTAGAAAGTGTACGATTCATGGGAAACGAACATTTTTTGCAAAATGAGTTTGAGACCTTCGAGTCAAAAATACGTTTGAGGACACTGAAGGAGGGGTGGAGTTCTGGATAGTTTAGGGAATGTAGAAAGGAGGAACTGTAAGTGACCACTCCGCAAACTGGCCCTCCAGGTGCGCGGGAATTCTGGGGGGGCGCGTGTGGCGGACACGAAAGCTCACTGGCGTGATGACATCATTCCGCGTGCCAAGTGGGCGGCGGCCACGCCCGAGGGGTAGGCGTGGCCGCGGGAGATACACCGGGCGCGCAGCCCGGAACGCTCCAGTGTTACAGTGGAGCTCTTGAATAAAGACTCTTACAACTTACCGCGTTGTCCGCTTCCTCCTTGCTTACAAGCAGCGTGCGTAACACCGCACTTCATGTGTGTGTGTGTGTGTGTGTGTGTGTGTGTGTGTGTGTGTGTGTGTGTGTGTGTGTGTGTGTGTGTGTGTGTGTCTGTGAATAAGAGAGAGACAAAATTGTGAGGAACAGAAATGAAAAAACGAGATGTGTTTGTGTATGTGTGTGTGTGTGTGTGTGTGTGTGTGTGTGTGTGTGTGTGTGTGTGTGTGTGTGTGTGTGTGTGTGTTTGTGTGTATGTGTGTGTATATATGTGTTTGGGTGTACGTGTGTGGGTGTACGTGTGTGTATGTTTGTGTATGTATGTGTGTGTATATATGTGTGTGGTTGTACGTGTGTTTGTGTGTGTATATGTGTGTATGTGTGTGTGGGTGTGCACGCACATGCATTCACATGTTATCAGAAGTAAATACATTGTGTAGATTACATCATTTGTGCATCTGATAAATTGCCAGTAACAATTTTGTGAAACTGAATGTGCAGGTGCAGCATCTAACTCAATATGTCGAAATGTCTCACACGTCCATGCCCGTGGGATTCCCACGGGTGACCCCAGGGTCGATTGGAGCGGAGAGTGAGGGCCGATTGGAGCGGTGTGTGGGTGTATGTGTGTATGAGTCAAAAATACGTTTGAGGACACTGAAGGAGGGGTGGAGTTCTGGATAGTTTAGGGAATGTAGAAAGGAGGAACTGTAAGTGACCACTCCGCAAACTGGCCCTCCAGGTGCGCGGGAATTCTGGGGGGGCGCGTGTGGCGGACACGAAAGCTCACTGGCGTGATGACATCATTCCGCGTGCCAAGTGGGCGGCGGCCACGCCCGAGGGGTAGGCGTGGCCGCGGGAGATACACCGGGCGCGCAGCCCGGAACGCTCCAGTGTTACAGTGGAGCTCTTGAATAAAGACTCTTACAACTTACCGCGTTGTCCGCTTCCTCCTTGCTTACAAGCAGCGTGCGTAACACCGCACTTCATGTGTGTGTGTGTGTGTGTGTGTGTGTGTGTGTGTGTGTGTGTGTGTGTGTGTGTGTGTGTGTGTGTGTGTGTGTGTGTGTGTGTGTCTGTGAATAAGAGAGAGACAAAATTGTGAGGAACAGAAATGAAAAAACGAGATGTGTTTGT
>NC_136271.1:123522929-123570429 GCF_964187855.1 Myxine glutinosa | reverse complement strand
TTGACGGTTAGGGTGCCGGCTTGGGATCCTAGACTCTGGTGTTGGCTGAGCAGTTAGGGTGGTGGCTTGGGATCCTAGGAGCTGGTGCTGGCTTAGAGGTGAGGGTGCAGGCTTGGGATCCTAGGCCCTGGTGCTGGTTTAGCGGTTAGGGTGCCGGCTTGGGATCCTAGGGTCTGGTGTTGGCTTAGCGGTTAGGGTGGTGGCTTGGGATCCTATGATCTGGTGCTGGCTTAGAGGTTAGGGTGCTGGCTTGGGATCCTAGGAGCTGGTGCTGGCTTAGAGGTGAGGGTGCAGGCTTGGGATCCTAGGCCCTGGTGCTGGCTTAGCGGTTAGGGTGCCGGCTTGGGATCCTAGCATCTGGTGCTGGCTTTGCGGTTAGGGTGGTGGCTTTGGATCCGAGCATCTGGTGCTGGCTTAGCGGTTAGGGTGCCGGCTTGGGATCCTAGAATCTGGTGCTGGCTTAGCGGTTAGGGTGCAGGCTTGGGATCCTAGAATCTGGTGCTGGCTTAGCGGTTAGGGTGCAGGCTTGGGATCCTAGGATCTGGTGTTGGCTTCGCTGTTAGGGTGCCGGCTTGGGATCCGAGGATCTGGTACTGGCTTAGCGGTTAGGGTGCCGGCTTGGGATCCTAGGATCTGGTGCTGGCTTAGAGGTTCGGGTGCAGGCTTGGGATCCTCGGATCTGGTGCTGGCTGAGCGGTTAGGGTGCCGGCTTGGGATCCGAGGATCTGGTGCTGGCTTAGCGGTTGGAGTGCCGGCTTGGGAGCCGAGGATCTGGTGCTGGCTTAGCCGTTAGGGTGCCCGCTTGGGATCCAAGGATCTGGTGCTGGCTTAGCGGTTAGGGTGGTGGCTTGGGATCCTAGGATCTGGTGCTGGCTTCACGGTTAGGGTGCTGGCTTGGGATCCAAGGATCTGGTGCTGGCTTATCGGTTCGGGTGGTAGCTTTGGATCCTAGAATCTGGTGCTGGCTTAGCGGTTAGGGTGCCGGCTTGGGATCCGAGGATCTGTTGCTGGCTTAGCGGTTAGGGCGGTGGCTTGGGATCCTAGAATCTGGTTCTGGCTTAGCGGTTAGGGTGGTGGCTTGGGAGCCTAGGATCTGGTGTTGGCTTAGCGGTTAGGGTGCAGGCTTGGGATCCTAGAATCTGGTTCTGGCTTAGCGGTTAGGGTGGTGGCTTGGGAGCCTAGGATCTGGTGTTGGCTTAGCGGTTAGGGTGCAGGCTTGGGATCCTAGAATCTGGTTCTGGCTTAGCGGTTAGGGTGCAGGCTTGGGATTCGAGGATCTGGTGTTGGCTTAGTGGTTAGGGTGCAGGCTTGGGTTCCTCGGATCTAGTGCTGGCTTAGCAGTTAGGGTGCCGGCTTGGGATCCTCTGATCTGGTGCTGGCTTAGCGGTTAGGGTGCCTGCTTGGGATCCTTGGATCTGGTGCTGGCTTAGCGGTTAGGGTGCAGGCTTGGGACCCTCGGATCTGGTGCTGGCTTAGCGGTTAGGGTGCAGGCTTGGGATCATCGGATCTGTTGCTGGCTTAGCGGTTAGGGTGCCGGCTTGGGAGCCTCGGATCTGGTGCTGGCTTAGCGGTTACGGTGCAGGCTTGGGATCCTCAGATCTGGTGCTGGCTTAGGATCCTAGAATCTGGTGCTGGCTTAGTGGTTAGGGTGCAGGCTTGGGATCCTAGAATCTGGTGCTGGCTTAGCGGTTAGGGTGGTGGCTTGGGATCCTAGAATCCTTGGTTCGAATCCCGGTCGATTGCTGAATTAACGCCAGGGGAGTTGACTCGGCCAGTCATCATTCCGAGGTTGGCAAATTGAGTACCAGCTTGGTGGGATGAATGATCCCGGTGTGTACCTCGATTTGGAATAGGTACACCGTATCCCTGCACATCGTAAGAGGCCAGTAAGGGTTGGCGTCAGGAAGGGCACCCGCCCATAAAAACATTGCGTCAAACAGGGAACCATGATTGCCATGGGGCCCGCAACGCTAACCCCTGCTCTCGCGGGGGAAAATGGCCTTAAAACGATCATTCATTCATTCATATACTTCAATGTAAAATAACCATGCCCCAGACCCCCTTATCATATCTAGGTTAGGGCAGGAATTTGTATTTTGTTGAAGGTGCTGGCAGACAAGATGCCCGTTTCACATCTACAGACGGCATTTAATATGGAATATTTTTATTTTCTTGACTTGGGTTTACTTTCTGAACTCAGTATATCAATCTGGTGAGATTTTTTTACCCTTCGGTGATGTCTTTGTTGAAAGAACCATGTCACTGATTGTCTTTCACAGCAAGAAGTCAATAACATGATTATATCACAGGTGGCGTGACAAAATGTAAGGACAGGTACATTTGACGATTGGCTTCACAATCGGGTATATAAGGGTTGTTGCGTTCTGTATTAGTGGAAAACAACTGCTGCACATCTACAAAAGTTATTGCCGCTTCCTCTGGAGATGGTCCGTCAACTTGACAATGCTGTTTGTCATGGAGTGGTGGCTTTACGAAATTCTGGCATGAAACAGCGTGCTATTGCTCGGCAGTATGGCATCACTCAAGGTCAGGTGTCAAAGATCCTGAAACGAAATGCTCAGAGGGGTGTCCCTACTCCAATACCGAGGCCAGGACGTCCACGCAGAACCACAAGGAGAGATGATCGCCAGCTGCACCGGTTAGACTGCAATGGCCGTACCAAGTCAGCTAATTGGCTTAGGGCTGAGTGGCAGCAACTGACAAATGTGCCTGTATCCAGAAGGCTAGTCAACCAACGACTGGTTCAAGCAGGCTATCGTGCCAGGTGTCCCCTGAGAAAGCCATGCCTGACCAGACAACGCAGCCAGCGCCGATTGCAGTGGGCCAGAGAGCACCGTCAATGGCAGCCAGGACACTGGAATCACGTGACCTTCAGTGACAAGTCTAGATTTCTGGTCTATCGTCAAGATGGCCGCGTCCGAGTGTGCAGACAAGTGCATGAAGCCCACAACGAAGATTGTATCGTGCCAAGAGTCCAAGCTGGAGGTGGTGGGGTGACCGTTTGTGCTGCTTTTCATGCAGGGGGCAAAACTGACCTGGTTGTTCTGAATGGAAACCTGAACCAGTTCAAGTACAGGGTCATTCTGGAAGAAACATTGCTTCCATTTGCTCGTGCAGCCTTTCGAGGAAACTTTGTCTTCCAAGATGACAATGCACGGCCTCATCGTGCTCGCATGATCCAACACTTTCTTGCTGACCGTGGTGTAGAGCATATGGAGTGGCCTGCCATGTCCCCGGATATGAATCCGATAGAGAACTTGTGAGCAGAATTAACACGTCAAATCGACAACTTGGACCAGCAGCCGACCTCTGTGCGTGAATTGCACCAGGCTATTGTCACTGCATGGCAAGCGATTCCTGTCCAAACCTTGGCAAATCTCGTGAACAGCATGCCTCGACGTGTACGTGCTCTCTTGAATGCTCGTGGGGGTTACACGGAGTACTGAACTGTAATTTTACTGTCCGTAATCCCAGTCATAATTTAGCTTTTGTTTTTGTTGAAATTGTTTTTGGCTAATGTGCAAAATAAAGAGATACTTCTGGAAAACGTACAGAAGTTTAACACAGTTCTGTCCGTGAATTGAGTTCGATATCAGTTTACATCACTTTCAAGGATCAATTTATTTGCTTCAAAATGTCAAATGTGGTTTTTGTTTCTTTTAAAGGTCACGTTAACAAAATCTAGAATAGTTTCAACATAATTCCAATGAACTTTTGGTTCTAAGTCATCTTGAAAAGTAAGTTCACCCCCACAAAAAAAATATTCCATATTAAAGGCCAAGTCTGTATCTGAGGGACGGCACACACTGATGAATCACCCGGCCTATCAAACACCAGGATGACAGTTCATAGTTGGGTTGGGATTCCACGCAGCTTCGGGCCGAGGTTGCAAACCTCAATGCCATCCTGTCAGCTAATTTACTCCATTGACAACGCAACTTTGTTACATTGCGGATTTACTTCGGCTTCAATTTCTCAATGCAAATTCAATTTGTGATAAAGTTTGCTTGGTCTGAATGAAGTTTATCTTTTTGAAATAGTCACTTGTAATTGGAAGGGAGTGGACAAAAATATGGACAAATTAGCATGACAGAATTCTTGGTTTTGTCCATATCGAACTGAAACACCCAAAGTACCAAACATTATACCCAACTTTGTCAAATCCTACCAACACTTTGCAAGCATAGTGTTCTTCCAGACGGATGAGAGGACAGCAGCTGGTGCCCTCATTTTGCCATGACAGAAGTGCAGATGTATTCTGGAATGATTGCAGTTTCGGTATGTCGATAATGGAGATGTTTCATGAAAGAAACGTCAAGATCAATGATTCCTTTCAATCATACTCGGACATTACTCAGAGGGCGATTGGACCACCCCACTACAGTGACACACCTACACTCACCTGTGGCCAATGACATGCTTACTGTGAGTAAGCTTACACATGTGCAATTCTGATAATTCCTCAACTACCCCGCCCTCCCCCCACCCCCACCCCCCCCCCCCCCCAAATTTCCATGTGTTAAACGTTTCCCAGTGTGTACAATGGATTAGAATAGGTTCATGGTTCTCTTTTTATTGCAAAGCATAGCAAAGCATATTCATAAATGTACAGCATGTATACATTGATTCCCCTTGTCCCCTACATATTAATTTATGCCCTTGGATGCCTCATTACAATTACATAACACCTTTACATTAAAGTGGTCCAGACACCTGAAGGACAAGGGGAATAATATCCCTGCGTGTCGTAAGAGACGACTAAGAGGGTTGGCGTCAGGAAGGGCATCCGGCCATAAAAACATTGCCTCAAAAAGAGAACCATGACAATTACAACTACATATGGGCAGGGTGCAGCCCGAAGTGGAGATCGGTTTCTGAGGTTTGGGACATGGAATGTAGGGACAATGACAGGGAGATCAGGAGAAGTGGTGGAAGTATTGGTCAGAAGAAGAGTGGACATGTGTTGTGTGCAAGAGACGAGATGGAAGGGAAGTGGTGTGAGAATGGTGAAGGGTAGGCAGGGACAGAAATACAAGTTTATGTGGCAAGGGTGCCTGGAGGGTGTGAATGGTGTTGGTGTCCTGTTTTCTGAGGAGTTTGTAGACAGTGTGGTGAGTGTGACGAGAGTGAATGATAGGTTGATGATGGTGAAAATGATGATTGGAAAGCTCTTGGTGAACGTCATCTCGGGATATGCTCCGCAGGTTGGTCGAAGCAATGAAGAGAAGGACAAGTTCTGGTGTGCGATAGAGAAGCTGATGGAAAACGTGAAAGATGAGGAAGTTGTTGTGGTAGGAGGAGACCTAATTGGACATGTGGAAAGGAGTATGGATGGTTTTGACGGAGTTCATGGGGGTTATGGATATGGTGTGAGAAATGGAGAAGGTGAAAGGATTTTGGAGTTTGCTGATGGAGCTGATTTGTTGATTTGTAATACTCAGTTCCAGAAAGAGGATAATAAGCTTGTTACATACACGTCAGGTGGGTCGACGACAACCGTTGACTACCTGATGGTGCGTAGGCGAGATAGGGGGCACCTCCGGGACACAAAGGTGATCCCGGGGGAGGAGGCTGTTTCACAGCACCACTTGGTTGTCTGCGACACAAGGGTGAAAGGTGCGAGGAAAGCTCGGCGGGTGAAGTACCAACCGAGAATGAAGGTATGGAGGTTGAAAGAGCTGACAGTAAGGGAGGCATTAAAAGAGAGGCTGAGTAGGGTAGAGGATGATGTGGTTGAGCTTGAAAGTGGTTGGATGTCAATGAAAGCTAGTCTGTTGGGAGCCGTTGGTGAGGTATGTGGATGGACAAAAGGACCACCGAGGCACTCGGAAACATGGTGGTGGGATGATGAAGTTGGAAAGAGGATTGACGAGAAGAGGAAGAAGTTCAAGGAGTGGCAGAAGGCGAAGGGTACGGGAGCAGAAACAGCAGAGCATGAAAGTTATAAGGCAGCCAGAAGGCTGCAAAGAAAGAGGTAGCAAAGGCGCAGGAGGTGTGTAGGAAAATGTTCGGAGAACGCTTGGATTCGGAAGAGGGTCAGAAAGCAGTATTCAGGATTGCAAAGCAGATAGCGAAAGAGAGGTGTGATGTGATGGGGGTGAGTTGCTTGAAGGATGAAGTGGGACAAATCGTTGTCGACGCAGATGGAATTAAAGGAAGATGGAAAAGATATATGGAAATGCTGTTGAATACAGAGAGTGAATGGGATGGCAACATAGAGAGTAACCCCGTTTTAGGACCGGCAGAGAAGATAACTGAGAAGGAAGTTGAGGAAGTGATAAAAGCAATGAAGGGTAGACAAGCGGGAGGGCCGACGGGAGTTGTGGGAGATATGTTGAAGGCAGCAGGAAGTTGGGGTGTGAAGAGAATGACAGAGGTCTGTAATCTGGTGGTGAAAGAAGGCCGCATTCCAGTGGATTGGGAACCGAGTACCCTTGTCCCTCTCCAAGGGGAAAGGTGACCCTCTGGAGTGTGGCTCGTACCGAGCGATAAAGTTATTGGAGCATGGAATGAAGGTATTGGAAAGGGTGTTGGAGAGGAGGATAAGGAAGAAAGTGAAGATCGACGAAATGCAGTTTGGATTTATGCCAGGAAGAGGAATGACAGACGCGCTTTTCATTGTGAGGCAGTTGCAGGAGAAGTACATGGAGAAGAGGAAGAGGTTGTTTCTTGGGTTTGTTGATCTGGAGAAAGCATTCGATAGGGTTCCACGCAAAGTATTGACATGGGCATTGAGGAAGTTAGGAGTGGAGGAATGGTTGATCAGAGTAGTGATGGCAATGTACAAAAGAGCGCGCACAGCTGTAAGGACGAAGGACGGGAACAGTGGTGAGTTTGAGGTGAAGGTGGGAGTGCATCAGGGGTCGGTACTAAGTCCACTACTATTTGTAGCTGTGATGGAGGTGCTGGCTCAGAACGTAAAGGAGGGTTTACCGTGGGAGTTGTTGTATGCAGATGATCTGGTGTTGATTGCGGAAAGTATGGATGGACTGAAGGAAAAGATGAACAAGTGGAAGGAATGTATGGAGACAAAAGGTCTGAAGGTGAATATCGGAAAGACGAAGGTGATGGCAAGTGGTAAAGCATGTGGTGAGGTGGAAAGAACTGGGAAGTGGCCCTGTGCTGTGTGTAGGAAGGGTGTCGGAGTGAACTCCATTCAATGTACAATGTGCGCTGAGTGGGTTCATCAAAAATGTAGTGGTCTGAGAGGGTCATTAACCAGTGTGGCAGCTACATTCAAATGTAAGGTGTGCACAGAGGGAGCTGCAGATGGAGGAAATGTTGAGTTGGATCTTGGAGACGGCGTGAAGCTGGAAGGTGTGAAAACATTTTGCTACCTCGGAGACATGCTGAATGGAGAAGGTGGATCAGACTCGGCAACGGTTGCTGGAGTGAGATGTGCATAGAAGAAGTTTCGGGAACTGAGTGGCGTGCTGATGATGAGGGGAGTGTCGTTGAAGCTGAATGGAAAGGTGTATGCTGCATGTGTGAGAAGTGTTATGAGTTATGGGAGCGAGACATGGGTAATGAACGTAGAGCAGCAACGAAGGTTGGAAAGGGTGGAAATGCGAATGGTTCGACGGATGTGCGGACTATCGTTGAGAGAGAGGAAGACAAATGATGAATTGCGAAAGATGATGGGAATAGAGCCTGTGATTGATGCTGTGAAGAGGAACAGGTTGAGATGGTTTGGTCATGTGTTGAGGAAGGATGAAAGTGACTGGTTGAGAAGAGTGATGGAAATGAATGTAGAAGGAAGTAGAGGACGGGGAAGACCGAGAAAGACTTGGCTAAAGATGGTGGAAGAAGAAATGCGGGCAAGGGGGTTAACAAGGAGAGATGCAGAAAATAGGGCAAGATGGAGAAGATTGTCATGGGGGCCGCAAGGCTAACCCCCGCTCTAGCAGGAAAAATGGCCTTTAAAATGCATGTTGTTGTTGTTGTTGTTGTACCCCCCCCCCCCCTCCCCCCACAAAGCCTCAACCTCCCACTTCCAAATCTGTCCCGTTCTTATTCCCCTCCCCCGCCCCCCCACTCATCCTCCTCCCACTCAAAAGCAGGCTCACAACTCAGGTATTCCCAAATCAAAACAATGGCATAATTAACGCTTTTTGCTCCCCCATGCTATCATCTGTCAACAACAGTTACAACAAAAATAGTAAGTCAGGTTCACTGTTTTTTCGTTCCAAATTTTTGGAGATTCGCAAAACTATACATTTTTGGAATATTCAGAGCATGAGGAATCCAAAAATGAATGTTGGCATTTGCGTAGACACCTTTGCGAAAATGACACTCAGGACAGTGATGAAGATCTGTAAAAGCATATTCCTGAACGGTATAGACCTAGTAGATCCTGTGTATAGGACTTATAGTTCAATCTGATACTAACAAGGCTGCTTTCTTGCTTTATAAACCCATACCTATAACTTCAAAGGACTTGCAATATCATGTATTATGTAATACAGTTATATCACAAATATAAAGACAATGATTTTCAATCACCTTTGTTTGTTGCTTTTCTATAATCCTGAGCACCATTTTGAGGCCTTTATTGGATTCCTGGACCCAGAAAACATAGGATTAGGATATTTAATTAAGTTTCTCCGTTGACTAGAAGCCGAGATAGCGCAAAATATGTATTTTATGGCAGCCATTTTGAAAATCCAAAATCTGTGTCTGTGCAAATGCCAACATTGATTTTTTGGATTCTCCATGCTCTGATTCCAAAAATGTACAGGTTTGCTATTCTCCCAAATTTTTTAACGAAATGATATTTGTTAACATAGTGAACCTGACTAAGTCGGGAAATAATAGCAAGGACCGGCGTAACCTCTGCAGTAAAAGTGCTGCTTCAGAGAATGCCACATAGTTATTTGGGTGGTGTATAAACAACAGAATACTGCCTCGACAGCTGAGACCTATCTTCACAAGGCCAGTGGTGCCTATTGGCTCAAAATACTTTCAACTGTCGCTCTGGTCATTTTACACTGAAGGGGAAACTTATAGGGAGGGCATGGTAATTGTGAATTTGTCGTTGACTCCGCACAGCAGTATTCACCAACATGGCGGCCATCGTAGAGAAATTGTGGGTGGAGTCAAGCGAACTGTCCAACCACTGGGTGGAACTCGGACGGACGCACGATTTTAAAAAAAGCTACAGATCTGAATACCTCCTTTCCGCTCCTCACCCCAAGATGCCTTTAGCCACACCACAACTATACACTAACACTGAAAGCACCCACAAACTATAATGCACCCAAAGAATGAAACCTGGGCGACAGCGAGTGTCCAATATTGCTTTACTGAGGATCTTTGTACATATGCCGACAGTGCAAAATCGGAAAGTATCCAAGTCGATTTTGTGCTATCCTAGGAGTAAACGTGGTTCAAGGTTATGTACAGTAAAGGAAGGGAAAGGGGAAGACAAGGGTAATGGTTTGGCATGGCAGCAAAAATAAAAATAAGGGGGTGGGGGGGGCGACTCGTGGATGTCTGCTTTTGCAGGATTCATAGGTGGGGTACTTGCAGTGAAAACGATTAAAAAAAGAAATCAAGTGATAAATAGCACACTCAAACGCTACATTTCAGTTGTGCGGCAGTTTGGGAGCGGCACTTAACATACAATACACGAAATGATCAAATGTATTCATTCAGTTTGCGACGACACGGTCAATGTTCCGGGATCTCAGACACGTTTCCACCATCGAACCAGACTGAAGCTTGGCTCACCCAACAAAACGGATTTTGCTGATACGTATAGACTACGACAGAGCAGATCAAAAGCCAGTTTGGAAACCTAGCTGGTAGAACTAAGGCTGAGGTTGTTAACAGTGCCTGAGTAAGCAAGTGACTCGGAGTGTGCGAGGAAATGAGTGAAGGCTGGTACAGTCAAAATTAGCACACAAAGATGAAGAAGAGTGGGAGGCGGGAGCAGAATGGGGATGGTGGGGTCAACACTTTTTGAAAACAAACACCAAGTATTTGATATATTTAGAGGCTAAAACTAAAACTTAACAATAATAACTTTCCTCAATTAAATTGTTTTCATGTTTAAATAAAAGCCAACACTGTCAAACCATTGTCCGAGAGAGCACCAGCTGGTATAATAATTTCCAAGCCACGGCCAAAATCGTAACCCGCCGAGTCCAATTCATAATTTACGCTGAGCTACAACTTGGTGGATCTGATAGAGAAAGTTATGCTTCTGCACATAATTTGCACACAAAGACAGGGCACAGAACGTCACGTCTTTCTACGTAGCCGTGCCACACAAAAGATGACACCGTGAGGGTGGAGCTGTTTGGGAGGGGAGGGGCTGGGAACTAGCTCCTCCCCTCACCAAAAAAGCCATCTCACCAAAAAACGTTTACATAATGTTATTGAAACAAAATACAAGCACACACCTAAATATGATGAAGAAAAATGAAACACTGCAACACGGGGTACGTTAAATGGCAGCTGTCTCTAAGGTGACTACAAGATAGAATGTTTTGCTATACAAGTGCATGAGCAGTGTGGAGGGTGGAAAGGTGTCAATAGTGAGGTGTCTGGGTCTTGGACGGCCGCACTGCCCTTTAGGAACCCAGGAGATCCACCCACGTTTAGCTACGGTATAATATTCATAATCGTTTTACAATACCATCATTTAATTCCTCCTCCACTTTATGTCTCCAAGTAGAATCTTCACACCGTAGACCCAAAGCCTGAAATGATAGCAAAGTGGATTTGATCAGCAAGTGGCAGAGCGATAATGATAAATAATGGGTCCAGCGGAGCTTTTGCCGCCAAAGGCGACAGAGAAATACTTTAAACTTCTCCATGCCACGGGAGGATTCAAAGGCTTCCCCAAAAGCTGCTTTGCAATTTGCACGCAGCTGCATTTTTGGCCTTTGCCGAGCGAAGCCTGACAATCGAACCAGAACAAATCACGAATCAGTGCAGATAAAATGGAATCAGAAGAAAGAAAGAAAAAAATAATCAACAGTAGCACTCCAATATCTACTTCCCATTACTTGTTGCACGCTTCCCAACTGTGACCAACCTACTTCCTGTGAGAACAATGCACACCAGAAGATTTCGTTTTGAGTAAATGTTAAAAAATGTAACCTGCAGAAAATTACAATGACCTATGCTTATTGGTTTAATTGAACAGTCATCCGTAATTGCACATTATGATTGCCAAGGATGCACTAGGATAAAATTTGCTAACGCAGCAACTCCCAGACTGCAGCAACATTTGTCGGGACAGGATGTCAAGGTTCCTTGGCATAGCCCACGGATTACGTTGAGCAAATGGAAGGTTCAGCTTTCCTACACCGAGCTTCCAAAGGTCAACTCCGAACACCGATGCTTTGATGACGACATGACAAAGGTGAATGGCAATGAGATTGGGAGGCAAGGGAAACGCTAAAGTGAGAGAACGAGTGAAGTGAGACGAGTTGGAGTTGCCGAGATGATTTTCACATTGTCTCAGGGGACGTTGAAAGGAACTCCTCAGCACGACGGTGTGCCTCCAAGGCCTTCATTGTGTACATGTCCTGGGGCAGCTCAGACTTACGTCGCATCAGCACCTTCTTTGGCTCAACCTTGGGCTGCAAGTTGATAGAAAGGATAGAAAAGTCACCTCTTCATTTTGGGATCAAGCACAAACAGAGATGAAAGGAATTGTGAATTCTGTAGAAGACAGCAATTAGGTTTGTACACCAGTGTATACAAAACATATGAAAGTGTCACAGCAAGGAAGTTTGACTTCCGATGAGAGCGGGGTTGAACAAACAAACAAAAAAACTGCAGGGAACACACAAAAATCCAAAACAAATATAATTGCAGTTCTTTCAGGATTTGATCCAATCCTAAAATAACCCAAAACTATCCAGTCCATCAATTTCATCCTCAAAATGGAAAACTTCTTGCTTTGATTTCAGGCACAACTGCCATGGGTTTGTGAAGATACGCCTCTGGAAATGCCTCATTGGATTCCGTTTCTCTTATTGCTCTGTTGGGTATACTTTTGCACTTAAAACTATGTATGAATAGTGAACCTCACCAAAGGGCCTAAACCTGTGTGAGCCATAACCCCAGACACCGTCCGCTCAACTACTTCTTCCTCAACGCCCAAATCTGTCTGCATATCATGCAGTCATGACATGTTGGCTGGAACAAGTTAAAGGTAGGATCAGAGGATAGTAGCTGGGATTTGTATAAGAGTAACGTTATTAATAAGCATTACCTGCTCCTGATCTACCTTAAATGTTTTGAAATAGTTTAATCATGCCAATGAACATACCCCACTCTCGATTATGGAGAAATGCACTCTTGCATCATATACATTGCCTTTTTGAAACCAATAAGCTGCCACAACCAGATTTCCCCTAATTTCAGCTGCAGAACGAGTTTTACAAGCCGCTCTTGCTCACAGCAGAGAGTTGAGAGTTGAGACTTCACCGCCAAGAGCCAAGCGATAATAAAATAAAAAATAAATAACATCGTTAAACATTTCAGAATCGTATTTAATATAAAATAAAGTTCCCTTACTTGTGGAAAGTGATACTTTTGGTTACTTTCAACTCACGAGAATGCCTGTGATTTCAGGCGAAAGAACAAAAGAACACCATCTTTTTAACTCCCCAGGGTATTCCAAGATGGCGGTAATGACTAATCGCTGGTGCCACTGACTTCCTACTTATCACCACAGCGGGGTGCGCTCCAGTTATTTGTACAGCTCATTGGGTACGATTCATTGTGATGCCGTCCATATTCCCCAATACTTTTACCTACCAGAACATAAAAAATGAAATACAGGATTGTACACAAATTACCCTTTCCAAAAACCATTAAAATAATGAAGTGGGACACGACGATGCGGTTTCCTGCACGTGAAAGAACATTTATCAGAGTTTTGTTCACTTTTTTTTCGTTTCCAAGCGTCTCTTGTGACACATGACCACATTTACTGCAAATGGCTTCCCCACAAGAAAAAGTGCAGTAAGTTGCTTGGTTTATCGACATTGAATCACCTGCGCAGGTTCTAATGAAGCTTCAGGATGACCTATGGAAAGCAGCAATCATTGAGAAAAATGATTTGCGAGTGGCATAAAAAAAGCTTACAGAGACCGGTAGCATCCTGCAGAGGAAGGGGCAGGCCAGGCCGCACGTTCGTACAAGTGGTGAGGATGTTGAACACGTTCGTGAATCGTTTGAGTGCAGTCCAAATAAGTCCATTCGGATTTGGACGATGACCTTGACAAACCTTGACAAAAAAACTCAGAAATGTCGTTTGACATGCAGGAAACCGCATCATTGTATCCAATATCATGTTACTATTTATTATGGTTTGAATTTGGAGAGGTAATTTGTGGACACCCTGTGATATCATCAGGTGGAAGGAGAGATGTGACAGAAGCAGCCTGACTGAAGCACTTTATGGATACTATTCCTGTACTGCCCTTCTTGTACTTCATATACAAAGTGTGCAGTAAGAAAGTCGCTTGCAAGCAACTGGTCTTTTCCATCTGGAAAGCTACCCTTTCCTGGGGAGGCCTGCGACCACTTTCGATAGCTAAACAATGAACACGTTTATTCTCAGGCATTCAAAAACCCAACACAAGGCCCACCTGACATGGAATTATTCAGACTGCTCCCTATCCTCCAAATCTAGGCGGTTACTAAAGTCCCTCACCTGCTCCCCTCTCCAAATTGAAGCTGGTTGCCCACCTGTATTCATTCAGCCCCCTATGCTCCCGATTGTAGAATCATCTCCCGGTTCCATTGTCTTGTCCTCCTCACTTCAGTCTGTCAAATGCATTGCCCATCGCTACCTCACATTCCGCATCTCTTCGAAACAGTGATTCTTTCCCATTCCATTCCTCTTCAGGCCATTCTTACTTGTTTTTTGTTATTCATCCATTATTCCTTATGAAGTTGATAAGTTCCCCCCACCACCACCTTATGAACCTTTCCTTAAGAAGAAATTAAGTTTATTTCTCATGAACGCCCCTCCCTCCCCCCCCTCCCACACCCCCAAACACCCATCACATACCCTTTAGTATCGTACAAACCTGTTCCCCCTTTGCTGTTCAGCTCCTCCACGATGATAGACCCTTGTATAGAAAAAAAGGTCGATTACTGGAACATGTTACATATATGTTCCATCATTTGTAAAAGATAATGCTGGAAATACAAATAATAAAGATAATCCAGAAATCCGTACTTCATTCCTCTTCCAAAGTCTTAGCTTTCTTCTCAAGATAATTTCTTTGTTCTCCTGGTGGAATTGGAGTGTGTCTTCATGTGATTTTAATCATCCAGCAATTCACAACTACAATCCCATGTCATTGCCCAGCCATACCAATGAGTTATCCAACCTGTTAATTCCCTGCATGCCGTGTCCATCAAGAACATCTCAACCACATGGTGATGCACCATCCTACCAGAACATAAAAAATGTCCTCAATCCTCAATCTGTCCTCAATCTCTGACCCAAAAGTCATGTCGACATGACACCCTCCGATATTATTATTTTTCTTACAGGGTTTAAGGCTCATGGATAAATTGTATTTAACTATTCTATCAACCCTGACCTCCATGGAAAGGAATTTAGCTTTCATTTTCGAAAAAAAGAACAAAAGTAACACTGTAAAAATGCAACATGAAGTGTGCGGCACAATATGAAAATGAATGAATGATCGTTTTAAGGCCATTTTCCCCACTAGAGCGGGGGTTAGCCGAGCGGGGGTTAGCCTTGCGGGCCCCATGACAATCATGGTTCCCTGTTTTGAGGCAATGTTTTTATGGCCGGATGCCCTTCCTGACGCCAACCCTTGGTCACACTCTTATGATGCGCAGGGATACGGTGTACCTATTCTAAACCGGGGTACACACCGTGATCATTCATCCCAGCAAGCTGGTACTCAATTTGCCGACCTCGGAAGGATGACAGGCTCAGTCAACCCCCCTGGCGTTAATTCAGCGATCGACCGGGATTCGAACCCAGGATCCTCGGATCCCAAGCCGGCACCCTAGCCGCTAAGCCAACACCAGGCTGGCGGCACAATGATGCAGTGTGCGGCACAATGATGAAACAAAATGTTTTTTCTAAATAATCCAGCAAAAGTGACGAGGACACACAGCAAGCAGAGCTTTAAAATGTGAATGTTATACAATATGTCGACATGGGAATGTTTTATAGTTTCCACATATCATTTTACAGTCACTCAAATCAAGTACACACACACACACACAAACATCAGCCCTTACATGTGCGACTGTCTCCACAACTCTCTTGAGCAAGACGATGTCTTCAGAAGACGGTGTGTCTGTGTCCATCGAAACCACAGTTCCATTTACCTCTTGCTCCAAGAATATCTGATACTGATGAAAACAGGGAAGGAAGGAGAAGAGGTGGGGGCAGAGGATGGAGAAGCGAATAAAAATAAATAAGGAACTCAAAAAAGGAAACATCCAGAGAGGTCACTTTCATATATATGTACTTATTACTAGCCTCAAAGGTTACAACAAAACCAAACAAGCATGCCAGCCAATCAAAACATTCCATAAACTGTCAAAACAAACAAATATGAGATGATAATTTTTCATAAAAAGTGACCCACCTCAGGGTTGGACTTCGCCAGATCGTCCAATTTGCTCCAAGCTTCCTCTCTGTCACGCAACTTCTGCTTCTCTCTGTGGGAGGGAGTACCATGGGAATAAGTGAATGACAAACAGTATGGACTCACCATTCCTGACTTATGGTGTCGATTTTTGGGAATCGCAGACAGACATCTTATAGAACCCCTTTCCAAGCCGCCATGTACCCACATTTATGAATAATCAGCACCAGAGACAAGTCCCACAATCGTTGTTCACCTGCTGATACTATTTTAAAATCCAACTGTTTATCAAACATAGGGGCAATACCCCTGGCGCTCACCTGGTAGAATAAACAGTATACTGCACCGACTAAGGGTATTTTAAACCAATTTCAATGGTTATTAGAAGAGAGGGCAGCATGTAGAAGCATAATAACATAATCATAAGACTTTAAACAAACAAAAAAATACCTATTTTGGGGGGGCAAACCACCCTCCCCCAACCCCATATACCTCCTAAGACTCCAATTTTTCTAATGACTTGAACAAACATTGGTACATCATGAGTGATGAAGGTTGTGCTCAAGTTTCATCGAAATAGTGTGTGTAGTTTAAGAGGAAAAAGCAAATTTCTATTTTGGGAGGTTAAACCAGAACCCACTTTGGACCTCTGATACTATGGCCCCTATGCCTGTATCATCCTTGGGTTATGAACATCATAAATTCAATTATTCACTCATATCAGGTCATATATCAGATATATGGAGTTTTAGATAAGAATTTCAATTCAACCAATTATGGCTGAAACACCACTTCACTGATGATGTCATCGTTATTACCATATATACCCCATGGGGAGTTGTTGGCATATGCCAAGATTCAATTTCTTTTGTTCAGCCGTTTCGAAGAAAATGTCGAAAACATTTCCATTAATCCAATATGGTTGCCACACCATGTGACCTTTGACGTCAGAGTTAGCAATAAAATATTCTCCATGGTTTAAAGTTTAAAGTTCCTCCAATGTGTAAAGTTTCGCATTGATCGGAAAAGTGGTTGCAGCGAAAAATATTTCTAAAGCGAAAATATATAGATGTGCACACAGAGAGACAGACGGGCATTGCAATATCTCGAATCCCCTTCTGTGCAGGACTAATGAGGAAACTCACTGATGCCGCTCAGCCTTGTACTGCTGCGTGCATTCATCAAACAGTTTCTGATTCATCTCCATGAACAACTTCAGTGCGTTGTAGATAAGGCCGTGGATGGTTCTAAATTGAGGAAACAAAATACATTACTGGCATTTTCTTAGTTCATAGAAAAACAAACAATAAATAGAAAATACAAAACATCAACGGAGGATAGCTTAATAGCACAAGGTTCAAAGTCAAGAAACAAGAATGCAAGCTCCAAATAACAGGCTGGTTCTTTGTTGGTTTTTCCAAACTTGTGACTCATAGAAATCTTAAAAGCACAAGTTTATCTCCTACCTCTGTCATCTATTAAAGCTATTATATACAGAAAACAAGTTTAGAGAGCCAAAAAAAAATTCAGGTTACACAAAGGTAAATAAGACAAATGCAAAGGGACAGTCACTCAAGTTTCAAAATAATTCGATCTTCTTGGACACAATGTTGCTTGTGGATATGTATAAGCAAATACACACACACACACACACACAGGAAAGCTTTGAGAACAAGAACACTTCACAAACTCGTACAAAAATCATGATCCCTTATTGAAACGGAGATGGATACTTCGAGACCTGGGAGGACTCCGTTCCATCTTCTGAAATCCGTATATGGAGATGCAAGCACTCTCTCATGCAACTTCTCAGCTCTAGACCAGAAGCAAGGAGCACTTTGCTCAATGTAGTGGAGAGTTCTGAGGGTTTAGGATCATGTTGTGAACTTGCACGAACATTGTCACATTATTTTTTAAATGTCGTTGGCATTTTCAATATTTGATGTATCGACACTGCCGCCCACGGGCAGTGCAGCTTGCGGTTTCCTGCGCTAGGACGTGGAGGCCTGAGACGAACCGGGACGATTCCTGACGAGGTTCAAGAGCAGCTCGGAGGGAAGAGTTTTTCGGAGCTGTTTTCGGATGACGTGCTGATGTCCTTGGACTTCATGCCAGGCTCTGGGCCGACTGGGCCGACGTGTGTGGTATTCAGCAGCATAGATTCAACGAAAAGCCCGACCGAATATCGTCGCTTCGTGGCTGCTTTCCACTGCCGAAATCCAGCGCAGCTTGGGCGACTTTGCCCCTGTTTGGAGAACACCCAGCGAGGCCTTCATCGGGGCCAAGCAAGCAAGGGCGTGTCGGGACCTGGTTCGCGCCATTGACCGAGTGGTTCGCACCAACCGGGGCTGTTTTCGGATGACGTGCTGATGTCCTTGGACTTCGCGCCAGGTTCTGGGTCGACGTGCATCGAAGTCATTTCCAAGGGTGTGGTGCTGACCGGGCCGCCGTGGTGCTGAGCGGGCAAACGTGGCGTGGTGCTGACGGGGCCCCCGCAGCCGTGATGCCCCCCCCCATCCACCCCCCCCCCCCCCCCGAATTTCCATGTTTTAAACTATTCCCAGTGTTTACCCTGGATTAGAATAGGTACACCGTATCCCTGCGTGTCGTAAGAGACGACTAAGAGGGTTGGCGTCAGGAAGGTCATCCGGCCATAAAAACATTGCCTCAAAAAGAGAACCATGACAATTACAACTACATATGGGCAGGGTACAGCCCGAAGTGGAGATCGGTTTCTGAGGTTTGGGACATGGAATGTAGGGACAATGACAGGGAGATCAGGAGAAGTGGTGGAAGTATTGGTCAGAAGAAGAGTGGACATATGTTGTGTGCAAGAAACGAGATGGAAAGGAAGTGGTGTGAGAATGGTGAAGGGTAGGCAGGGACAGAAATACAAGTTTGTGTGGCAAGGGTGCCTGGAGGGCGTGAATGGTGTTGGTGTCCTGTTTTCTGAGGAGTTTGTAGACAGTGTGGTGAGTGTGACGAGAGTGAGTGATAGGTTGATGATGATGAAAATGATGACTGGAAAGCTCTTGGTGAACGTCATCTCGGGATATGCTCCGCAGGTTGGTCGGAGCGATGAAGAGAAGGACAAGTTCTGGTGTGCGATAGAAAAGCTGATGGAAAACGTGAAAGATGAGGAAGTTGTTGTGGTAGGAGGAGACCTAAATGGACATGTGGGAAGGAGTATGGATGGTTTTGGGGGAGTCCATGGGGGTTACGGATATGGTGTGAGAAATGGAGAAGTTGAAAGGATTTTAGAGTTTGCTGATGGAGCTGATTTGTAATACTCAGTTACAGAAAGAGGATAATACTCTTGTTACATACACGTCAGGTAGGTCGACGACAACCGTTGACTACCTGATGGTGCGTAGGCGAGATAGGCGGCACCTCCGGGACACAAAGGTGATCCCGGGGGAGGAGGCTGTTTCACAGCACCACTTGGTTGTCTGCGACATAAGGGTGAAAGGTGCGAGGAGAGCTCAGCGGGTGAAGTACCAACCGAGAATGAAGGTGTGTAGGTTGAAAGAGGCGACAGTAAGGGAGGCATTAAAAGAGAGGCTGAGTAGGGTAGAGGATGATGTGGTTGAGCTTGAAAGTGGTTGGATGTCAATGAAAGCTAGTCTGTTGGGAGCCGTTGGTGAGGTATGTGGATGGACAAAAGGACCACCGAGGCACTCGGAAACATGGTGGTGGGATGATGAAGTTGGAAAGAGGATTGACAAGAAGAGGAAGAAGTTCAAGGAATGGCAGAAGGCAAAGTGTACGGGAGCAGAAACAGCAGAGCATGAAAGTTATAAGGCAGCCACGAAGGCTGCAAAGAAAGAGGGAGCAAAGGCGCAGGAGGCATGTAGGAAAATGTTCGGAGAACGCTTGGATTCAGAAGAGGGTCAGAGAGCAGTATTCAGGATTGCAAAGCAGATAGCGAAAGAGAGGTGTGATGTGATGGGGGTGAGTTGCTTGAAGGATGAAGTGGGACAAATCGTTGTGGACCCAGATGGAATTAAAGGAAGATGGAAAAGATATATGGAAATGCTGTTGAATACAGAGAATGAATGGGATGGCAACATAGAGAGTAACCCAGTTTTAGGACCGGCAGAGAAGATAACTGTTGTGAAAATAAACCAAGTCCACAACTTTGTCCCATAGGTAGGTTTAATCTTAATCAGATCTTTAGCATCATCCTGTAAAATACAATCATGCAATAGATATCAGGATCTTGGCATCATATAGGGAGGATCGATTATTAGTCAATGCAAGCAAGCCTAGAATACATGTGCGGGTACGTACCATTCAGGACTACATGTCATAGTAAAATGTCACAGGAGTGGCTCAGCGTCACGAACGTCCGAGGTCTTATAGACGCCCCTCTGCGGTTTAAGTGGGCATCACTCCTGGGTTCAACTTTGATATACATTTTCACTACATTTTCCCCGCCGTTAGAACTACACTGCCGCTCGGCAGGAATCAAGCGTGCGTCAGCATTAATTGATTGGGGACGTCATTCCGTGTCAGTCGGTCCATCCGTAGCGGTCAGGGTGGCGAATTACCCTGCCAACACGGGTCCGGAAACTACCGGGTACGGCCTCCCCAAGCCCGGAGTCCCCTGCTTCGGAGTAGCCGCTGGAGGCAGGTGTCGGAGGGGGCACCTCAGGGCCTTCATGCAGGGGTGTATTTGACGAAGGAAGGGACGGCAGATGTTCCATAGAGGAAGCTTCGGGAGAGTCCATAGACTCGTAGATCGGTTCGTCGATATCCCCATAAGGGTCGATGACCCCACATGGGGCGAGATGGCGTACGGAGACAGTGGACTCGCGTCCATCTGCCGTCATCACACGAGCATGCTCGGGATTAGCCTGGAGTACCTGCACCTTATCCACTAAGGGGACGTACTTGCTTGTGCGAACCGCACGTTTGAGATAGGCCGGCCCCGGCTCAGCGAGCCAACTGGGTAAGGATCGGATACTACCCGAGCTTCTAGGGTGGTGGAACAGTCTCTCGTGAGGAGTCTGGTTGGTGGCCGTACATAGAAGAGCCCTGATCGAGTTCAGCGCCGCAGGTAGTGACCAAGCCCATTTATCGAGGCCACGGCCGAAGGTCCTAAGATTTAGCATGACGGCCCTCCATATAATCCCATTGAAGCGTTCGACCTGCCCATTCGCCTGGGGCCTGTACGGTGTGGTGTAACTCGAAGCGACATTATTTTGGAGCAAGTAACCCCTCACTTCCTGCGACAGGAACACCGCACCCCAATCGGTATGCACGTAGGCCGGATACCCGAACATAGAAAACAGATTCTGCAGGCACCGTATGACCGTGGCAGCCGTCATATCCACGCACGTGTAAGCAAAAGGGAATCGCGAGTACTCATCAACGATAGTGAGCAGATAACGAGAGTTACTCGACACCGGCAGTGGCCCTTTGAAATCCATTGCCAATCTCTCCCACGGTCTAGTAGCCCTAACCAGCGTCCCCATGGGAGGGTTGTAAAAACGCGGTTTGAGTTCCGCACATATAGCGCAGTCGCGGCAGATCCGGCGGATGTCCTCAATCGAGTACGGCAGATTACCACTACGCACAAAATGAGCGAAACGCATCACCCCAGGATGACACATAGTGCTGTGCAAAGCACGCAGACCCTCCAGAGTTATGATACCCGCGCACGTAGCCGGCCTCGATAAGGCGTCGGCGACCAGGTTATCCTTCCCCGGGCGATATTTGATGGTGTAGCAGAAGTCGGCGAGTTCGATACGCCAGCGAGTGATTTTCTCATTCTTAATGCGTTGAGCATGTAAGGTGTCGTACATGAACGCTACGCTTTGTTGGTCCGTGATGATTTGGAAGCATCGCCCGAGTAAGTACGGTCGCCATCGCCGAATGGACTCGACGATCGCGTACGCTTCCTTTTCGACAGACGAATGCCTCCGCTCAGCGGAGGTGAGAGTCCGCGAAAAGAAAGCCACAGGGCCCCCCACCCCCCCCCCCCCCCCCCCTGGGAGAGTGTCGCCGCTATCGCATGATCTGAGGCATCACTTTATAAGACGAAAGGTTCGCTCTCGTCGATCGTCGCCACAGCGGCGCCAGCGATGTCGGCCTTAAGGCCCCCGAAGGCTGCCAAGGCGGCTGGGCCCATGGGGAACGTGTCGCAGGCCACAAGGGGGCGGAGCTTCACGGAGAAATTTTGCACCCACTTCGAATAGTGGGCGAACAGCCCGAGAGCGCGCTTCAGCGAAGCTCAATCGCTAGGCGGAGCCATATCGAGCAAAGGTCGCAGACGCTCCTTATCTGGAGCGACAGCCATGGGTCACGGTGTACCCCAGAAGATCTATCGTGCGTAGAGTAACGACACTTAGCCTCATTCATGGTTAGGCGATACCTCTGCGCGACCTCGAGGAAGCACTTCAGATTAGCATCATGATGCCCCTGGTCATACCCACAAACAGTAAGATTGTCCAGATATACAAAGACATCTGTCAAGTTCTCCTTAGTAACGAGGTCGTCCATAGCCCTCTGAAAACAGGCGACCCCGTTCGTCACCCCAAAAGGTAGTCGGGTGAACTGGTATAACCTTTGACCCGATTCAAAGGCGGTATAGATGCGATCAGCCCTAGAGATGGGGATCTGATGATACGCACTACGCAGATCGAGAGTGCTGTAGACTGAGTACTGGGCCACCTGTCGTACCAGCGCGTCCATCCCCGGTAACGGGTAGGCGTCCAGCTGTGTAAAGCGATTAACCGTCTGTGAATAGTCGATTACCATGCGTCGGCGATGGGCTTCACTTCGCACCACTAAGACCTGGGCCCGCCACGGCGACCGGCTAGGTTCTATGATACCTTCCTTTAAGAGCTGGGCCGTTTCTTCCGCAATGAATTGCGCGTCTGCTCGTGAGTAACGCCGTGATTTGACCGCTACAGGAGTGCAGTCAGTGGTCAGGTTGGGGAACAGCGAAAGAGGCTCAATTTCCATTTTCGCGAGTGCACACACAGCAAGCGTGTCAGTCCCACCGAATTCCATTTCCAAACGTCCATGTCGCTTAAGAAAATCGTGTCCCAACAGAATGTCAGCACATAAAGCAGGCAAGACCATGAGATGTACATCTGGAAACATGCGTCCCTTTATCACAAGCTTCAATCGACATTCCCCTTTTGTGCTGAGCCTAAGCCCCTGGGAGGCCATGAAGATCTGTCATGTTGTCCCGAGGACCGGCCACCCATGTTTACGCACCAGTCGATGATCGATAAAACTATCCGTAGACCCCGTGTCGACTAAAGCCCGCGCAAAAATGCCTTCGACCATGAGTGGAATAATGGCCTGAGCAAGGCCGGAAGATCCGGCAGGTATTGAGCCATCCGAGCGAGAAGATCGCGCCTCGCGTGTGGATCCCACGCGGCTGCAGTTTTCCGGTCGTTTGAGCAGCCTCCGGAGGGCACTCGTGTCAAAGGCATAGTTGGTCGTGCCAAAGCAGGAGCTTCAGGAGCTTGTAATCCGTATGAGCAGCCGTCAGAGGGCGCTCGTGTCACGCGAGAAGGATCGCAGCCAATTGTCGTTTCACGTGCCGAGGCAAGAGCGTGTAGTTCGTACGAGCTGCCGTCGGATGGCACTCGTGTCACGTGCATTGTTTTCCGCGTCAAAGCGGGAGCTTGTCGTTTGTTTGAGTAGCCTTCGGAGGGCGGTCGGATGCCAGTCAAGGACGGTCGCTCTGCGGTCGGTCGTGTTCGCGCCATTTGTTTTGGCGGCCCGATGTATCTCACCAAGGTCAAGCGTGCAGCCAGGGGCCCATGAGGAGGAGGACCGCTCATCAAAGTCGGGTGAGGCACCCCGCTCTGTGCTCGGTCCGTTGGCTCGGCGATAAGCCCATTCAAGGTCGCGCGAGTTCGTGCGCCCCGCGCGGTCTTTCGGCAGACTTTTGCAAAATGTCCTTTAGTCGAACACAAATGGCATATTGCTTCCCGAGCCGGACACGCCGACCTGGGATGCTGTCGATTGCCACAGAAGTAATACGTAGCATTTCGTACAGGCCTTGGCCTGGCCGCCGTAGCCGCAGCCAAGCCGGAATCCGAGTCCACCTCGGGAGCGGCCAAGGGCTCCGCTAGCGTGGTCGAGTCCGCTCCCGTATCCTCGGCGGTAGCCCTCTCCGGTCGCGCGAGTTGAGAAGTCCCCGCGATGACCCGTGTGTGGTCATAGGTGGTAGATTGTTCCCGGGCCTCAGTGTAGACGTGTGCCACCCATAGAGCCTCCGCGAACGTCAGGTCAGCTGTCTCCAAAAGTCTTAGCCTGAGAGCAGTAGAACCGATCCCAGAGACGAAAGCGTCTCGGACAAGATCATCCTGGACTTGCTCGTGAGTGCAGACCTCTTGGGTACTGTCCGCAAATAGTTGCCGTAGCTCCTGGGCGAAGCGGTCTATCGACTCAGTGGGCTGTTGCCGCCGCGATGAGAGCAGATACCTGGTGTACACCACGCTCCGTTTCTTAATGTAAATTCGCTTTAGCTCCGCCACAGCGGCATCGTACGTCGTACATCGTTCAATGCTCCTGTAGACGTGGTGGTCCACTTTAGTCTGCAGCACGTCCAGTTTCGTTTCAGCAGTGGGAAAGGTATCCTGGGCTTTGAACTGGTTCTCCAGTGACCTGAGCCAGTGAGTTAACTCCGAGCCCGAATCCGCAGCTTGTGGGTCGGCGCTGAATGTCGGTACATGGATCACCTTGTGTCCCGCCATTTCCGTAGATCTTGATTGAGATTAAATGTTGTGAAAATAAACCAAGTCCACAACTTTGTCCCATAGGTAGGTTTAATCTCAATCAGATCTTTAGCATCATCCTGTAAAATACAATCATGCAATAGATATCAGGATCTTGGCATCATATAGGGAGGATCGATTTATTAGTCAATGCAAGCAAGCCTAGAATACATGTGCGGGTACGTACCATTCAGGACTACATGTCATAGTAAAATGTCACAGGAGTGGCTCAGCGTCGCGGACGTCCGAGGTCTTACAGACGCCCCTCTGCGGTTTAAGTCGGCATCACTCCTGGGTTCAACTTTGATATACATTTTCACTATAATAACTGAGAAGGAAGTTGAGGAAGCGATAAAAGCAATGAAGAGTAGAAAAGCGGGAGGGCCGACGGGAGTTGTGGGAGATATGTTGAAGGCAGCAGGAAGTTGGGGTGTGAAGAGAATGACAGAGATCTGTAATCTGGCAGTGAAAGAAGGCCGCATTCCAGTGGATTGGGAAGTGAGTACCCTCGTCTCTCTATACAAGGGGAAAGGTGACCCTCTAGATTGCGGCTCGTACCGAGTGATAAATTTATTGGAGCATGGAATGAAGGTATTGGAAAGGGTGTTGGAGAGGAGGATAAGGAAGAAAGTGAAGATCGACGAAATGCAGTTTGGATTTATGCCAGGAAGAGGAACGACAGACGCGCTTTTTATTGTGAGGCAGTTGCAGGAGAAGTACATGGAGAAGAGGAAGAAGTTGTTTCTTGGGTTTGTTGATCTGGAGAAAGCATTCGATAGGGTTCCACGCAAAGTATTGACATGGGCAATGAGGAAGTTAGGAGTGGAGGAATGGTCGATCAGAGTAGTGATGGCAATGTACAAAAGAGCGCGCACAGCTGTAAGGACGAAGGACGGGAACAGTGGTGAGTTTGAGGTGAAGGTGGGAGTGCATCAGGGGTCGGTACTAAGTCCACTACTATTTGTAGCTGTGATGGAGGTGCTGGCTCAGAACGTAAAGGAGGGTTTACCGTGGGAGTTGTTGTATGCAGATGATCTGGTGTTGATTGCGCAAAGTATGGATGGACTGAAGGAAAAGATGAACAAGTGGAAGGAATGTATGGAGACAAAAGGTCTGAAGGTGAATATCGGAAAGACAAAGGTGATGGCAAGCGGTAAAGCATGTGGTGAGGTGGAAAGAACTGGGAAGTGGCCCTGTGCTGTGTGCAGGAAGGGTGTTGGAGTGAACTCCATTCAATGTACAATGTGCGCTGAGTGGGTTCATCAAAAATGTAGTGGTCTGAGAGGGTCATTAACCAGTGTGGCAGCTACATTCAAGTATAAGGTGTGCACAGAGGGAGCTGCAGATGGAGGAAATGTTGAGTTGGATCTTGGAGACGGCATGAAGCTGGAAGGTGTGAAAACATTTTGCTACCTCGGAGACATGCTGAATGGAGAAGGTGGATCAGACTCGGCAACGGTTGCTCGAGTGAGATGTGCATGGAAGAAGTTCCGGGAACTGAGTGGCGTGCTGATGAGGAGGGGAGTGTCGTTGAAGCTGAAGGGAAAGGTGTATGCTGCATGTGTGAGAAGTGTTATGATTTATGGGAGCGAGACATGGGTAATGAACGTAGAGCAGCAACGAAGGCTGGAAAGGGTGGAAATGTGAATGGTTCGGTGGATGTGCGGAGTGTCGTTGAGAGAGAGAGGAAGACATATGATGAATTGCGAAAGATGATGGGAATAGAGCCTGTGATGGATGCTGTGAAGAGAAACAGTTTGAGATGGTTTGGTCAAGAGGAAGGATGAAAGTGACTGGTTGAGAAGAGTGATGGAAATGAATGTAGAAGGAAGTAGAGGACGGGGAAGACCGAGAAAGACTTGGCCAAAGATGGTGGAAGAAGAAATGTGGGCAAGGGGGTTAACAAGGAGAGATGCAGAAAATAGGGCAAAATGGAGATTGTCATGGGGACCGCAAGGCTAACCCCCGCTCTTGCAGGGAAAATGGCCTTAAAATGCCTGTTGTATCGTTTTTGGACCTATCTCCTAATGGTGAAGATTCACTTTAAAAAATTATATGAGCCGGATCCAGATCTGGATCTGGATCTTCACCGAAATTTAATCGATTCTTCCTCATCAGCCACACAACCTGTCCACTAAGTTTCGTCCAAATCTGTCCATAACTTTTTGAGATATCCTGCTATATGGTGGTTTTAGCCCCATCACTCAATGGTGAAGATTCACTTAACAAATTAAATAATTTTCATATCTGCATCCATATTCAGATCTTCACCGAAATCGAATCGATTCTTCCTCGTCACACACACAACCTGTCCACAAAGTTTCGTCAAAGCCGTCCATAACTTTTGAGATATCCTTTGTATCGTGATAGTGAGAATATAACTATGTATTGTTTTTGGCCCGATCTCCCAATGGTGAAGAATCACTTTTTTAAAATTCTAGTAGCCGGATCCGAATCAGGATCTTCACCAAAATCTAATAATTTCGTCCTCCTCACATACACAACTCCAAATTTCACATAACTTCACAACTTCAAATAAACTCGACGAAATTCAGCACGCCAAATTTCGTCCGAATCCATCCACAACTTTTTGAGATATCTTCTTCACAAACGGACAGACAGACAGACAGACAGGGGTGAAAACATAACCTCCATCCACCTTTGTTGGCGGAGGTAACTAGAAAGCATCCCAAAATGCAAAGCCAATCCACATCCACTTTGTACTCAAAATAAACTCGACGAAAGCAACACCTACAAAAAAAAAAAGGTTAAATATATTAATTTTTTTCTCCATATTCTCATAATAAAGGTATGTTGAAAATTTGATAAAAGCTAAAATTGTAAAAAAAAATACTGGGTTGGGCAGACAGAGACAAACAAAACAAGCGATAATAGACCAGTACTTTCAAAATCAGTCATCGGACTTGGACCTTTGGACCTCAAAAACAATTGGTGATCATTTGATTGGTTTGATTGGTGAACAAATTCAGTGACACAACATGCAAATTCTGTTCAAATTTCAAGTCAATCGGATGGATGAATGAAATGAATGAATGATCGTTTTAAGGCCATTTTTCCCTTTTTTTTTTTCCTTTTTTTTTGTATACTGAATCGAGGCTCGTGAAAGAGCTAACATTTATTTCACAAACAAATCAACCAGACAAACAAAATATACAAAAGGAGGGAGCGGAAGACAAGATGGGGAGAGAAGGGGAAGCACACAACCACAACATTTGAGAGCAGGGAGAAGTGTGGGAGGGAGAGGGCTTGGGGGCAGGAGGCGTGGGAAGGGGGGGGGGGGGGGGAGGTATAAAACACAAGGGGACCGAAATTAGCGGGGGTAGAAAAGATCAAGGTTTTGGATGGGGGAGGATAAGAGATGGTGGTGAACAGCTGTTTTAAAGACCTGGAGGGTGGAGTGGGATTGAAGAGAGTGAGGGAGTTTGTTCCAGAGGTGGGAGAAAAGAGGAATGAAGGAGTGAAGGTGAGAAGAAAGTCTTGATTTTGGCAGTTTAACCATAAGAGGGTTGCAGGCAGATCTTGTGCGACCTGTAGGAATATTTGGGGGACAGAGCCCAGAGAGAGCTGGGGGGGCAAGGCCAGAGAGGAGTCGGTAGAAGACGGAAAGACCACCAACCTGCCTGCGGTGAGTGAGTGAAAGGCCCTTGGAGTTAGCTTCATCGCGGGAGATTCCAATGATTCTGAACGCTTTGGTTTCAACAGCGTGAAGACGAGCTAGGTGTGAGGCAGGAGCACCAGACCAGAGGGGAGAGCAGTATTCCATAGAGCTGCGGATGAAAGCCTTGTATGTGGTGAGGAGCTCAGGTGTGCCAAGCAAGGACTTCGCACGACGGAGGATGCCCAGTCGGCGACTGGCTTTGGAGGCCAGATTTGAAATGTGATTTTCCCAGGAAAGATCATGGCAAATAGTGAGACCCAAAAGCTTGAGTGACAGAACTTCTTGGAGAGGATTATTCAGAGAGTGGATGGGAGGGTTTTCCAGTCGGTCTTTTCGGAGAGACATCGTAAGAGTGTGAGATTTATCAGGATTGAAAGACATGTTCCATTTGTTTGCCCAGTCTGTGATTTTGTCCAGGTCTGCAGAGAGTGAGGAGGCTGCAGATTGCCGATCTGAGGGATGAGGAATGGAGCGACAGAGAGTAGAGGCGTCAGCAAAGAGATAGAGAGGATTTTCAAGAGAGTCAGAGAGATCATTGATGAAAACCAGAAAAAGCACAGGGCCCAGAACACTACCTTGGGGAACTCCAGCCTGAACAGGAAGAGGAGATGAGAGAAACCCATTCAGGGCCACACGTTGACTACGACCAGAGAGGAAGTCCGCCAGCCATGCGTGGAGATTTCCATGGATACCAAAGGAGGAGAGTTTGGTGAACAGAGCGGGGTGCCAGACTGTATCGAAGGCACGTGAAATGTCAAGGGAGACAGCTCTAATTTCTTGTTTGGCGTTGAGGACCTCCATCCATTGTTGAGAAAGCAGAAGCAGCATGTCCAGAGTAGAGTGACCAGGTCTGAAACCAAATTGATGATCAGAGATCACGCCATTGGAGAAGAGGAAAGATTTCATATCTGAAGCAATGATGGATTCCATGACTTTGCTGATAATTGGGAGAAGGCTGATTGGTCTGTAGTTGCTAGGATCTGTTTTTGCACCTTTTTTGTGCAAAGCGGTGATGTTGGCTGATTTCCAAGCAGATGGCAGATGACCTTGAGCAAAAGAGAGGGTGAAGAGAACAGAAAGAGGGAGTGAAAGAGCAGAAGAACATGATTTTAGGACCCGTGGGCTGATGCCGTCAGGACCAGTTGCAGAATCAGAGTCGAGGGTTGACAGAAACTTTTCCACCTTGTCAGGAGGAAAGGACACAGAGTCCAGGAGCAGCTGGGTACGACTGGGTACGGTGGGTACAGAGAGGGATGGGTTTGGGACACAAGATTTAGAGGCAAACACAGAGTTGAGGCATTCAGCTTTTTCACGTGCGGAGTCAGCCGTTAAGCCGTTTGAGGTGAGGGAGGGGATGGAGGGGGAACAAACACCAGAAACAGATTTGCCCAGACGCCACCAGGATTTGGAAGAGGGAGACAGATAAGAGAGTTCGGTCTTGAGAACAGTGAGATATTGTTTCCTGGCTCTCCTGAGGGTGGACACACACTTGTTTCGGGCTTTGTGAAAGGAAATGAGATTTCCTTCCGTTGGATTTGCTTTCCAGGAGACGAAAGCAAGTTGTTTCAGGGCAACAGCCTCACCACAAGATTCCGTGTACCATGGACGGGAGGAAGGGTATGACAACTGAAGACGAGATGGGATAAATCTGTGCATGAGAGAGAGCAATTTACTTTGAAAGAATTCCCAGGATGAGTTGATGTCAGAGGCGGTAGAGATGGGAGACCAGTCCAGAGGATTGATGGCTGCTTGAAGACCGTGCCAGTTGGCCTGAGTGAAATGCCAGACTCGCCGACGCTGAGGAAGCTCTCTGAGAATGGTCAGAGAGATGTCCACTTTTACAAGCACATGATCAGATGAGCCGATTGGAGCAGAAGAAGAGCAGCAGACATTTTCAGGGAAGTTAGTCATAACCAAATCCAGAAGAGAAGATGCTCCGTTGACTGAGATCCGGGTCGGGAAATTGACAGATTGTGTCAGTCCCAGTGAGTCGCAGAGGTCCTTTGCTGAAGAGCCATGGCTGGTGAGAGGGGTACCCACACCCAGCCAACTGGCATGGTGACAATTGAAATCACCACATATGAGGAAGAGAGAGTTGGGATGGGTAGATAGAAGTTGGTCCATATTATCAGACAGCGAGATGTAGATGGAGTCATCACTGTTTGGTGGACGGTACAACACACATATGAACAAAAGGTGGGAGCGAAGGGGAAGCCGTAGCCAAAGGTATTCCTGGGGGTGAGGTGGAGAGAGGGCAGTGAAGGGCGAGTGAGGAAGAGAGTTTTTTATAAAGATAGCAACCCCACCTCCAGGACGAGGCTCAGGTCTATCATACCGGAGGAGGGAGTAACCTGGGAGAGATACCAAGGCATCAGAGACATCATGAAGGAGGAAAGTTTCTGTTAAGCACATCACATCTGGTTTATCAGAAGCAACCTGTATGGAGAGATCAGTCAAGTTTGAGCGAAGGCCCCAGATGTTTGAGGTCCATACCGTTAATGAAGAGGAAGGGGGAGCCTCGGGTACAGAACAGGGGGGGGAGGGGTAGGGTAAGATGTGGTAGAGGAGGAAGAGGTAGGGAGAGCTGTTGAAGGTGTGTCAGAGATTTCAGAGATTTCAGAATAGCTTGGGAAAAGGGAAGAATGGGGCGGACAAAAGGTTTGATGGAGATTGGGTGAGGCACAGTGAGGTGTTATTTGAGGAGGGGGAAGAGCGAGGCAGAAGGTTGGGGGAGATGAAGGTGAAAGTTGGAAGGGGGAAGAAGCAGGGAGGATGCTTTGAGGAGGAGGGGTGAGAGGGGAGTCTAGGAGGGGAGGAGCGAGGGAGAGTCTCAGAGGGGAGGGGTGTGGGGGGAGTTTAGGAGGGAAGGGGGGATGGGGAAGATTTGGAGGGGAGGGGTGAGATTGGATTTTGAAGTGTACGATTCATGGGAAACGAACATTTTTTGCAAAATGAGTTTGAGACCTTCGAGTCAAAAATACGTTTGAGGATGCTGAAGGAGGGGTGGAGTTCTGGATAGTTTAGGGAATGTAGAAAGGAGGAACTGTAAGAGATGGTATAAATATATATTTTTTGGAATGAATAGATTTGGTGAGCAAGACGAAAGCATCCTTTTGTAGGAAAAGAAGAAAAGGGTGTTATAATATATGAGAGAAAATAGTTGTTCAGGGGAGAGATTATACATTTCTTCCCACGTGATCGCGAACAACATGAACGAAGAACGAACGAACAAATAAACGAATAAGCCCTGAGAAGGAAATATTTTTTTGGGTTTTTTTTTTTGAGATATTAAACAAGGAGGTATGGGGTGAACGACTGGGACGAAACAGACAACGAAAATAATTGCAGCGCATTCGACGAATCGCTGAGAGAAAAACAAAACCACAAGGTCGGAGACGGTACGGTAACCTAAGCCTACGAGTACTAGGCCTCAGAATACTCGATACGCATTCACCGACGATTGTGTATACATGTACGAAAAATTAGCACCGAAAATTTTCCAAAATATACGCTATAGGTACATACACCGAAAGATAGATACAGTCTCGACAAAAACACAATTGTGAAAGATCACTTAGCTTCAAAAGCGTGAGCGCATGGAACAGCTTCGAAAAGACGTGACCTCGCCGTGATCTCGCGAGATTTGCTGGAGCGGCTGAAAATTATATATCTTATAAATCAATAATTTCATTTTCATTCATGTGTTTGCATGTTTATTTGTGTGTGTGTTTGTTACTCGGACAGCCGTACCATAGCATCTAGAGACGCCACATTTTGGGGGTAGGTAATTCAGAATCTGGGCAAGGTTTTAAGCTACCACATGCTACTAAGTTTTGACGCAAACAAAGGCTATAAGGTGCATGTTGCAATGTGGGGTCAGGCAGTGCTGCCGCCACCTGCAGGCAAAAGGTAACCAACATGAGACCAATAAATCCATCGCTTATCAATGGCCACCGTATTCTGAAACCACCGCTGGGAAGATCTCACCCAGTCGGGCTGTGTCGGGCACCCTCGCGGGCAGTGCCTGGTCCCATGCCCACATCCAATTTTATATAATATATGTCACTCTCACTTCTACTCTGTTGGGGGTCTTTCCATTTTGTTCCCTTCTGTTCTGCTCCAGCTCTTCCATGAACCTCAGTCATGTACACAAATAATATACACATATACAGTGCCTTCAGAAAGTATTTGCACCCTCTTGACTTTTTTCACATCTTATTGTGTTACAGCCTGAATATAAAATGGATTAAATTGAGATTTTTTTTGCCTCTGATCTACACAGAATACCCAATAATGTCAAAGTGGATTTTTTTATAATTTACGGAATTTTTACAAAATAAAAAAAAAAAATGAAAAGCTGAAATGTCTTGCTCTGTCACTCCAAATTGAGCTCAGGTGCATCCAATTTCCTTTGATCATCCTTGAGATGTCTCCACAACATGATTGCAGTCCACCAGTGGCCAATGCAATTGATTGGACATGATTTATAAAGAACCACACCTTTCTATATAAGGTCCCACAGTTGACAGTGTATGGCACAGCAGCAACTTTCCCATGAAGTCCAAGGAACTGTCCATAGATAGAATAATTGTGAGGAGGCGTAGATGTGGAGAAGGGTATTGTTGCGGATCCTCCCGAAGCCCGTTCCCGTTACAAAGGGGGGGTTTAAACCCTTTTTTCCACGTATGCAGGAGAAGGCAGGCAGGAGGAGATCGCGCGTCTGTGGCCCGGCACGGGTCGCCTTCTCGAACGCGCGATTAATACAGCGCAAAGCGCAGGGCACGGGGCAAGTTCGTGTACAATTGACGATAATAAGCAATTGTTAAATTCCCTCGTTCTGCAGCTCCACTCGCGTTCTCAAGCTCAACTTAACTCCACTGCCTGTGCACACGATTCTGACTCAATCAATGCCTCGACCCGAACTCAGAACTCCAACGCGAACGCTCTCAACTCGAATTCCGACTCTGAACTGAGAACTGAGTTGGGGGGCTCGGAGCAGGGTTTTATGGCTCCGCCTCGGCCTTACTCAAATGTTCCAAACCCCACCTCCCATTGCCGTGGTTAGCCACTCCTCTCAAGCTCTGATTGGCGGCTCGCGCTTACCGGCCACTCCCTCCTGCAGCGCCTCCCTTCGGCCTCGCCAGACTTGTTCAGGCCTGCCACGTGGCATTTCCAGCCCAAAAGACCGCCCTACTCACGGGCCTGCTCAACGCAAAACTAACCCAGGAAAGGACTACGCTTACATTCACTAAGAAATAACTGAACTATCGCGAGGCTTCATGTTGTGGTGCGTCTACCTATGAGGGGGATTATCCTTTATTCCAAAACCACAACAGTATAAAACAATTTCTAGTATTGAAAGTTCCCATGAGCACAATGAGCTCTATCATTAGTAAGTAGAAAGAATATGGAACAATACAGACTCTTCCTATAGCTGCCCGTCCGAGCAAACTGAACAAACCAATGACCACTCTGGCAGAACTACAGAGTTCCTTGGCTGATATGGGAGAACCTGCCGGAAGGACAACAGTCTTTGCAGCACTTCAATCTAGGCTTTATGGAAGAGTGGCCAGATGGAAGCCACTCCTGAGAAAAAGACACATGACAGCACGCCTTGAGTTTGCAAAAAGGCATGTGAAAAACTCAGAACATGACGCAAAAGATTCTGTGGTCTGATGACGAAAATTGAATTACTTTGCCTGAATGCAAAGTGCTACGTCTGGTGGAAACTGAGCAAAGCTCATCACCATCTAACACCATCCCTCGCGAAGCATGGTGGTGGCAGTATCATGCTATGGGAATGCTTTTCAGTGGCAGGGACTTATAAGGATAGCAGGAACAATTAATGGAGCCAAATACAGGCAAATCCTTGAGGAGAACCTGCTTGAGAGTGCAAAAGACCTTAAACTGCAGCGAAGGTTTATGTTCCAACAGGACAATGACTTCAACCATACAGCCAAAGCAACATTGGAATGTGGAATGGCTTTAGAACAAGAATGTGAAAGTCAATGAGTGGCCCAGCCAAAGCCCAGACTTGAATCTCATTGAGACTCTGTAGAAAGATATGAAGATTGCTGTTCACCGATGCTCTCCATCCAACTTGACAAAGCGTGAGTAAATCTGTAAGGAAGAATGGGAGAAACTCCCCAAATCCAGATGTGCAAAGTTGATACAGACATACCCAAGAAGACTCGAAGCTGTAATCACTGCCAAAGGCACTGCTACAAAGTATTGACTCAAGAGATTAAATACTTACGTAAACGAAATATTTCTGCATTTCATTTTATTTATTTTTTGTAAACATTTCAATTGTTTTGTAAAAATGTATTTAAAACAAATTCAACTTTGACATTATGGGGTATTAAGTGTAGATCACTGCCAATTAAAAAAAATTTTTGTCCACGTCAAATTCAGGTTAAAACACAACAAAATGTGAAAAAGGTTAAGGGGTGTGAATACTTTCTGAATGCAGTGTGCATGCATATATATATCATGGAGTACTCCACATGGAGGGAAGACATCAGAAAAAAATGACCGCTCCATCAATTGTGCAGAACATGATATGCTGAAAAGCTACTTTAGTGTGAAGTCATAAGCGTATTAAAGCTATACATTTTTTTTATTCTCGAGCATTTTCAGAGCTAACAAGAGTGATAAAAATGCCAGAATACATCGCTGAAGTACCAAATCGGGAGATCGCAAAATCGCCGAATAGTATTTCTCTCAATTTTGGCAGACAGCCAAGCACAATAATGGCTGAAGCGTTTACAATTATTCTAAAAGGAGGAAGTGACATTGTCTCTTGGATATTGCACTCGTACCATAACAAACAAAAATATTAATAAAAACACGATGAAATAAAAGTACAATCACAATGCACCACAAGCTATTGAATGCCATTTACGTAAGTGCAGAATGAGAAACTCTGCCCTAAAAATGACTTTCAGCAGTAAAGTCTCTGCCATGGATTGCAAGGCAGTGTATTTTAAGGTGTATTGCAAGGCAACGTAGATTGCCAATGTAACGTATTACAAGATGCATAAAGTACGAAGGAAAATGGCTCAGAATAGACAGCATTATATTAAAAACAAATAAAGAAAGAACGCATCCTTTCGTGCCAAGTATAATGATGACAAAGCGAAAGACGGCTTCCGAGCTCATTTCATGCTAATCGTGATTGAAAAAAGGCATCAGCATGCATTAATTATGACACGAACGCAAGATCTAAAACAAAGTGGTATAAAAAAACCGATGAAAAACACAGGGAGGAAATAAAAACTTTCAGGAAATGGAGTTATGTATTGGCAGGGCCTAAGCACCCCCCTAACCGCCCCGCCAATATAAGCGATAAATATAAGCGATACAAGCGATAAAGCATAATGAGGTCCTGTAATAACGATAATTCTGAGAGGCAGCAACTCGCATGAGTTATGCTATGATCATGTGTGTATGTGTGTACATGTGTGTATGCATGTGTGTGCGGACATGTGTGTACATGTGTGTGCGGACATGTGTGTACGTGTGTGTGCATGCATGTGTACGTGTGGCTTAACACAATATCTCTTTTGTAATATACTTCCTGTACATGTAGATTTCATATATTGCTCACCCCTGCATGTTTAGTACAATGTAATGGTGATGACACAGCATATCAGATACATCGTCCTGCATTGTCATCTGTATTATGAGTTGTTCATCGCTATTTCATGTACATCTTTGTCCCTACATCTATGGGTCTTACTTATTCCAGTGGGTCTTGGAGTTGCGGTAGAGTGCAGGAAACATTATGGGCAGAATGCAGCTCGCATTATCATTGACAAGACTCATAATGTATTCGTTGTTCCAGTAGTAAAGCGCACGTTCAGCCACCTGAGTTCCATGCACAGAAAGAACAAACAGGTGTTGTACAAATAAAAGTTAAATGGATCAATAGGTGCTTAGTAACCAGAAGCTCTACTTCATGTCGTAATCTGTTTTCTTTACAAAATCAACCTCGAGCATACGTTTAGTAATTGTAGCAAGGATCATTCAGTTCTTATAAAAGGTGATTATTAAGAGTACAACAGTAAGAGGTAAAGACAAAGTAGAAGTGGAAGTTGAAGTATTGTCTGCCATCAAGATCTTAAAAGGGTAATAATTAGAGTTTGGTTGTGGACAATGAAGGTTCTTGTGGGGTTGGTTGCAGGAGGAAGTTAGGCCCAAATGTTTCATGAACCAGCTGGCCTGGCATTTAATTGTGGCTGGCTTGGGCAGAAATTTGGAAGTTAACCAGGGTGCAGCAATAACTCACTGACTCTTTGCAAAACACACTGGAAACCTGAATGCCCACTCATGCTAGCAGTTGGGCCCGTAGCTTAACGTCCATCCAAGGGACGGAACACGCTGTGATGTAACACCGTCCCTGCAAGATACCAATCTTATAGTTTGTAGTCAAGTTGAGATTCAAACTCAGATGAGACGGCTCAAAGGTATTAATGTGCGCGACCTATGTACCATCCTGTCAGACTAAAATAAATTACAGTATCCATATTCTTAAACATATTGTAACATGATCAACATGTCCTATCTCCTTTAAAGGTTTACCATGCTCTCACTCCATCTATATTTCACCTGAAAATGAGGGCTGGACACGCACTTGGTAAGCTGTCGGAACAACTGTTCCATGACCTTCATGAACTCCGATGGTTCAATTACATCCAGGATCTCCTCCAACTCATTGAGAAACAGCACCTCCTTTGGGGAATGTGTCTTTGGCCAGAACTTCAGCAGGCCTAACACCACCTACATTCCAGGATCAAGGTGTGGAATTTGGTGCAATGATCATGCTGGCACCATTACCTTGGACACACTTTAATATAGCAAAGGAAAGGTGTTTGTAAAATGGAAATGCAACACCACAAAGCAAGTAGAGTTGAGACAGCCAGGATCAATATGATACAAAAGTTCTAAGGTGTAGAACCCCAGAATTAATCTCACCGGTTCAGTTAGGCTGCTGTCCTTCTCCAAGAACTGAACTACGCAGTACGCCAGCTGTTCAAATCAATGCAAACATTTAAATTCACGACTGATTACAACTTCAGCATACAACAATAACTTAATCGAGGAAGAGCATTTCAGTGCACAGAAATTCTTTCAATAAAGCAAGACAGTTTAGGCCAAAGGAGGGTTGGGAGGATTCATTTATCACTCCCCTCCATCATATTGTTACGGAAATGGCGTAGGGGTGAATGGAGAATCAATTATAATAGTTATTCCATAGTGCATGTCAGAAAAAGCATGAAGTAATTGCTGTAATTAATGAGATAGTGTTGAATAGTGTTCAGAAGCTCTTATCTTCCCACCCAAATGCCTGTTTCTAAGGCCTATCTTCCCTTCCCTCCCTAAACCTTACAATGCCCCCCCCCCCCCCCCCCATGTACACGTCTTCGTGTATTTTTCCTCTTAACAGCCCCCCTCCCCCCCTGCACAAAAATCGCCTGCTGGATGAGGTGCCAGGGCTGTGCATAAGTTTGTGACACATTGGGAATGTGACAGTCTGGTGATTTTCATCAAACCCAAAGACTGCAGACGGCGTGCGATAGAAGAATACCTGCTCCCCTCCCAATTAGTGTGACCCAGCTGGCTCAATGCCTTGCGACTCAAACTGTACGAGCCACGAGGGTTCACCCCGCCCCACCAGAACTACTAAAAGCGAGGGTTTGGTGGTGGGCACAAGTTGGCAAATGGTGCTTCGTGGTTGGTGCTGGGCATATGGTGCTTTGTGGTTGAAGTTTGGTGCTTTGGGAAGGCTCTCTGTGGGTCCTCGTCGCATTGACAGTGCCCGCGCCATGCATGGTTGATTCCTGCCTGCCGTGCCGTGGTTGCTGCCTGCTTCATGGTTCGATGGTGCATGACGAACATCTGGAGAGAAGCGCAGGGCGCTGCAAGGCCGTTTGGCCGAGCCTTGCCACGAGGAGCAGGTTCTCTCTCATCTGTCTTGTCCTATCTCTCTGTCCATCTTGTGTTTTACCCGAATGAATGCGCTTAAGTTTAACAATTATGTTATATTGAGGTTCCAAGGCTACGTTGTGTATATTTTCATTCATTTTGTCACCGGTTGATTAATCGCATGTGCTGTAGTCTTCTCTTCCCTTCCACCCACCACATTTATTTGTTAATACTCCCTGTATTAATGATAACCTGTTGTGTGGCCATTGGACTTCTTGAGGCCCTTTATAGGAGAAGCATTAAACAAGAAGAGACAACGTAAAGAAAAGACAATCCAAAGAGACGCTCGTTTACAAAGGCAAAGTATTAATTTGCAGTTTAAAACTTGAGATAGATGATGCAGATCAAATCTCAACTGGAAGAGAATGCCAGTGTTTGGAAGCATAAATAAAGAACCACCTTTAGAGGCCATTTTTCCCTGCAGAGCAGGGGTTGGCCTTTTTCATGGCACCGTGGTCCCCTATTTGAAGCAATGTTTTACAGCCGAATGCCCTTCCTGCTGCCAACCCTGTTAGTTGCCTCTTGCGGCACACAGGGAATTACCAGTGAACTGGTACTCAATTTCCCGGTGTGTAGCCTGGTTAGAATAGGTACACCGTATCCCTGCGTGTCGTAAGAGGCGACTAAGAGGGTTGGCGTCAGGAAGGGCATCCGGCCATAAAAACATTGCCTCAAAAAGAGAACCATGACAATTACAACTACATATGGGCAGGGTACAGTCCGAAGTGGAGATCGGTTTCTGAGGTTTGGGACATGGAATGTAGGGACAATGACAGGGAGATCAGGAGAAGTGGTGGAAGCATTGGTCAGAAGAAGAGTGGACATATGTTGTGTGCAAGAGACGAGATGGAAGGGAAGTGGTGTGAGAATGGTGAAGGGCAGGCAGGGACAGAAATACAAGTTTGTGTGGCAAGGGTGCCCGGAGGGCGTGAATGGTGTTGGTGTCCTGTTTTCTGAGGAGTTTGTAGACAGTGTGGTGAGTGTGACGAGAGTGAGTGATAGGTTGATGATGGTGAAAATGATGAGTGGAAAGCTCTTGGTTAACGTCATCTCGGGATATGCTCCGCAGGTTGGTCGGAGCGATAAAGAGAATAACAAGTTCTGGCGTGCGATAGAGAAGCTGATGGAAAACGTGAAAGATGAGGAAGTTGTTGTGGTAGGAGGAGACCTAAATGGACATGTGGGAAGGAGTATGGACGGTTTTGAGGGAGTTCATGGGGGTTACGGATATGGTGTGAGAAATGGAGAAGGTGAAAGGATTTGGAGTTTGCTGATGGAGCTGATTTGTTGATTTGTAATACTCAGTTCCAGAAAGAGGATAATAAGCTTGTTACATACACGTCAGGTGGGTCGACGACAACCGTTGACTACCTGATGGTGTGTAGGTGAAATAGGGGGCACCTCCGGGACACAAAAGTGATCCCGGGGGAGGAGGCTGTTTCACAACACCACTTGGTTGTCTGCGACATAAGGGTGAAAGGTGCGAGGAGAGCTCGGCGGGTGAAGTACCAACCGAGAATGAAGGTGTGGAGGTTGAAAGAGGTGACAGTAAGGGAGGCATTAAAAGAGAGGCTGAGTAGGGTAGTGGATGATGTGGTTGAGCTTGAACGTGGTTGGATGTCAATGAAAGATAGTCTGTTGGGAGCCGTTGGTGAGGTATGTGGATGGACAAAAGGACCACCGAGGAACTCGGAAACATGGTGGTGGGATGAGGAAGTTGGAAAGAGGATTGACGAGAAGAGGAAGAAGTTAAAGGAGTGGCAGAAGGCGAAGGGTATGGGAGCAGAAAAAGCAGAGCATGAAAGTTATAAGGCAGCCAAGAAGGCTGCAAAGAAAGAGGTAGCAAAGGTGAAGGAGGCATGTAGGAAAATGTTCGGAGAAAGCTTGGATTCGGAGAGGGTCAGAGAGCGGTATTCAGGATTGCAAAGCAGATAGCGAAAGAGAGGTGTGATGTGATGGGGGTGAGTTGCTTGAAGGATGAAGTGGGACAAATCGTTGTGGACCCAGATGGAATTAAAGGAAGATGGAAAAGATATATAGAAATGCTGTCGAATACAGAGAATGAATGGGATGGCAACATAGAGAGTAACCCAGTTTTAGGACCGGCAGAGAAGATAACTGAGAAGAAAGTTGAGGAAGCGATAAAAGCAATGAAGAGTAGAAAAGCAGGAGGGCCGACGGGAGTTGTGGGAGATATGTTGAAGGCAGCAGGAAGTTGGGGTGTGAAGATAATTTTTTTTTTTTTCATATACAGAGTCGAGGCTCATGAAAGAGCTAACATTTATCAAACAAACAAATCAAACAAACAAGCACACAAAGTATATAAAAAGGGGAGCGGTCGACAAGATGCGGAGAGAAGGGGAAGAAGCACACAAACACAACATTTGAGAGCAGGGACATCAGAAGATGTGTGGGAGGGAGAGGGCCTGGGGGGAGGCAGGATAGGTATAAAACGCAAGGACACCAAGGACTTCCAGGAAAGAAGACAAAATTCACCTCAAAAAAGTGGATTTGGGGTGAAATTAGCGGGGGTAGAAAAGATCAAGGTTTTGGATTGGGGAAGATAAGAGATGGTTGTGAACAGCCGTTTTAAAGACCTGGAGGGAGGAGTGGGATTGAAGAGAGTGAGGGAGTTTGTTCCAGAGGCAGGAGAAAAGAGGAATGAAGGAGTGAAGGTGAGCAGAGAGTCTTGATTTTGGCAGTTTAACCATAAGAGGGTTGCAGGCAGATCTTGTGAGACCTGCAGGAATATTTGGGGGACAGAGCCCAGAGAGAGCTCGGGGAGCAAGGCCGGAGAGGAGTCGGTAGAAGACGGAAAGACCACCAACCTGCCTGCGGTGAGTGAGTGAAAGGCCCTCGGAGATAGCGTCATCGCGGGAGATTCCAATGATTCTGAACGCTTTGGTTTCAACAGCGTGAAGACGAGCTAGGTGTGAGGCAGGAGCACCAGCCCAGAGGGGAGAGCAGTATGAATGATGGATTCCATGACTTTGCTGATAATTGGAAGCAGGCTGATTGGTCTGTGGTTGCAAGGATCTGTTTTTGCACCTTTTTGTGTAAAGCGGTAATGTTTGCTGATTTCCAAGATGCTGGCAGACGACCTTGAGCAAAAGAGAGGGTGAAAAGAACAGAGAGAGGGTGAGATAGAGCGGCAGAGCAGGATTTTAGGACCCGTGGGCTGATGCCGTCTGGTATGACAGAGATCTGTAATCTGGTAGTGAAAGAAGGCCGCCTATACAAGGGGAAAGGTGACCCTCTGGAGTGTGGCTCGTATCGAGCGATAAAGTTATTGGAGCATGGAATGAAGGTAATGGAAAGGGTGTTGGAGAGGAGGATAAGGAAGAAGGTGAAGATCGACGAAATGCAGATTGGATTTATGCCAGGAAGAGGAACGACAGACGTGCTCTTTATTGTGAGGCAGTTGCAGGAGAAGTACATGGAGAAGAGGAAGAAGTTGTTTCTTGGGTTTGTTGATCTGGAGAAAGCATTCAATAGGGTTCCACGCAAAGTATTGACATGGGCATTGAGGAAGTTAGGGGTGGAGGAATGGTTGATCAGAGTAGTGATGGCAATGTACAAAAGAGCGCGCACAGCTGTAAGGACGAAGGACGGGAACAGTGGTGAGTTTGAGGTGAAGGTGGGAGTGCATCAGGGGTCGGTACCAAGTCCACTACTATTTGTAGCTGCAATGGAGGTGCTGGCTCAGAACGTAAAGGAGGGTTTACCGTGGGAGTTGTTGTATGCAGATGATCTGGTGTTGATTGCGGAAAGTATGGATGGACTGAAGGAAAAGATGAACAAGTGGAAGGAATGTATGGAGACAAAAGGTCTGAAGGTGAATATAGGAAAGACGAAGGTGATGGCAAGTGGTAAAGCATGTGGTGAGGTGGAAAGAACTGGGAAGTGGCCATGTGCTGTGTGCAGGAAGGGTGTCGGAGTGAACTCCATTCAATGTACAATGTGCGCTGAGTGGGTTCATCAAAAATGTAGTGGTCTGAGAGGGTCATTAACCAGTGTGGCAGCTACATTCAAATGTAAGGTGTGCACAGAGGGAGCTGCAGATGGAGGAAATGTTGAGTTGGATCTTGGTGACGGCGTGAAGCTGGAAGGTGTGAAAACATTTTGCTACCTCGGAGACATGCTGAATGGAGAAGGTGGATCAGACTCGGCAACGGTTGCAAGAGTGAGATGTGCATGGAAGAAGTTTCGGGAACTGAGTGGCGTGCTGATGAGGAGGGGAGTGTCGTTGAAGCTGAAGGGAAAGGTGTATGCTGCATGTGTGAGAGGTGTTGCGATTTATGGGAGCGAGACATGGGTAATGAACGTAGAGCAGCAACGAAGGCTGGAAAGGGTGGAAATGCGAATGGTTCGGTGGATGTGCGGAGTATCGTTGAGAGAGAGGAAGACAAATGATGAATTGCGAAAGATGATGGGAATAGAGCCTGTGATTGATGCTGTGAAGAGAAACAGGTTGAGATGGTTTGGTCATGTGTTGAGGAAGGATGAAAGTGACTGGTTGAGAAGAGTGATGGAAATGAATGTAGAAGGAAGTAGAGGATGGGGAAGAACGAGAAAGACTTGGCTGAAGATGGTGGAAGAAGAAATGCGGGCAAGGGGGTTAACAAGGAGAGATGCAGAAAATAGGGCAAAATGGAGAAGATTGTCATGGGGACCGCAAGGTTAACCCCCGCTCTAGCAGGGAAAATGACCTTTAAAATGCATGTTGTTGTTGTTGTTGTTGTTTGGTACTCAATTTGCCGATCTCGGAAGGATGGCAGGCTGAGTCAACCCCCCGGCATTAATTCAGCGATCGACCGGGATTCGAACCCAGGATCCTAGGATCCCAAGCTGCACCCTAACCGCTAAGCCAGCACCAGGCAAAGCATAAATAAAGGAACAAGAAAAATCACCGAAGGTTTTCAACAGCATCTTACTGTAATTCACCAAATGTCCGTCTGTCTGTTTGAAGGTACCGTAAAAACTGCTGAACCGATTGCAAAGATATTTTGGGTGGGTAATCCTGGGACCCCTGGGAGTAAAATAGGCTGTTTAGTTTTCCCAATTTCAGCTTTGGTCTCCAGCATTCTCAGGTTTGGACTCCCGCATAACATTCGCGTTCGCATAACATTCATTGTGACGATGTTCTCATTGTGACGATGTTGTGATGAGTTCACGGTAGTGTTTAACATGACGGTGTGAACGTAATTTCGTTATGTTTTTCGTTTCGTAATCCTTTAATGAACGTTTAATGTTTCATGAACGTTTAATGCCCTTCGATGTCCGGGGCCGCACGCGCTACACTGGACAGTGTTGGGCCAGTGTGTACCTTGCCCTTTGCTGTCAGGCTCGGGCAAACCGCTGAGCCCCATCCGTGAAGGGGACTGGGGCTTGAGACAGTGTCCCACGAACGAGGAATTCCCAGTAAGCGCGAGTCATCAGCTCGCGTTGATCAAGTCCCTGCCCTTTGTGCACACCACCCGTTGCCGCACAAACATCACAATGAAACACAATCACAATTCACATGTTCACATGTTTGTGCAATCCGTAATTTCGTAATGTTTTTCGTTTCGTAATCCTTTAATGAATGTTTAATGAACATTTAATGCCCCTCGATGTCCGGTGCCGCATGCGCGCTACACTGGACGGGCCAGTGTGTACCTTGCCCTTCACCGTCATGCTCGGTTAAACCGCTGAGCCCCATCCGTGATGGGGACTGGGGCTTGAGACAGTGTCCCACGAACGAGAAATTCCCAGTAAGCGCGAGTCATCAGCTCGCGTTAAGTCCCTGCCTTTTGTACACACCGCCCTTTGCCGCACAAACATCACAATGAAACACAATCACAATTCACATATTCGTGCAATTCGAATAAATAAATTCGAATTCGAATATTCGAATAATAATTCGAATTTTTTCGTCACAATGAAAACATCGTCACAAACGGGTACTGGAGACAATGTGACAAACGTCACAAACTGGTACAATATTAGAGCGGCCATTGCCAAAACGATTTGTTTTCTCTGGTACGTGTTTCTTGGCGGGTACCGTTTCAGATAAACCAGTAAAACGGCTCCCAAACAGAAAGCCTCATTAACGAAAACATCCAAGGAAGCTGTTGCAAGAAAGAAGGCTCGCCTAGACGAGGACTATCGGAGGCAGGAACAAGTATGTGACACAGCTGCACACCAGTCTCGGAGGCAGTCCGAGGAATACAGATCTGGTGAACAAGGACGTGCCTTTTCATTTCGGCTTCCCAATTGAAGCCCCGCCCATAGGGCGGGTACCGTTGCTAGTAGGGGGAATTTAACACAAGTTTGAGGAGCGTAATGAGCATGGAGGAACACAGATATAAAGCTGCTGATACACTCTTACTTTGGGCCCAGTCCCTTTCCTGATTAGGTGGTAAATAAAAATTCAGAGTCCCCGGGGTTCAGGGTGGAGGACCCCAATTCTCTTTGAAAATGTGTATTGTAAAGCACCTCCATCAGTGTTATGGGGGTATTACAAGTCAAACGGTGTAATTCTGGGGGAATTAACCCGTCCTTGTGGACGGGTTCTTTGCTATTATATAGCAAGTCAATACTAAAGGAGTTGGATCGACTGGAAAGTAAAGGGTTTGAAAGATTAGTCCTGGAGATACTATATTTTGATGACTACAGATTGGCCTATACATATTTGCATGTCCAGTTACAAAAATAAAATATCAAATAAAAGGCTGAATAATTTTGATTTTTTAAAAACGATTTTAACACTATTTCAGGCTCTGAAATGGGAAAACTTTGCTTCACGGAGAGTGTAGAGGCATAGGATAAAAACACCTTTTTGTGCAATCAGTACCAAGCTGCTGGCTGCATCATTTTTGGAGGTGAAACGATGCCACTAATCGAGTGTACCCTCCTGTACATTCGGGCAAAAGAGAACTTTCCCAGGGTACCAGCACACAATGGCCTACTTTTTAGAAAGGTGATCCTAATCCAAATCCTGGAAATCAATTTTAAGAAATTCCATTTCCGTCACACTTATACTGATCACAATGGACCCTATCTAACATGCTTTCTCACCTCCTCCTCCTCTGCTAAGACCGAGTGGCATATTGTCAAATCTGTCCTCAATCGTTGTTTCATTCACAAGTCTTAATTAAAATCAAGACATTTCAGCATTTTACAAGACCTGAGTCTATGACACAAAATTTTGATTAGACGTCTTCTGACTCATCTGTCACCAGACATTTTCTATTTCTTGCCTCTTCATCAAATGTTCCACAAGAGAACTCTACTCTTCCTCATTCATACAAATGACCCATCTTCAACTTTAAAACCCCTTTTAGAAAGGTGACACTACAAAAACCTTTTGTTAATAATGTCACACTATACAAAAACCTGGTGTGTGTTTAGTTACCAGGAAGCTAGCTGGCGCTTGCAAAGCCAGCAGTTCCTTATCAACGGTTTCAAATGGAGTGATTGCTAGAGTGGCTTTCAAATGGCCACTTGGCGAGCGCTCCACAAGAAACTGGTAACTCAACACACCCCCGACATTCTTGAGGCATTTCTATGCTTATCGCTTATCCCACTTATATCGTGCGTATACTGCAATCTATATACTGCAGAGAGGATACTAACATGACCCTCCCTGCCGCTCGCTTAGGGAGCAGGTTTACTAATTTACCAAAGACGGAAATCCCCGCTCCTCACAACTTCAGTTATGAGAATGTTAAAGCAAATTGCTGCGGCGCTATCGCACTACTTTTTATCATGCCATCGGCATGGACTTTATGTCACACAGGTGATTTTAAGTGTTGTTTGCCGGATCATTGGTAACTGTGACATACAATCTCAATTTTAACTATATTTCTTCATTGATTAATTTACCAAAATTATATTTTTAAAAAGTTTTTCACATAAAAATCTATCTTTTCTTTCTTCAGGTCACATATCCATGGAAAAGACCAAATTTTCATTAACAGGCCCGTAAGCAGGATTTTTGATGGGGTTGTGTGAAGTTTCAAAAAGTTGGCCCGCGAGAGCATTATAGTGCAGCACCATAATATCCGTTATGGGATGCTATACACGCCGCATTGCTTTACCACAGAAAGTGATAGTGTCGAAAATAGAGAGCTCAATGGGTTATCATTTTGGGGTGTTTTCAGGCCATATGGAGGTATGGCATCAACGTGGCAGCATGTAAAATACTATTTCATTGATTGAAGTCTCGAATACAGATCAAAGTTCGAGTTCAAGTTCAAGTTCAATTCACCAAGTAACTCAAGACAGGAAACACCACGTCAGAAAAGGGAACATACGTAATATGAATACACAGGTGTATACATATATACATTTGTTTTTATAATATTATTACAAGTAAGTTCATCATTAAGGTCTATCGAAGTAGTCTTTGTTGTCGAAGCTCTTGAGGAGGGTGGGGGTGGAGTAAAGATGAGGAACAATGTATTAGACACGGATTGGAAGACCAAAAGCATGATTTTTCAATTCCAATCTCACAGGTAAACATAGACCATACATATACAGCATAATGAGATGATCTGATGAAATCTATAATATAGATAGCCGTAGATGATTCTGTTGGGTGTCTGTCCGGGGTGTGGCTTACTCGGTTTGCAGGGTAGCTCCACCCATAGCTCCACCCATTCTGGGAGTGGCTGCATATAATTATAAACAAATATCCACCATTTTATTAACTCGCATAGCTTTGAGGCCTGTTTTGTAGGCCCGTGGTGTCTTGCTCTCTCTCCCAGTTTTATTTCAAATCAAATTCGATATATCATTTCATTTTTCACAGTCGCTAACATAGTTTTAGACTCGGTTGAAAAAAAACGGGAAGAAAATCCGATGAAAGTTGCCGTTTATAGAACGAAATGAATTCTCAAACGCCTGTAACTTCAAGGCCATTGAGTCTCTCTCACGCCTTAATCTCCAATCTAACTCACCATATGATTTCATTTTTATCGATGGTTTCAGACTCGGTGTCAGCAATAATTGAGAACATTCCACACACGCGGGAAAATGCAGAGATATATTTTTTTAAATCGCGTCATGGTGTATCATACACCGCCCAACATGACACCGACGGCAACATGTCAATATATATTAAAAATTCGCTTTTGCTTTTCCGTTAAGATATATTACTTTTTCGTTTGATGACAGTCGTCACAAAAACGTCAACAATGATGCCGACATATATTTCTTCGTTTTTATTTCATTCAACATTATTAGCCGGAAGTAAAATATGTTTCAGGAAATTACCGAGAGATATTTCTTCGTTTTTTTTATTAGTTATGTGCGCATACACTTTAAATAGGTTTATTTGAAATCTTTAATTTTCCACAAACATTCCACACACGCGGGAAAATGCAGAGATATATTTTTAAAAATCGCGTCATGGTGTATCATACACCACCCAACATGACACCGACGGCAATGTGTCGATATATATTAAAAATTCGCTTTTG